>NC_141083.1:16372416-16787416 GCF_041138505.1 Cibotium barometz
AGAAGAGCAATCGTAGCTCAAGCAATCAATTCAAAGGAGCTCACATATACGACCCAGTTCATGTGATAGGAGAGGAAAGATAAAATCAGAGGATGCAAGATCAAAGTTGTAGACTAGTGTGTGCTTTAAGTTAAAACAAAGTAAACAGAGATAATGGAGCCTATATTAAGCCCTTGTTCACATATGCATCTTATAAAAATACACATAGTAGTCACATTGGTGTGAAGGTGCCTAAGGAGAGGCACAGAGAGGCCGATCAAGCCATAACTTAATGAAGAGTTGCAAATTGTGTCCATGTAAGACACATAGAGTTCTACACTTTTATTCCCTCCATAGCCCTGAAATAACAAGCAAGTATCGGCTTTTGCAAAAGCCGTGGTGTTTTTAGCCATATAACATGGGTTCCCCCCTTGATTGCATGCATAAAACAAATGTAAAATTGTCTCAACCAAATTATGAGGGTCCCATGTCTGAGCTCGTGGGTGCTCAAAACGGGTTGTAATGTGATGTGCGTTGAGTTGTGCATGTATGGATGATGCACTTTGTAGGTTGGTTCCTTCTCCGGGACACATGGGTGTCCAAAAAGTACTTGGGTGGCTTTGCCTAGGGAAAATGGTGCTCATAATGGACTTGAGTGTTGTTATGTTTCTCATAGAAAGCCACCATAGCCACCACAATGAGGGAAGAGAGAAAGGCTCTTGTTCACCACCCACAACCTTAAAGAAGTGTGGATAAGAATCAAAATTGTCAGGCTTATGTAGTGGCCTGCTTGCCCACACTTGCCCACGGTCCTCTGACCCGGGTGCCTCACCCCTGAACCAAGAAAATTCCAACAGTGGCACGTACTCCTCCCAATTTGATTTCTTTTTATTAACATACACTCGAAGCATGTCTTCTAGCACTTGGTTGACTGTTTTTGTCTGGACTACAGATAGTCGGCCGTACTCATACTCAGAGTAGTATCCAACTTTTTAAAGACTTCCCTCCAAAAGTCGCTATCGAACTTCCTATCTCTATCAGAAACTATATCTCTGGGTAGGCCATATAGCTTTAGAGATGTTCGATAAAAAAATTAGTTAGCTCAAGAGTTTTCAGTAGGAGTAAACTTGGCAATTTTAGTCAACCTATCTACCACCACCCAAATTGAATCATACCCTCGACTCGTTTTAGGTAAACCAGTGATAAAATCCATGGACATACTCTCCCATTTTCCTTTGGGATTATCTAATGGATGGAGCAAGCCTCCTACTTTGAGACGCTCATGCCTATTGACCTAGCACTTCTTGCATTTCAACACGAAGACTTGGATGTCCTTGAACAAATAGAGTTGTCTTTTAAGTCAGGTATAGGTATTTTGTACCCCAGGGTGACTAGCACTTGGACTATTATGACTTTCAATAAGAATTTGGCACCGAAAGTCACTAATATATGGTACATAAACACTACCTTTGTAAAGGAAGTACCCATCGTCAATAGAGAAGGTCCTAAACCTTTCCACCTAAAGAACTTTATCACCCCCATTTAAAACAAAGTCGAATAGTTGTGAAGGGTCCACCCCCCGGAGCTCTCCATCTTGGTACATAACCCAAGAGACTCATCTAGTCTCTCTAGACTAGAACTCTCTCTTATTCTTGCAAAAACCTTCGCTAATCGCTCCAGATTAGCACTCCTTTTTTACAAGGAAGGAAATGGCTGCTGGCAAGTGCGCGCTCATATAGCAAGCCAAACCTCTTAATAAGATAGATCATGCTCACACAAACCTAGTAGTGAATCTAATAACTTTTTCTTGAATATAGTGAAGCTCCACTTGTTCACCATTGGCATGTGACTCAATGCATCTGCTACTATATTAAATTCACCTCTCTGGTAAACAAAGTTGAAGGTCAAACTCTTGTAGGATCTCTGCCCCCCACGTGGCTTTCCTACCTTTTAACTCACTTTGACTTGAAAACCATTTCAAGCTTTCATGGTCCCTATGGACCTCAAAAGTAGCACCATATAAATAATGTCGCCACTTATAATAGCATGAACTACTGCAAGTAACTCTTACTCATAGTAGGCAAAGTAGTTACACTGGGCACCATCAAGTGTTTTTCTTTCAAATGTAATTGGGATTTTCTTTGCAATAAAACCACCTTAATGGCTTATCACTAGCATTTATTTCTACGACAAATGGCTCATTAGGGTCCACTATGCTCAAGGTAGGTGCAGTTGTGATTGCAACATTGAGTTTCCCAAAACTACTTTGTTCGGATCCTCCCAACAGATCGTTTTGCTTTTAGTTCTCATATGATCTGTCAAGTGGACCGTGACCTTCACATAGTCCTTTATATACTGTCGGTAAAACCCCGACAAACCTAGAAAAATTTGTAGTTCTTCTAAGTTGTATAAGTCTACGGATAGAATCATGGGGTCATCTATGGATAATGACGGGGTCAAGGACGTGCCTACACCGCTTGGCTCCTACATGCCAAATCGTGAGGTGAACAAAGGACGAATGGCCTCTGTTTCGTGTGCAAGGATAGCTTACCGTATTCGGGCAAGCTCGGCCTGTGTAAGGCCCAAAACAGGCTATAATACTTGAGAAATAACACCAAATTCCTTGAGACAAATACGCTGCCCTCACTCGAAGGCCTTTTTTTGAAATTGCAAAAAACTATGCAAAGTTTAAATTCAATGATAAATACAAAATTTATGGAATAAGAAAATGGAACCAACTACCCAGTATGTCTTGGAGTGTGCCGGCCGATGGAAGATCAAAGCCAATGGCATGCTACGTCACCGCCGTCGATGGAAACTCAAAGCTGATGGTGCTTTGAACTTTGGCATAATCAACTCAAGCTTGCTCATATCCCCCCAGATACATGTAGGCATACACACAAAGGGTAAGACGAATGCCTCGACCGTCGGGCTATTGTCCTGATTTCCTACTATAGTCATGAGTTGAGACAATAAGCCTCTGCATATGCCTCAACGTGGATTTTTCCATTGTACTTGTTGCTAAAGTCTCACACGACATCCTCTCATGTTGATTATATCACTAAAAACACAAAAAATAACTCACAAATCAATAAAATTCCAATAATATAATTTCCAACAACCATGTGTTTTCTTAACTTTGGCCATATTTACTTCCACAATCAAGATAAAATGCAAGAAAAGTTCATCTATATAGGCATTTCCTAGCCATGGCACCAAATATATTTAGCCTTGTTAATGCAAGGGTCTTTTAAAGACTTACCTCTTAGCCGATAGCTCAACCTCCTAATGGAAAAAGTTATTGGTGCTCACATTCCTACTCCATTGATTTTGTTAATCCATTAGGTCAAGAAAAATACTTGGAGGTAGGTTATGTGGAAACTTGTCACCACTATTTTTTCTCACTCATGTAATAGAGGAAATGAAGAGATACACTCTATCATCTATGCATGCAAGCAATCCTCTCTCAAACATGCACATTACCACACTAGCACAAGATGAGAGCATCACACAAGAGAATACAAGAAAGAGAAAGACATAGGTTAAAGTCTAGATAATGGGGTTGTATCCTTTCTCATTAGTCAACATGCATTATACACATGACCATCTTTCTACATGTGGCTACACCTAAGACTAAGTGTCCAAGGTTCCCATGGTCAAAAGTACTAGCCACACAAATGGTCTCACATGGATATGCGATTTGGATCCTAAATATCCATCATCCTTTTTCATTAAGGACTGTGTAAGAAAATAGAACAATGTATCCACAAATTACAAAAATACAAGATATGTTAACCTAGTGTTAATTGTAAATTCCTATCATCTAGAGGAGTGTTCAAAGAATCCTTACCTTTAGGAAGAGGTTTGGCCTTATTGCCCCTTCCCTTCTCTTCCCACCTATGCGACCAAGTAGTATATATATTTGGTAGTTGAACTAATGGCGTGTCCACTTCATCATCGTCATCATCATCGTTTGGTAGTTGAACTAATGTTGTGTCCTCTTCATCATCATCATCTTCCTTTTCTTATTCTTCTTCTTCTTCTTCTTCTTCTTCTTCTTCTTCATTGGCTTTAAAGGATTAAGCATATCCTTTTTTGAACATAGAAAATGTCTTTAGGAGTTGATAAATCGTCATCAATGACCTAGATACATACCGCTTGCATTAGAATTTGGTAGCATATTTTTGTAGATATCCTCTCGAACGGTTTGAATCACCGTAATTAAATACCCTTTCTCGTATTTAAACAAAAAAAAACAGACGAGATTGAAAAAGTTCCTTCATCAGATTTTTAAAAAATAATAATAATTGGATGAAAGTGTGAAGAAATTGCTTGTTGAGAATTGCTAATCCATGGTGAGAAGGATCCACATAAGGTTCCACAAAAAAAAAAATCCCCTTGTGGATGTGAGTTCGAACCTGAACTCACCTCCTCTCATCACACCATAAAGTGCTAGCTCCTACATCAACTAAGAACTATTATGGATAGTGTCAATGCAAGTTTTAGCTCCAAAACACGTAAACAAGAACTCCAAAAGTCCTTCCATGGAATTGTAAAAATAAAGGTTCTAAAAGTTATGTTAAGTAAAGGGCCAAGAAAGGCTGATTTATGAACCAAAGGGTGAGAGCTTAAGTGTAACCCATCAAAATGGCACATTCTAAGGAAGGCATGGTTTCACTAGTTCAAGAAAAAATCATAAATTTTTGTTAAAAAGTGAGCATTTACACAGCATGTGCTCTTTGTACTACAAATAGATTCTTGTTAAAAAGTGAGCATGTATTATTTGTACTACAGTTCAATCGTGAAAATAAGTGGCACTTGTTTTTTCACATGAAATAATTTGTGTAACTTTGACAAAAGAAGTCATAGCATAGTCATAATACCATTAAGACCATGACAGCAACGGTGTGCAAAGAGATCTGATAAAGCTATTAGGGGGACCCTTGCACACCTTACTAAGAATATACTAGCATGTCTTATAGCATATCTATAAGAAATATACCTACCTAAAGAGTATGCTCAACTTTGTATGGGATGCGTATGGTTATTATTTATTGTAAATGTGCAACACCTCAATATCCTTAATGCGTGAACTCATCAAGTACTTCTTAATTTTGGTTGGTAATGAGAGAGACACTATACACTATATCCATGGATAACGATGAAGGTGCATTTTTAAAAAAGTGATGCTATTGTGTCTTTTGTTTTCATTACTTTTGTTTTGGGTTGGTAATGAGAGAGACACTATATCCATGGGTAACTAAGGAGCATTTTTAAAAAAGTGATGCTATTGTGCCTTTTGTTTTCATTACTTTTGTTTTGGGTTGGTAGTGAGAGAGACACTATACACTATATCCATGGGTAATGAAGGTGCATTGTTAAAAAAGTGATCCTATTATGCCTTTTGTTTTCATTACTTTAAAGAGAACTATTTACTAAGATTATCAAACTCATGCAACTATGTTCTGCTAGGAGTAATAGTTGCTCTCCGTAAATGTTCTACTTTTAACGATTGCAACTTGCATAATGACCATAGTAAATAGGTGATCATGGCGCATTATAAAAGTCAAGCCTCGGGGAGGTCATTATATAAAAATCGCATATATATCACATGCGTTCAAGCCATATATATAAAATCCCTTATATGTCAATTTAGTAAAAATAAAATGAACCCTTTTTCTTTATAAACTTACAAATTTTTTCAAAATCCTTTAAATAATACCCTTATGTACATATATTTCTGTAAATTTATCTCAAAAAAGGAAATAAAAAAAATCTTTATGTTGAACTCTCGTGCTATTTTGCATATTCTTAAAGTGAATCCCCCAAGAGTCAAGCCAATTATTAGTATTTATGTATGCCCTTTGAGCGAAAGAAGAAAGAAAAGGGAGGACCCAAGCAATGATTTGGGTGGTCGGAAGGTTTACTATATGTAAACCCTCTATATCATGTGTGTTCAAGGCCTACTTAAAAAACCCCTTATCTGTGAATTTTTCATGAATAAAATACACCGTTTTTCTATTAAGTCCATGAATACCCCCTTTAAATGGTACCCTTCTATATGTAAAAAATGTGTTAAAAAAGGAAATCCCTTCTATTGAATCCACATGCTATGCTTACATATTTATGGGTGACCCCCTCGAGTTTGGGTGTAAGTATTAAAAATGATACATTTGACCCATGTACATGGTAAATTGAGCAAAACATGATACATGATATTCTATATATCTACAATAATACATATTTATGGGTGACACCCTCGAGTTTGGGTGTAAGTATTAAAAATGATACATTTGACCCATGTACATGGTAAATTGAGCAAAACATGATACATGATATTCTATATATCTACAATAATTCCCTAGCCATCCGATTGAGGTATGAGCTTGGAGGAGTGGGATTAGACAGAGTGAAGGGTGTAGCTGTAAGATAGTGAACCCAACTTTTCCCAAGCCCCGAAAAGAAACTATGATTTTATTTTTTTAGTGATCTTTGGAACGTGATTCATGGACCCTATTTGCTTAATTTTTATAGCAAGTTTTTTTAAATTTTAATGTAATTCTTTACGAACATTTATAAAATTTTGTGAGTATTTTATCAAAATGCTCAAAAACGAGTGTGACTTAAAGGAAAGAACCTCTTAAAAAAAAAGTGAATGCTTGTGTAAGATCTATATACAATGATTAGGTCGTTAATATCTATTAATGATTACATAACCAATTGCATGAAAACGAGACAAAGGGCACAAGGTTCATGTCATAATTGTTGTCAAGGGTGTCTTTTCCTTTCTTGTCCGTTGAGTTTGGTCGGCAGCAATAATTTATTCCTCATGTGACTCAATTAGCCTAATATATATATATATAACAAAATAAAATGCTTATTTCAATTTCACTACAAATATATTTGTTCGTTGCTTTCTTGGGAAAGGGTAGCCTCTCACCATTGAGAATTTAAAAAATGGTCGGTAATAAGCAAAACGGTTTGATAAAAATTAATAAAATGCAAATAGCATTGTTTTTTAAAAAACTAAGACTATTTTTTTTCTACTTTTCGGCTTCCTAATATTTCCCCTTTTTTTCCCATCAACGTAGGATCTCAACTTTATGAATAATTATTGAGTGTCAACAAAGTTTTTTAATTAGTTTAGGTCCATTTCATGCATTAGTTCCTTTCAAACTTGATGTACACATTCCGGACCTTGCTATGGTGACTACGGTGGATGTGCACCCTTGTACAAATTGTCGGCTGTGGAGGTGTGTGAGGGGTGTACACTGTACACACCAGTGTCTCGCAGAAAACATTTTTCCCAACAATTCAAAAAACCTTCAACCTCAAATTGCTGTAGGTTTTTAGCAAAATTATGACTAAAATCCCTTGAAATTTGTAGGTTTTTGTGAATTGTTATTTTGAATTTTGGAAGTTATTTTTTAAAATTTGCCATTCACCTGATACTAAACCTAGGTTTTTCATGAACACTGTGGTACTGGTACACACAAGGGGGTGTAAATATCTATTTATTGTTAAAAAAAGAAGAAATTTCCATTATTTTGATCGACGACCAACCGTGTCCGCGTGTCTTATGACAAGGTCACGAGGTGCACAAAACTGTAAACTTTAAAGCATTGTTGGTCATGTGTTATAATCACACATCATTACCTATTTAAATAAATAAACACCCACGTTGCGGTGTTCCACTGCCCACGTAGTTGGCTCTCTATTTAAGTGGTCATAGCTCCCCCCGACACACACCCCCTCTCACTCTCATGGCTTTTGCCGCCGTCCGAACCGTCCACTGTGGCACTGATAATGGCTCGATCTGCCGCAGCAACCACCACAGAAGCTCCTGGCTATGGCGAAACCCTAGGAACTCAATGAATTCAGGTTCCCTCCCCCCGCCCCTCCCTTCTTTGCTTGCGAGTCTTCAATCATGGCATGCAAAGAAAGCAGTAAGAATGCTTGTGTGTGTGTGTGTGTGTGTGTGAGAGAGAGAGAGAGAGAGAGATTTAATTCACAGTTTCTCGACTCTCGATGCAGATCAGCACCTCTCTCTCCCTCTCAAAAAGAAAAAGAGGCTCTTTAAGCCTTTCTTGGGCTCAGAACTCTGCTACGAGATTAGCAGCCTTAGGTTTTTCAATGTGATGGATTATATGGGTCAAATCAAAAGCAACGGCTCATTTTGTTGGAGCTACTTTCCGATTATTGCACTGCCAATCACTTTGACGTTTGCAATAATGTAGCTAACATGGGCTATGTAAAATTAGGCTGCACATGTAGGGGTTACATGGCAAGTTAACACGAGCACTTCTGATCACATGAACAGATGTCAATAGTGGAACCACTCTCAGTAGCAGCAGAGACGCATGAACTAGATTTGCATTGGGTGTGATAATTGGTACAAGAATGAGAAAAATCCAAGCAAGGATTCCTTTTCTGTAGAAATCATTAAGCTTCCTAGGTGGTGGCGTCTTTGCCCTTTTCAGTTGTCAAGGGGGTCTCCAGCCATGTTTGTCTCTTAACTTGACAACATGCGGCCTTTGACCCATTACTGCACAAACCTTGCTTATGTCATGCCATGCCGCTTCGCATGTTAATGTGGCATGGTGGTTTTAGCTTGCTAGCTAGTTGGCATGATGCTGTGGCACGACGTCATGGAGTGCTGATGTGACACATGACATGCTGCATATCAACATGGAGCTCTTGGGTAGTGAACTCTAGCCCCTGACACTAGTTTATATGAGAACTACATTACATGAGGCAGTATCTCCAAGTGCCAACACCCTCCTGTAAGGCCAGATACTCGAGCACATTGACTCAATTCATGACACTAGTTTGTTGACCCTTGCTCTGCTGCTCCCCCTCATGCTTGAGCAGGAGAGCTCGGTGAGCTTCGCTTGGCCATGTGGCAGATTAGTGTGGATAATAGTATGGATGATATTATTGTGCCGGACTAGGAAAACACTTCCTGCCTTCAAGTATGCATCCATGTTAGAAGCGAAAATATAGGTCATTAGTTTCAAAGCTCCTTGTTACTGATCATGGGTTTTCCCTAATCCGCTTGGGTTTCTAAGTTGTTTTTTAACATCATGTTTTTGTGGCGTGTGCAGTGTATGTGCGCTGCCAAGCTCAGTCATCCTATGATAGGAGTTTGATACTAGACAAACAGTCATCTCTATACAACGAGTTTCTAAGAAAGAAGGGTTTGTATACGAGGAATGGCAAAATTGGGCTTCCTAAGTTGGCAGAGGAGCCAGCTTTGCTCCAGGCTAAAGAGGACTGTTATGATGGTGTCATTGTTGATCCTAGTAGCTTGCCCACAAATGTGGACGACTTCATTGATAGCCTTAGAGCATCTCTTTTACATTGGAAAATCCAGGTGCTACAATTTTTTAAGAACAGTCATATTTGCTCAAAGCAAGCAGCCATGGAGATGTCTTCTAATGATCTCTAGACCTGTGTGGCAGAGAAAGAGAGGAGTCTGGTTGCAACTACCTTCACAACTTGCAGAGTTTGTGCCTCTGGCCATAAAGGTAGATGTTTCAAAATTGTGTGGTCTTTTTGTTAGGAGTTTCTCTTTTAGATACAGTCTTTCCCTTATAAACAGCAATAACAATGTCAAGGTAAGGTCCTTAGATCTCTTCTGATTGCCCTGATAAGAGAGAATGTATTTTTGCACGGCAACATTTGGCACAAGTGATCAGCATATGCTACATCCCTGGCAGGCTGTGGGGTATGATTGTTACTCTGTGGGTTACGACATTTGGCACAGGTAATCAGCATATCCTACATCCCTGGCAGGCTATGGGGTATAATTGTTACTCTATGGGTAATGGCATTTGGCACATGCTACATCCCTGGCTGGCTATGGGGTATGATTGTTACTCTATGACATTTGGCACATGCTACATCCCTGCCTGGCTATGGAGTATGTTACTCTATGAGTTATGCAAGGCGTAGGATGGGTAAGCGGTTGAGTAAAGGAGAGTTAGTTAAGTGTTGAACTGACAATATGTGGGTCTGGATCTAGTCGAGCCCGAGGGGCAAGTGATGAATTGCTGAATCCAAGAGTGGTTATTGGGTGGGATATGGCATCTATATGACCTGTGACTGCCAATGGACATGATGGTCCAGTGCGCACCGGCCCCATGCTCAGGTGTGACATCTGGTCTAACTCTCCCATGCTCTGGGTGGTCTGGACTCGCAGTGCTGAAATTTGAAGCCTTCAGAGGGCATCGGAGCCCTGGAAGGCTTCTAAGAAAATTGCAAAAGAAGACCACAGAAGGCCACTATTTTGAGAATTTCTCTAAATTTTACACAAACATATATATTTTGAAGGTCAACCTAGTTCATGGCGTTCAAATTGAAGATTAGGGTAGGCCTTCAAATTTCAGCCTTGGTCTGGAGCTGTTGGTCCCTGATGAGTCTGTCAATTCTTCATGTGTTTATGTTTGCACGGGCTAATAAGAGGGTGGCTTTCATTCATGTGAAGAAGTTGTGCTAATTTCTTCTAGTCCCTCATGTCAATGTTTGCTTGCAGGAAGGCTTCAAGTACCACCATGCAGAACCAAGCTATGTAATGATGACATACTGGATACCTGAAAGTCCTTCTACTCTTCCACCAAATGCTTCTCATCAAGTTGGCATTGGTGCATTTGTGATGAATGATTACAGAGAGGTATTAAAACTCGTGTTTTTAGGCATAATTGAGAAGGTGCTCATCCTAGATTAGCCAAACAAACACACAATTGGCGTATTTAGCTTGTATCCAGAAGTATTCTGCCGATGGTGGAGCTATATTAGTCATGTTAATAAAATTGAAGCACTTTGTGTAGGTTTTGGCTGTACAAGAAAAGAATGGTCCTTTGCGTGGTTCGGGTGTTTGGAAGATGCCCACTGGTCTTATTAACCAGGTACTGACTCGTTTAGCAACAACATTTGATATTGAATTTCAATCAACACTTAACATTGTATGTCAATGGAATCAGCACTGGCCACATCTACTCCAAATTATGATTCAAGCCATGTTTCTCCTCTTTCTCTCAAAAAAATTTCCCTCATTTTTGTCTCATTGGTTATCCTCTAGTATACTTGATAAGTTCTACTACTCTCAGCTAGACTTGTGAATCTAGCAACAACCAACTCACATGTGCCCAAAAAGGCAACTATCAAACAAGAGTCGATTTTTGCTGTTGTTTGTGCATGTAGAGTATGTGCTAGTTATGCAATCAGGGAAAGATAATGTATATGAACCTTCAATTATGTTCTTGTTTGGGATTCCATGCATCTGATTTAAGCCAATCAAGGGTAAGTGATGCGCTCTGGTTGATTCTTCCAGGCTGAAGATCTGGGTGCTGGAGCTGTGAGAGAAGTCAAGGAAGAAACTGGGGTAATTCATCATTGGGGTTTATCAGTTTGACCTTAGTGCTTTGAAGTAATTGTCTGATTATGCAAGGTGTGTCTTTCAATTGCAGGTCGATACCGAATTCATGCAAGTGGTAGGGTTCAGGTAATCCCCTTAGATCCCTTGTTGGCATCAGAGTGAATGGAGCTTGGTCAATGCATAAATGAAGCTTATAGTCTTGCTCACTCATGCTTGTCCTGTGCAGGCATGGCCATTATGTTTCTTTCAACAAATCGGATCTCTACTTTTTGTGTGCTCTTCGGCCCTTGTCGTTGGGCATAGCTGAACAAGATGGGGAGATCGAAGCAGCAAAGGTAGGTTTGTGGCACCAATAACTAGAATGCACTCTTTGTACCAAGTGTTATGAGTCATTACAGAGGGAGATTGGGGGAGGTGTTTGTAAAGACCCTAAGTTGTTTTGGAATGCAATGCAGTGTTTTTGAAACGGATTCTTTTTTTATTTTAGTGGATGCCATTGGAGGAATTCCGAAGTCAAGCTTTCTTCACAGAAAACGAGGCTCGGAGGATGATGTTAGATCTTTGTGTGGCCAGCTTGGACGGAAAATATACAGGTTTTAAAGCAGAAAAATTGCACAGTGGCTCACTAGCTCAACCAACTCAATACTTCTTTCACGAGTAGGAATGCTTGCAAATGATTCCTACCCAACTTGTATATCAATAGTCTTTAGTTCACACCACCCAAAATATATTGTGGTGACAAAAAGAAATAGTGAAGGTGGATGATTTACTATGTATTTTGTATAGAGAAATGGCTTGCTGCCCCCATCCAACAAGCCCTTGTCTAGGTCAATGAAAATGTGATCTATAAAAAAAAACAAATTGTACTTAGGCTCTTCATTGAACTCGAGGAGGAGGGTGAGCTAACCAAACGAGCACAGCAACATTTCATCATGCGTTCATTGTTGTAACTTATGCACAAGAGCGAGACCCTCAAAAAGACATGGGAGGCTGAGGAGGTAAAAAGCTCAAGTAGCCAAAGTGACAAGCTTGCACACTGAAGAACCATTCGTTTGCTTACATGCAACAAAATGTTGAATGTTAGAAACACACTTCCTTTTCAGAACAGAAGATAAAATGAACCACTCTCTCTCTCTCTCTCTCTCTCTCTCTCTCTCTCTCAAAAAAAAACACACACACACCTTTTTTTTTTTGGGTTGTAAAAAACACACACATACACACCTTTTTTTGGGGGGGGAGGGGGGGGGGAAGGGAGGGAGGGAGTAAAACAGACACTCTCACACACATCCCCTTGCCTACCTACATTACTCTCTTTGCCTGTGCCCATCTACCACATGGAACTAGTGAGTTTAGCATGCAAATGCTGGAGTTCATTACACTTTCTAACTAGAGCAAAGTCGAAGTTTTGATAATAAGTCTCATATCATCATTGAGAACATGTTTTATGACACATTATGTGGAGAAAAATATAAATTTGACGAAGTTCGGTGTGAAATTGTTTGTTTTAGGAGAAGGTTACGAGGATTTGATTGGAAGTTGAGAGATGAACTAGGGTTAGGATTAGGGTAAGGGTTAGAGGCTAAGGCTCCTTATTGAGTTAACATGCTTGAGAAAAAATAGATTTACAAATAAGTAGAAGAATTGTCAAAGAAAAAATTGTTCAAACCTAATAATTCAATTTTCTAATTCTTCTAAAAAAAGAAGAAGAAAGGGACATTGATTATCGTACATTAAACAAGATAATTGCGCTTTAAACAAGATAACTGTAAAGAATCAATCCCAATACCTCCAACTGGGAAATTTACTAGGCAAGCTCACAAGAGCTCAAATATTTAGCAAAATTTACTTAAAATATAGTTTTACCATCAAATCTGTATGGATGAAAGAGACATTTTTAAGATTGCTTTTAGAACCCAAATCGGCCACTATAAGTTTTAGTTATGTAAAAAGCAATTACTAATACTCCGACTACTTTTAATAGAATGATGAATAGAATATTTTTCAAGCATTAAATTTTATTGTAATATTTTTCAATAATATCTTAGTTTTTAGTAACATGAACAACATTTGGAACAAGTGTTCTCACTTCTTTGAGAGAACTAGCTCTATGTTAACCTTGATAAGAGCACTTTCTCTAAATAAGAAATTGATTACTTGGAACATTATATCTACTAGTGGTATTCAAGTGGACCCTAAAAAGATCGAAAGAATTATGTAATGTTCATGAAATTCAATCTTTTCTTGGCTATATCTATTGTAGGAAGTTCATTAGAAACTTTGCATATATTGTACATCCATTAATCATGCTTCTTAAAAAAGCTAGACACTTTGATTGGACTAGTGGATAAGACCATTGCTCAAAAAAACTGACTCATGTACTAGTCCTTAGACGACTAGATTTTTAGTGACCACTCCTTGTGGGGGTAGTGCAAGTGGGCAAGGTTTTGGTGATGTTCTCATGCATAATGAGAACCCTATTTTCTATGAGACTCGTAAGCTTAAACCAGCAGAGGAAAATTATATTACATATGATAAGGAATTAGCCACTATTGCACATGCTCTGAGAATTTGGAAACATTACAGAATAGAAATCAAAACAAATCAAAATAGCATTTGACATTTGATCCTAATTTCTTTGAAGTTTAGATCAAATTTAAATACAATGATTAGAATCCCATTGGTGATTAGTCATGTCATGATGAATACCACCTCTTTCAAAATAGATTGTGTGTCACTCATCCCTTCAAAACAATTTGTTTTGGAGGAAATGCATCAACTACCATACATGGTCATAGAGATGTTTCTGCTATCTTTTATAATCAGTCTCTAGAGAATTATTTTAGCCTTAACATAAATAAGATGTAGCAAAATCTTTGTGGTAGTTACTAATGTAAGTGGATAAATTTTTAATGTTATTCTCATACTGTTGAAATATACAAGTGAATAGGGTGTGTGCGGGAATAAGCCCTTGGTTAGAGGGTGTAAAAGAGAATGTGTAAATGTGAAAGAACCTGTGAAAAAGTGAGAAGAATCTACTGGGAGAGAATAAAGGGTAGCATGAGAAGATTTAGGAAGTGTGGAGATATTTCGGGAGATATTCTAGGAAAAGTGAAGAGGTGGAGAGAATCAAGCAAAAGAGGTGGAGATATTCTGGGAGAGGTGGAGTGAGGAGCAATCAGTGAGATTAGATGCGTGGATGTAAACTCTATATATTGAGGTATTGGCCTAATGAGAATTTGCTGGTTTTTGATTATCCATGCCTACATTAAGCTATTTGTTAATTATTCACTAATTATGTGTTAATTATCATCTAATCATATCTTAATTATTATCTAATCACTTTGTTAATGATGTTGATTCTAGTATTTGATCCACCATAGCTCATCACATTGCTGTAATTTCAACATGGTATCAGAGCCAAGCCTTGAATCCATCAATTTGTGAGCTCATTATCTTGCTAATCATTTTGCTAATTAGGATTAGTAGAAAATTAAAAATTTCACCTCTTTTTTAACTAGTCTCTGCACCCCCAGCCAGTGGAGGAGCTCCCTCTCACTCTAGGCACAACATTAGCTCAAAACCTTTTAACCCTAGCTAGCCATAACCATTGGGCTCCAGCCCATGCAAAAATCTCATCAAACCGCCGGCGCATTCAAGAGGAAATCACGTTTTTTCCAGCGCAATTTTTTCTGAGAAGATTGCAAATCTTGTCTTCATCCAATCAAATTGCTCTAATTCCTCATAGCTCTAGGGATTTTCAAGCATGCTCTACAAGCTGGTGAAGTCAAAAATTGATTTGATCAAGTCTACAGTGAGATCCAAGCTCTTCATCAAATCTGTAGGTGACTTTGGTAAAACAGAGATTAAGCATTCAATATTTGGTTAAATCTTGTGTTTATGAATGAATGCTATATGCATTATGTATTGGGCACATTACATCAGTGTAAAAATGGGATCAGACACTGCCCTTGTCCAAGATAAGGCAAGAGGTAAGACCCCCGCATAGATTTGGGTTTGCATTGCATAATGATACAAGATAAACATCAAAAGCCCAAAAGAATTGTCAAACAAACATTTAAACATGTTGCTCACATGGAGCCAGAAAACCTGACGGACAAGCTCATGGCCCCAGCCATGGAAGAAGAAGAACATCTCTTTCCAAGAGGAAGATCCACACCAAGAAGATCTAGAGGAAGCACTGAAGGAAGACATGGACACGAGAAGAGAAGCTACCACAAGAAGACTAAAAGAAGAGGAAGACATGGACACCAAAAGAGAAGCTACCCCAAGAAGACTGAAAGAAGAGACGGACGCGTGAAGAGAGGCTGCCACGACAAGAAGACTAAAGAGAAGAGAAGATGTGAGGCTCCAAAGAGTGAGGAGCCATATGAAAATCTTTGAGAGAGAGAGAGAGAGAGAGAGAGAGACCCCACAACCCAATGTAACCTGCCCCAACAAAGTAAAACCACCTCTGAGCCACCGATGATATAGGCCACGTGGTAGATGTATGTGTGAGCACTTTAGTCAAGGTCGCGGGCAACTATAGTAAGCCTTGGACACATAGAGAGAGAGTGTGTGTCAAGGACTATGAGTTTAGGGACTTGAGGCACTGGTCGCGGGCTATCAAGTAAGAGAGAAACTTGGTACAGGGTCCAGGTGTGCTAAGTTAACTTGAGGGGAGGTGTGCTATAGACACTGGTCGCGGACTATCAAGTAAGAGAGAAACTTGGTATAGGGTCTAGGTGTGCTAGAGAGTATTCACTTATATAATGATTAGAAATCCATTATTGATTATTCATGCCATGGTTGTTACCACTTCTTTTAGAAGAGATTAGGTGTCACTTAGCCCTTCAAAATAGTCTATTTTAGAGAAAATGCATCAACCATCATATATGGTCATAAAGGTATTTCTGCTATTAGTCTCTAGAGAATTCTTTTGGCCTTATCATAGACAAGGTGTAGCAAAGTTTATGGCTGAATGTTCTATTTGTCAAAAAATCAAGAGCTGCAAAAACAAGGGTAAGACTCAAGGACTTCTGACATCTCTACCAGTTCTTAATAATACTAGAAACATATATCTACGAATTTTATTACGGGTTTGCCTACTACATCTAGTCATAATGATATAATTTGGACTATATTATGAGTTTGCCTACTACATTAAATAATAACATTTAGGCTATAGTGAACTATTTGATTAAGCAAGCATGTTTCTTGCCTTGTAAGAAGACTTTGACTTCTCATTAAGCCGAGAACATGTATATTAAGTTGATCTTTGTGCATCATGGTTTACCAAAAGTTATTATTTTTCAGACAGAGACTCTAGGTTTCATAGTAATGTTTTGACTTCTCTTTTCTCCAACTTATGCACTAAATTAGACTTCTCCACAATTTTCCATCCGAAAATGAATGGATAGACTAAGGTTACCAATAGCACTATCTTGGATTTACTTAAAGCCTATCTTGTCCGACAACCAAACTTTATGAAATAAGGATATTCATCTTTTGCACTTTACATACAACAATACCCCTCATTCCAATTATTGGTCCTGCACCTTTTGAGATTATGTAGGGCAAAGCTTGGCCTATTTCAAGACTAGAAGACTTCCCCACAAAATCATAGTTGCTAATCAATTCACTATAGACTTTAATCACATTTTGAGTGAAGTACCTGACTCTATTACAAAAAAAATCAAGAACATATGTTAAGAAAGCAAATTGGAAATGCAAGGCTATATGACAAAGGTGATTATGTGTTTTTCAGAATCGAGAAACCTAGAATTAAAAGTTTTCTAAAATTTCTAGCAATCTTGCAATGGTTGTGTAACAGATGTGGGTTTTAAAGTTTATTACTAAACATAAGTACTCTTGTTGGTGGAAAAGAGAACTTGGAATACAACAAGCATAAGTACTCTTGTTGGTGGAAAAGAAAACTTGGAATATAACAAGCACAAGCTTGGCAAAATCTCAAGAATTGATTAGATTCAAGTTTTGATTAAAAATGTGTATTGATCTATGATTTGTCAGAATGTTAGAGTAGCGTTTTCTTTGTTTTTTTAACTACAATAAACTTTGGAAGTTTTATGTTTTCTTTCCTATTTATTAGGAAAGAAATCCATGTGAAGAGTAAAAGAAAGGATTATGTAGCTATGTTGTCTAACTAGTTGATTTATAATATCTATAATGTTCAACAATTTGTATTTTTTATATAGATATTTGAAATTATTTTTTTCCTTTTAGTGTTGGTTCCAAATGGTTATATATTGTGAAAAGATGATTTTTTGCATCATGGATAAAGAAGCTCATTGAAAAGTGCTATGTTATTCTTTATTTTTATATACTATCACTACTACAAAAAATGAAGTTCAATTAGTGTTTGTCTAAAAGGTTAGGGAATTTAAGAATTAATAACTCATGATTTCATACTATCATAAAACCTTGGCATGCACATCCATTCGTGGATGAGGCGTACACCTATTAAAGTTTCCCAAAAAATGACAAAAAGTGTTCTAGCCAAAGTCTAGCTTCCTTTTCTTCAAGTCCTTATTACCCCTTTGCATTAGGCCTCAGATGCAAGGGAACATGCTATCGTTTTTCTTTTAGAGAAAATTCATACATGTGCATCCATCCCCTTCCCTAAAAAAAAACTTGTATGTTAAGTTTTATTGCAATTCTAAAAACAAAACCTACATGCCTACTTAATAACACAATTAGAGTAATGCTATGACATTGTGTCAAACTTAATTTTTACTCACATTTGGAAATTTTCAAAACCATTAATAATAGTTAGGAACGAAACTTAAGATTTTTCCAAACTTTAGATGAATGGGTGAAAGCACGTATAGGTGGCTTGCTTTTGGTACTTGAAAAGCGGATGGTACTTGAAAAGCAGATGGTACTTGAAAAGCAGATGGTACTTAAAAGCGAATGGATTTAAAGCGCTAAAAAAGTGGTTAAGTGGTTGCTTTGTTGTGATTTAGTTTTAACAAAAATAATAGAAAAGACTTAAATAATAATAATAAATTATTCTTGATAACTTTTCCAGTTTCCTCCCACTATGCACATTTTTCAAAAATTCATCCCTCCCTCTATGAACATTTACCCCTCCTTCCCTCCCTCCATCCCTCTCCCCCGTCTTTGCAACACTCTCTTTCTCTATGTCTTGTAGGAATGGTGAGAGGAAGCTCTCCAAGTTCAACTCTCTCTCTCTCTCTCTCTCTCTCTCTCTCTCTCTCTCTCACACACACACACACACACACACACACACACACATTTGCAAGAACTCTTTCCCTCCCTATGTGCAACTGTGCACATGCCCGTGCGCTTAAAGTAGGCTTTACATGTATGTATCTTTGTGACCTGTAAGTACAGATCTGTCTACTTCTCTTTGTGTGGAATAGTCTCTTCTATGTTTATGTAGGGTTTGAACATCTCCCTAAGGCACATATTGGTGGTGTTTAAATGTGTGTGGGTGTGTGTGTGTGTAGGTTTCTCTCTCACACTGTTTCACTCCTCTAATATGCTCTCTTTCTCTCTAACTAAATGTTTTTTAATGTTTTTTTATTTCAGTAACAACAACAATAAGTACTTATAAAGTCAAGAAGCAACCTTCCCCGCATAGTCTCAAAGGTAGGCTAAATGTAGCTATTCAAGCTTTACATTTCACATGATAGTTGAGTGCATAGAAGAAAGGATTTTCTTTGAGCACCTAAAACATGTATTGTGTGTATGGTCTTCTAGTGAAAAAGGATTTGCATTTAGCACCTAAAAGATGTACTCTACATAGTGTCCCAAGATCCTGTCCATTATATCTAATGAAGATATAACATATTTTGTGATTTCTATAGATTCATTCCCTGAGGCCTTACAAAGTTTCCTCAACTTGTAGATGTTTATTCTATTTTTATGCCTAGAATATAATACTTACTACGATGGTTATATCAAAATGTAGTACATTGGAAAGCTCCTTAAGTTGACTTTCCTCGTCAGACTCATTTTTGCATGACAAAAGAGGAGTTTCGTGAGAAGAATACATGCTTAGTCTTGAAGGTAAATACCCTAGGTTGCTGATTGATGAATATTTCAATGATACCCAATGGCTTTCAATGAGGTCTCATAAGCAATATAATAATGAGAAAGTCCGAGGTCATTAAGAGTGGATCAGTATGAGGAATGTGTTCTTCTTTACCACAAAGTCTATCAAGTAGCCCCCTCAAATAATGAAGTCGCAGTGCATTTTGCTCGGGGATTCACTTGGAAAAGGTGTAAAGTAGCCCAAATCCCTTCAAAGAAAGAAAAACACAAGGTGAGATGGGCTGAATTTGCTAAGGGTGCCATCAATAATGTGATTTAGCAAAAGAAGTTGAATACAAAGAAGGATAAGTGGAGAGTAGTAAATGGCCCATGCTATCCCTCGACAAGGCACCTCAATGCTTGGCATAGTTCACCTTCACACAACCACCACCAGTACCTTGATGATTCATCTGTGTCAAAGCATTTAAATGAAGAATTTAGCTTTCAAGAGAATCACTAAACTAGCTTTAGTAGAGGTAGGAGATATATATTTGATCAAGGTTTAGGCTCAATATCTACACACACATTTAGTAGTATGCCAACAATGGTGGGGGCTTCAAATGAAAATGTGAATGCTGTTACTCACATGCTCCAAACAGCACTTTTAACATTACAAGAGAGGAAAGACAGAGTAATCATGGTAAAAGATGCCTTAGATGAGGCAAAGGCCATTCGGGAGGACGAACTAGAAGACATGCTTCATGGGGCTAGCAAAACACTCAAAAGACTTGCAAAAGATAGGGAAGATCTAGAGAAACACAAAAGTGGATGGGTGCCCAGTGAGGACGCCATACAAAAACTTGAGGCAATAATAGAGGCACGAAAGGAGAAGTTGAGGGATCTTGGCTTGCAAGATGAGACCATTGAGTATGCCACTCCATTTAGTGGTCAATTGGAGAATAAGGTGGCTGAGTTGTAGCTAAATTGATGATATAAATTATTTTAGGCCATTTCTTGAGTTATTTATGTGTATGAAGATATAATCACCACAATGCGAATAGGTTGTTTCTTCGTGTGATGAACACGACCCTGTTGCATTGTGGTGATTTGTATGAAACTTATGGAATAAATGTTATTTACACCATTAAGACACTTTGAACACGTTATTTTAGGCCTTTTCTTGAGTTATTTTTGTGTATTAAGATAGAATCACCACAACGCAAACATGTCTTTTCTTTGTGCACGAACATAGCCCTATCACGTTATGGTAATTTGTATGAAAGTCATGGAATTAATGTTATTTGCACCATTCAGACACTTTAAACACGTTCTTTTATACTATTTCATGATTTAGTATTCTTTTATATTTTATCCTCATAGCTATGATCATTAGAGCTGATAATTTGCTATTTTCATGTTTAATTTTTATTCACAGATAGAACTTAACAATTTGCTGATTCAAGTTGAAGACTCCACATCCCAACATTGGTTTATTGAGTCCCTCCTAAACCATCTAAAGGAAAAGAGGGTACTAACTCTTCCCCACGTACACTACCTAAAGCCTCATGAGTGCTAAGAGCACATTTGTTGTTATGGGTGACTGCATGGCATGTGGTTTTGCAATGGATCAAAATGATGTGCTGGGTCTATACATGCTTCCTTGAAGACATACCTACCACCCTCTTTGCTTTGCCCCTTGCAAAACAAAGAACAAATGTGCAGCTACTACTAGGTGTAGCCAAATGATCATATGCTGCAAAGAAGTTAGTGTTTACCACATCTTCCAAGGAGCACACAACGAAAGAAGGTAGTCGTACTCTCTATTTTAATTATTGTGTGTACATACTTACTTTTTCTCGTGTTTGTTGGAATCTTGAGATTTTTATATTACATTATTAGTTTTTTATATGGATGACAAAGGTGAAATTAACATTGTATATATTATACATTGACCTTAACAAATCCTTTGATGCGTTGTTTTTTTTTAGTGATCTCTCAAGAGGGATCATCTCTTAGACCTAATAACATGGTAGAGCTAGAGCAAGAGGAATTTTAGGATCCCTCCTCCCCGTAAGGGTAGGACCAAGATGTTGGCTTGTAATGGAAGAGGTCTTAGCAAGGGAGCTCTCAAAAGTGCATGGAGTTTAATAAAGGTAGCATGGATTTGGATGGGTGTGATGAAGTGAAGAAAGGGCAACGAGTTGAGGAATTGAATGAAGCCAAGGATGGGCAAGTTCTTGAACGACCGACTGAAGTGCATGTTGGAGTGGATTTTTCACATGTTGCTACACATCATGGCATTGAATTGGCTTTAATTCCCCCTAATGAAGACCAAATTGAAAGTCTCGAGAATGTGAAGAAGCAAGCCATAAAGAAGAAAAAGTTCAATGATCCAAAACCTGATTCAATAGAACCACCCCCCAATATGCACGAAAAAATGTTTCCGACCCGTTCTAATGTGAAGAAGCAAGCCATAAAGAAGTGAAAGTGCAGTGATCCAAAACCTCATTTAATAGAACCACCCCCCAATATGCACAAAAAATTGTTTTCGAGCTGTTCTCTAGTGTCCCCAAGATGAAATGTCACAAGCAATTGTAGTTTTGCTATTGTCCTACATAATATGCTTATAAATTTGAGACCAATTTCCATCTTGATCAAATTCTAAATGCTTTTCAAATCATTATTCCAACATTATATTTATGAAGTTGAAAAAACATACGAAAACTAACTCGTCTGTATATCAAAACCTTACTCATCTCTATATTTGAAAAATGATTTACAACAAAGTTTCATAGTTGAAGATTACTAAGAAATTTCAATGATCTTCAAAGGGGGATGTGGCAGACTGGGAGGTGGGAGTTTGGGTGGGATCTTCTATAGGGGATTGGGAGGATTGGGTGGGATCTTCTATAGGGGATTGGGAGGATTGGGTGGGATCTTCTATAGGAGATTGGGAGGCTGCTTCAGATGGGATCCCCGGGACCTCACACCACAGCACAGTTCATAATAAGGCAATCAATTGCCTCCTCTAACTAAAACTGCCTAACATCTAAACTTGAATAGGCTCCCAATGGTGCTCTATAGGAACAATATAAAGTTAGATAAGCATTTAATGCAGAATATATAAGAAAACAAATACTAATTTAATAGAACCTACATCTTCTTGTAGCTAAAAAGTCGTGAGTGGGAGCAATTTCGCATTTAGACAGACCCTCCATCCACATGAGTGGGAGTCGGGTTGTATTAGAACTTCTACTCTACTTATTTGTATATCCGAAAAATTTTATTGAGTCAAAGCCTCCCAGGCATTCAACATTTTCTTAACAAACCTGAAAAATTAGCTCATTAAATATTCCATATTTAAAAGTTTTAATGGGATAGAGTTGCCAATATTTCTAATAGAAACACTTACATTTGGACATATCTGTGGTAGCCTGCCCATTGAGTTGGTTAAGTAACAGACTCTGGCACGAAGGTCAAAAAATACCAAGCTCCAATGGCTTCTACAAAAACCTTAAAGGCCTACAAAAAGATCATTAATGAATTTACCATGTATAAAAATTATACCGGTACTTACATTTCGTGGTAAGCCAACAAAACCACATCAAGGGGATCCATGTTAGTAAGGAACCGATCTAGGATATTCAAAAATGTGACAGTTGGACCCAGCAGACACATACAACATTGCATTGGAAATGGCAAAATTCCTACAATCATTCTGTAGTATAAGAAAAGAAACAGATCAATCCTGCACTCACGAAGGAATAGGCAATAAAATTATACAAATGTATCTAACCAGAATAAGAAACACTCATGAAAGAATAGGCAACACGATCAAGTCTGTCACCTCGCGTCGATAGTTTTACAAAACTACTACATCATGATGAGGAGAAAATGCAAAAATCTAGTTTCTTGCGCAACATATAAACGATTTCAAAACTGGGACCGGGAAATTGCAGTGCCTCTGTGTTTTGTGCATCAAGGTAATCTAGCAATTGTTGTCTTAGAGCCCTCCAACATAATTCTTCGAGGTGTTTAGCTATGTGCTTGCTGTACTTGCTATTCTCAGCCGCTTATTCTCTCTGCAGGACGTTTGAGCTAAAACGAGTGTCCCAGTCATGGGCCACTTCTTCTACTCTCACTCCATCCCTCTATCTTCTGAGGTGAGGGATTTCTAGAATATTTCTCATTCGCGTGAATCAAAGAATGTTTCTCATTCGCGTGAATCAAGAATGGGGAGAGGACACAAGAGACGTTCATATCTGTAGCGCACTCGTCTTTGTCCATGATATTCACATGATGTGCATGCGTTGCCAGGATGTAGCTATCTTGGAAAAACTCAATCATAAAATCCTCTGCTGCCTCTTGAAGGTAGGAGAGGGCTGAGGGTTGCCACTATGCTTAGAGTCCATATTACTCATGCAGATACCACAAACAATCCTTTGGAAAGGAAGTTTGGCGATGCATAACTGCATACATTTCATCGCCTATCTAAGCTCTTTCATCATGGCACTGTACTAGTAAAGCCTTCTTCGTCTGGAGCTTTCCTATAATTTGGAGGGATTTGAGGAAGAACCCATCTTCTTTCCTAGACTGGGGTCACCAGTTTCCCTCCTAGTAGTCTTTTTTGTTTAGGCCATCTGAAACCACCTCATAAAAGGCAGTAGTAGATGAAATAAAATAAGAAAGGTTAGAAAAAGAGCACTTCTATGTAAATCACCACAATGCAAATATGTCGTTTCTCCCATGCCGAAGGAGCACTATCACGTTGTGGAGAAAGTAATAGTATAAAAATTATGAAATAACAAAAATAGATATTCTGGAACCAAGTAGTGGGAACAACGAAATTAAGAGGTGTCATGAGAGAAGGGAGGATGAAACCACCTCATAAAAGGTAGTAGTGGATGAAATAAAATAAGAAAGGCTAGAAAAATAGAAATTCAATATAAATCACCACAACACGAAGGGGATTTCTAATTTTTGAGCAAAACCATCTGAAAATTTGAGCAAATTGGATCAGAATGTAGTTTTTTTGTGTCAAAGTTTATGAAAACAATCCAAGTGTATGGACCCCTTTTGTGAATAAAGGGGTCATATTGCTTAAGAAAAGAAATGGATATCCTCATTTCTGACTAAACAAGTTTTCTAACTCTTGAAGTTCATGAAATGAGGCCATGATTATGAAACCGTTTTGTAAATGAAGGGTCCATATTGCTCAATAAAAGAAACAATAAAAGAAGTGGTTATCCTTGTAAACTAATAAACCACAACAACTAGTTTTGTGATTGTAAAATCATCCTACAAGGCTTCCCATCATGAAGGTGTGCAATCTGCAAAAAGTATTATTATAATAGTCTTTTCAAATTTTGTTCAACATCATGAAGGTGTGCAATCTGCAAAAACCAAGCCTTGAGGCATGCAAGATAATGCTATGAAGATCTCTTTTGTACTCAAGTTAGCTTGGTGACCAAAAATATTATCTTTTCTATCCATATAAGTTAATATGTAAATAATATAGCCCAATTTTAAGTCAAATACACTCACAATATTTTCTATTTTGCTATTTGTTGTATTTTCCAATACATGCTCACATTATTTCAAATAAGTTTTCTACCTATGCAAATGAAAATGAAGACATGATTTATCACATAGAAGACATGTTTAAACTTTTGTGATGTAAAATCATCCTTCAAAATGTCCTACCACAATTATCAAGTGGAGAATAATTAGCACACTATCCTTGTGGTTCAAATTACTCATGGAAAAAAGGATTTCTTATATCCAATCCAAGGTACAAAAGGAAATGTAACAAATATAGCCAAATTTTAAGTCAATATTTTACACTCATAGTTTGGTATTTTGCTACTACTAGATGTGTTGAGTTCATGTTATTTCAAATAAGTTTCCTACAAAGCGTCTTGCCACAATTATCAACAAGTAGAGAAACAAACCAAAAATTTACACAAGGAGAAATACAAAAGGCCCCAAAAACATTGTTCTTGTGGTTCAAAATCTTCATGGAAAAAAGGATTATTATAGATATCTTTTCATTTTGTATTCAACATCATGAAGGTTCAGTCTTCAAAAAAATACCATTTTTGTGCTTCAAAATCCTTATGGAAAAAGGATTATTATAATAGCCCTTCCATTTTTTGTTGACCATCATGAAAGTACAGTCTCCAAAAACTAAACCTCAAGGCATGCGGGACAATGCCTGGAATATCTCTTTTTTACTCAAGGTGGCTTGGTGAACAAACATATTATTTCTGCTATCCAATCCAAGGTATGAAAGGAAGATGTAATAAATATGTTTGCATGGAATATAGGCATCCAATTTGCGGGATCGTCCAATGAAGTCTTCACAATTGCAAGAAGGAAATGGAGAAATGTCAATCTTGTATTCAATACCTTTTTGCATTGATCCTTCTGTAGAAACAATGAACTCAGCATGCTCCATGGCCTTCACGACTGTTGCATCCTTAACAATGCATTTCATGACCAATGACCTCTGAATTCTATCTTCCATTTCTTTGGAGATTTTGTTTCGCCATCTAATTGCTTTGCCATCTCGACGCCGAGGTCGATCTTCATGCAATACTATTGTTTCATCATGGGCTTGAATTGGTGAAGCACAACTTGCACCCACCATCGGAGTTGACACTCCTAATATGACAAACCCCGAGCTTGTCAACCTGGCAATCTCTGCACTTGTCAAGGATGTTCCTGATTGAACCTTCCACCTTCCTGGTGATGGTCCTGGAATACCTGTAATGCTAGTTGATGGCTTCCACGTGTGGGTTACATCATTTCCACAAAACCAAATCATTTGGGAGCGCACTCCAATTGGTGTTTGAATCCTCCCAAATAATGATGGTGCAACAACTCCACGTCAATTTTCACGATCCTTTATATTGACAAGCTTGTTACATTTTCCTCCTTGTCCAAGCCAAGCCTGGCAACAGACTTGGCTTGTTATAGGAACTCTTCGTAATGCCCAATTTGCATCATGCACTTCATATTCTTGTACACTCTTGGAATCATCATCCTCAAAACTCTCTGTTGCAAATTTAGTACTAGATTTTGAAGACATGGAGTATCTTTTCTTATTTGCATAACTGTACTCAAGGCGGTGACTATCATCCTCACATATATTTGAAGGCATTGACTTTGGCCTTTTCCTTCGCACAGTCTTGTCATCTCCATCATTAAAACATACTTCAGATGCAACACCCATTTCCTTTGCAACATCACTTGTTAGATCAACAACTGTTTTGGCACTAATGTCAATCCGAGATTTTAAAGATCTTTTTTTTAAGGTCTCCAGACTCGGCCCACTTCCGATAAACTGGCCCTTCAAAAAAGATGTGTATCTAGCGCTTTGTAAAATTGCATTTGAGAGGTCACTAATAGAGGCATTGTAGAGACCAACATATTTGACATGGTTCAATCCAGCCCTCCAACTACCATGAATAGACTCTGCTAGATTTGTTCGAGGTATCAAGTACTTCTCGTTATCTGACATACTCTGCAGAGATATTGTAATGGCAAAATTACATTATTAACATGACAAAAAAAAATTCAAGAGAAATACAAAACCAACCTCTATAATGTAGTGGCCCCAATGGGAAATCCTAGCATGCCACCATGCAAACCAAGTTTCAAGCCGTGGCAAGTCTGAGTCACTTGCATGGCCTGCATTCCACCATGCCCTTAGGCTTCTCATTTTGACTTCTGCAGCTTGCTCTGTAGAGGCATCCTTCCAGCGTCTACATCGGATTTTAAATTCCTCTTGGCTGCCAACTTTTATACATGCCTTTGCATGGGAATGAAGACTTTGCTCCCAATGGAAAAGGCAAGAACGCTCTTTCCCTTCCATTATATTGTTAGGGCCACCATTGAAAGTGGCACGTACAGCTCTCCAGTTGGCTTGGGCCTCATCTGCCATGAACCCTTTGAATTCAGCATTGTCAAACCCTTCTGAAACCATTACTTTGTTGAGAGTATCCCAAAATAGAATTTGTGCGTCAGTATCTTCCACCTTGAAGTCACAAGTTGCAATTGTTTGCAACTCTTGGATAAAAGGATTATACACATGGCAAGCCATGGTAGTCCAATCTTTCATTCGCTTCACAAAGTCAAACAACACCCAACAATGACCCAGTTCTCCTCCAGGTCTCATTTTATTTACCAAATCAACCCCTGAACCAGAACCTTGGGTAGACATTTTAAATACATGACACCTGCTGAATGAACTATGTTGCAATTGTCCAGGAAACACTACACTTTGGAAATAATTATATCTACAATGTCTTTTCAAGTATAAAATTCCATCTAGCCCATCTGACATAGGTCGAGAGTCACGTCGACTCTCCTCAATCCATCTTGATAATCTACATAGACATAAAGTTGATCAATATTCATTGTGATAACATAATTTAATAAACCAATGCAATAACAAATGTTATGGTAATTACCTTCTTTTGTCAAGCAAAGGTTCACATTGTTTTAGCAAATCTTGTAGCTCAACATCCGACATCTTAATCCCATCTTGCACATTTTTAGACAATAAAGTTTCCAGTGTCATTATTTACCAACGTATCCATCTCTTCATCCATAGCTTTGTCCCAAGCTTCTTTGCCAATATCCTCGTCAAAACATGTAGGCTCCACATGCTTTAACATAGGTGTCATATATGCATTGTGCATAGCATGTCCTATGTACGTCAATCTCTAAATTGGATATCTCACCCTTTGTGACCTCCTCAATGGTTATGGATTATTATTTATGAGCTCTATAAGCTCTATCATGTGGTGATGCATACATGTCATGCTTCACTAGGATTCTCAACTCATCAATCAAGACTCTTTGAACTAGATGAATCATAATCTGCATTCCCAATAATGCCAATATCTTCAACCTTCTTCTTGCCTTTGTCTTATACACTACTTTCAATGCTCACATCACATCTCAATATCCCTAATCATGGACTCACATTTCCACTACTAGATGTCTCATGTGGCTTAGACATACTAGTAGATTCCTCCAAAGGCAAATGTACATCTATCAATGTCATCAACCACCACATTCTCACTTTCTTTGTATCAACTTACCATCTCATCAAATATCATAATCTCACAACTAATGAGAACATGTTTTGTGATTGGATTATAACATTTGTACCCTTTTTGATCTTGTGCATATCCAATGAACACACATTTTTCAGCCTTTGGATCCAACTTGGTCCTCTTCGTCGCATCTAACACATGCACATAAGCAATACATCCAAACACTTTCAAGTGTCCAATATCGAGCCTAAAGCCTGTCTCAGATATGGAAGCTTTAGGTGTATTGTTTAAGATATACACCATTGTAGCACATGCTTCTACCTTTTGTTTCTCTTAGCAACCCCATTTTTTTGAGGGGTATACATACATGTAAGTCTCCTTCTAATATCATGTTCTCTCAAGAACTCATCAAGTAAGGTGTACTCACCTCCACCATTTTTCCTTAGGCACTTAATCCAATGACCATATTGCTTCTCTTCAATAAGTCTTCAATTCCATGTAGCAATAGCAAATGCTTTTACCAACAATCACAATACATACATTCCAATTTGTCAAGTTCAACCTGCAACATCAAGGCTTCAACCAACCTTGTGGGCAAATTTCACATACATAAACACTTCAACTAAATGTAGTAGCAAGCATCCTAAATCTACACCCTTGTCTTGTTCCATTCATAATTTGAGCTATAGAACTCCAAATCTACACCCTTGTCTTGTTCCGTTCATAACTTGAGTTATAGAACTCCAAATCCAATGTTTGAGTAGTCAAAACACATCTACACAAAACAAGCTTTCTATCTATCATGGGATAGTCAGTTTCGGCATAGCAAGATAAAAGTTATTGCTATTCAGGCAAACTATAATGTTTTCCCTCATATGTTGGCAAATCAACAGGTTTTATTTGCATACAATTCCACTTGCAAGCTTCAATGGAGAGCTTTAACTTTGCTTGCTTTGGCTTCCAAATACCTAAATTCCAAAGGAAAGGGTTTGTTTAGCTCACCTCTTTGCCAAGATCTACGATTTTCTTTGGATTTCTACTCCAATGGTGCTTTACAGCTTCAATGGTGACCTTCATAGCTTCAATCTCCAACCACTTCAAGTTTAGGGTTTTCACTCAATGTGAGAGTAGCCTATGCTCTAATACCATGGAAATAGAATGGGGATGTATAAATAACACTTGCATAAATCCTAATTAGCTCTTACTAAACCATAGACAAGAATAGGAGAAACCATTGTTTCATTCCATTGTCCTTCACAACACAGTCTCCATCTTCCAAAATCCACACATACACAATGATAAGTTTACACCAAACTAATGTAACACCAAATGTCCACATACTTCGCTATTGGGTACGGTCAATTATTGTAGGCACACTCCTAGGCTGATGTACACCACACATGTGTTCACAACAATATTATTTGGATAAACTTTCTATCTCAACACCATGTCTCCCAATACAGCACATTATGGCTAGCCTCGATGTAAGCTAAAGTGAGCCATGTAGTTAGGTGGTTTTTCTAGGGAAACTGGAGCTCAAGGTCAGCAGGTCCATCACTAGTTCTATCTTAAAGGCATCAATCACAAATAAGCATGTGATTTTGGCACCATCCATTCATGCAAAACTTATCCCGAGCTTTTGTGAAATAGTGTCCGTGTGGTCGCCACAAACATGAATCCAATCCTCAAAGTTGGCAGGCTCTAAGAGGGGTTCATATTCTTGGTCCTCAGTCTTCACCATCCCACATCTTATTACAAGCTATATAAATATCAATTGGCATGGTATTGTGACACGAAGTTGGGGTTTGGACTTCGATCACTTCTCAGAATCAAAACACACTTGTATGAAACCTCACAGCCTCCTCACCTCCCTTTCTCTCCCTAGATTAGGATAAAGATATACACATCAAAGGTGAGATCATAATTCATGGAAGGAAAGATGAAAGGCTCCGGAGAAGCAAGAATTTCTGCCAGTCTTGCAGCTCCAAACAAAAGGGCGATTCTTTGTTGGAAGAAAATCTTCCGACTCAGGATTATGTGAACGGAAACATATGGGGAATATTGGTAAGGTTCATCTGTTCGAATTGGGCGATTCGGACGGAACATATTAAAGAAAATGAATATGGCAATCACTTACAAGAGGATAAGACACATGGGGTTTGCCTTTTGATAAGGGATTAGGAGAAATTAATCATGATTAAGAAGAAAGAATGGCCAAAAAGCTATAAAAACAGAGATACACAGAGAATTGCGGTTTTTAATCCATAAAGGCTGTGCAAGAGAGGATTATATAGATGCGTAGAGCTTGAAGAGAGCTTCGCGCCTATATAAAAACTTTCAAAAACGGGCAACCGAGCGAAAAGTTATGAGCATTTTACTGCAAGACTATAAAACTGCCAAAATTCTATAAAAACAGAGATACACAGAGAATTGCAGTTTTAAATCCATATAGGCTGTGCAAGAGATGATTAGATAGGTGCGTAGATCTTGAAGAGAGCTTCGCGCCCATATAAAAACTTTCAAAAACGGACAACCGAGCGAAAAGTTATGAGCATTTTACTACAAGACTATAAAACTGCCAAAATTCGCCTAGAAATTGGCAACTTTGGGAGAAATTCTAATCATCAATGAAGTAAGTGATTAAGAAATTAGTTACATGAGTGGAAAGAGCATAGAAAGAGCTTCCTAGCCATATGATCAATTTAAGAAAACAATACCCGAGTGATGAGTAATTACCGGTTGAAATTTGGGTATTGGACCACAAAAAACTGCACTTCTCTCTCTTTGAATGAAACCTCAATTTTCACATAGCCTCTTGCCTTTCATCTCCTTCATGATTCAAGCTAGAGGGTAAGGGTTAACATTGCTCAGCGGACAATCGTGAAGATTTACCTATGGTCCCCAAAGTCTTTCCACATGCTCATTACCGCTAAAACCATTGGTACCTCCAAAGGAGGGCGGTAATAAGGCAAGGGCTACCTTGAGAAGTCACAGGCCCGCCAAGATAATAACTCCTTATCCCCCTTATCATGAATCATCAAAGAGGTCCAAAATTGGGTTAAGCATGAGGAGCTAATGCTAAATGAGACATTCACATGTAAAGAGAGTGTTTGAATAAGGGTTTGAAAGATAAGAGAATGGCAATGACACAAAATGCTCAATTGAGGAGGCTCATTCCTTGATTTGAAAGGGAGAGGAGGGCTCCTTTTATAGTTGGAGAATCACCCTCTCTTCCATTGTTACAAATTACAACATAAAAATCTTCAACCCTTCAGTGACATAAGGGTAGATGTCACCATCAATTGTCCTCTTAGGCTAAGTCTTCTATTGATTATTAAATTGAAGACTTTTTGACTTTGAGAGTGTGATGAGATAATAGCCAAGCCTAAGTGGCATGTAGGTGGAGATCCCACTTACACATGGCAGAATTCTCCTCTTCCATGTAGGCATTCTAGAAGAATCTTTCCCAATTATGCACCTACACACACTCCTCCACATGCCTTCCACACTCCCCAACTTGTTGCCTTATGGTGAATACCATATTAATAATACAATTAAAATCCATGTGAGCATGAAGGCCCACTTTTATTTTCCACATCACTAGCCTATCTACCATACCAAAGTATTTATCAAGCATACTTGTGGCATTTACAATGTGTGCACCCTAAATCAAGTACAACCATTATATTTAAAGATAGAATGTTGTTATCGGGGTAGCCGCCAAGTCGCCGCATCACCACGCCGTTATTCCATTGTGGGCGCCGCAATCTTCTTGGACAAGCTTCCACCTTATTACCATTGCGAAACCATCAAAATATGCACAAAATTGACAATGAAAGATATCAATTTTTCACATCACAGTATCAAACTCATTGGGGTAATAATTCCTCGATCCATGGGATGAGTCTTCCCTATTTTCAAGGATTAGTTACCTTTGCATATGTAAATGTGATTGGTTTTCCCAATCATGAACCAGCCTTGTGTCTCTCATGTAAGGCTTCAAAGGATCATGGTGTATGAACCTTCCTCTTAAAATCTATCATCATGAATATGAGGTGGAAGCTTAGCTCAGAGGTTCTGATCTTTATATCATGAAGGAGGTTTAGTTGTGTTCCCATCGGTAAGCTTGACCCACAATGTTCATGCCTACAAGGGGTGGGCTTTTGCAAGTCTCCTCATAATCCTAAGTGGTGATGCTGACACCAACACCACCATCTAAGATTGTGGAGACCGTCATGCCTTTATAAACAATAGATAACAAGGCATTCATTTTGTTGCTTTGGAAATAGTGTACAACTTGTTCAAGGGCACTTTTGGCTCTCATTTTGTCCAAGGTATGGAAGAAGATCTCTTAATGTGACACGGCAGCTCATTCTCCTCCTCTTCAGGTTCAACGTGACATGGCTTATCCTCCACCTCTTTAGGAGTGTGGGCTCTTAAGTTCCCCATTATCCAGTTAGATAAGTCTCTCCAAAGTTAAGTGTTTTCTTATAAAAGAGAACTTATCAAAGACTCCAACATTTGAGGATAAGAAGGTTATAAGGCCTGCTATGTATGTAATATTTATGTTTAGTTGACTCATACCTGCCAATGTGTTGGGGATGTGCACTAAACCCTTGCCTCTAATGGATGTGATGAGAATAGAAGTGATGAGAATGAGAGGTAAATAGATGTGATGAGATGGGATGCGAATCATATAGATCGGAAAGAATGGATGGATGGATGTGATGAGAATGAGAGGTAAATAGATGTGATGAGATGTGATGCGAATCAGATAAATGTGAATGAATAAATGAGATATGATGTCATATGAATCAGGATGTAAATGAATGATATAGGATGTGAATGAATGTGTTAGCATCATGTGAATCGAGATGTGAATGAATGATATAAGATGTGAATGAATGTGTTAGCATGTGAATGAATGATATAGGATGTGAATGAATGTGATAGCATGTGAATCGGGATGTGAATGAATGATAAGGGATGTGAATGGATGTGACGTGATGTGAATCGGGATGTGAATAAACGATAAGGGACGTGAATAAATGTGTTAGCATGTGAATCGGGATGTGAATGAATCAGATGTGATATGAAATGGATGTGATAAGATGCGATGTAAACTGGATAGATGTTAATGTATGTGAAGTGATGAGATGTATGGGTAGATACAAGTGGATGAGATCTGATGAGGATAAATGAAGAAATAAATGATGAGATAGAAAAGGATGTGATTAGATGAGAATGCGAATACTTATGAAATGAATATGGATTGATGTGTGGGTAATGTGGATTGATGTGGATGGATGAGTGGATAATGTGGATTGATGTGGACGGATGTATGGATGATGTGGATTGATGTCTGGGTAATGTGGATTGACGTGAATGGATGTATGGATGGGTTGACGTGTGGATTAATGTGGATAGATGTATGAAAGATGTGGATGGATGTGTGGATAATGTGGATTGATGTGGATGGATGTATGGATGATGTGGATTGATGTGGATGATGTGGATGGATGTATGGATGATGTGGATTGATGTGTGGATGATGCGATTGGATGTGATTTGATGCAGGAATGATGTGATGTGATAGGGATCGATGAAGAAAAAAAATTGTGGGAAGATGAGAAAAGATGGGGACTAATGTGAAAGAATGTGCAGTGATGAGGAAAGATGGAAATATTGTTGGAACTGTATTTGTATGTGAAATCTATTTTTAAATGACTGTTCTATGTCAAAAATGCTGGGGAAGCATTTTAACCGTCTTGTGAATGAGGTCGTGGTTAAAGTTGCAACTACTGAGATGGAGAGTCAACGGAAGACATCTCGCGTAACAAGGTCTCGGCCGAGGTCTTGACCAGCCTCGGTTCGATTTAAATGGTGAGCTTCTAGTACGGTGGATGAGGGACCAAGGAAGTGGCCTATGAGTGAAGTGCTAGGTCACCTGCGAAGGATCCTACAGGGTGCTGACCATACGGTGCTCGGACTCTGGGTCGCCGACGATACCCACGTGCATCGGGGAAGATATTGAAACAAGGAGTAAGAGTTGTTTTCTGAATTCGGGCAGGGATTTGGTTGATTGACCTTGCTGGTCCTCAACGAATGAGTCCATGGCTCTTTTATATAGATCCATTGGTTGATCTTGCTGATCTTCAACAGAGATTCCATTTTGATATGTGAATATATTGCCGGTTACTATGAGCTAGGAACTATTGAAAAGGCCCCTAAGTGGACAGGTGGTGAGCATTCTGGTTGTTGCCAATGATGCCATAGGTACACCGATGAAGGAATGATTGGGAATAAGGATTCAACCAGAGATTTTGACGATTATGATCAGTGACACAATGGTTTCATTAAAAGATTGTTTTTAGAAGATGCTGATTCTATGAAAAAGGCAATTTCATATTGGGTGTGTAAGTGCTGTGATGACTAGTTTTAAGTTTGCATGAATTTTTGGCTAGGGGACGTGGGAACTCTTTTCCCTGGTACCCGGGACAAAACCTAACCAAATTCTTAATTGGATCCCATCACTATAGTGGTTGGGCAGGTGGCTAATCCATGGGACTGATGGGGTTAGGCTGCTGGACTGATGGATTCCTAAAATGAGACTAAATTTCTATTGGTACGATAGATGAAGTAAATCACGGCTGTGCCTCTCAATGAGGAAAAAAGCGTTGGTCTCTATGATCCAAGTGCAATCTTTCCTTGATCTGACTATGGGATTTACGGGTTCGGTCAGATCAGTTCAGTTAATTATGGCTTTTGACTATGTTAGAGAAAAGTTATCCTGGCAGAATCGCCCGTGCTTTCCGTCCAAGGGAAGTTTTTCCGAGTTCGATTTTGGAAGAACCGATGGATTAGTCTCTTGTCTGGATATCTGTGGGCGAGGCCCCGAGTGTGGGACCCTACCCCGCGCAAGAAGTGCTACTGCCACTGCTAGCACCCCAAAATTCATTGTGCAGTGGGGTCAGGGATCTTACATTAATGAACCACATGGGTGATAGAATTTGCACTTATTCCATTGGCATGGTTGGTGACATTATGGTTAATATGCCACCAGTTGTTTATAGGCTGTGTGATAATTAATTTGGTGTACTAGAGTCATGACATAGTTATAGCACCAACTCATGTAGTCAGGTTCACACTATGGATTGATCTATATAAGTGACAGTAAGAGAGTACTTTACCTTATAGTATGTACTCTTATCTCTTTATTTTAATGGTTATTTATAGAGAAGTGAAGAGAATAGAAGAAAATTTAGCTATCCATCTCTCTTGTGTGCTTATCTATTCTTATGTGTGTATGTGTTTGCTTGAAAGGAGCCCAAGCTCATCCTCTCCCCCACATTCTTCTCATGGATTCCATTAGAGGCAAGGGTTTAGTGCACATCCCCAACACATTGGCAGGTATGAGTCAACTAAACATAAATATTACATACATAGCAGGCCTTATAACCTTCTTATCCTCAAATGTTGGAGTCTTTGATAAGTTCTCTTTTATAAGAAAACACTTAACTTTGGAGAGACTTATCTAACTGGATAATGGGGAACTTAAGAGCCCACACTCCTAAAGAGGTGGAGGATAAGCCATGTCACGTTGAACCTGAAGAGGAGGAGAATGAGCTGCCGTGTCACATTAAGAGATCTTCTTCCATACCTTGGACAAAATGAGAGCCAAAAGTGCCCTTGAACAAGTTGTACACTATTTCCAAAGCAACAAAATGAATGCCTTGTTATCTATTGTTTATAAAGGCATGACGGTCTCCACAATCTTAGATGGTGGTGTTGGTGTCAGCATCACCACTTAGGATTATGAGGAGACTTGCAAAAGCCCACCCCTTGTAGGCATGAACATCGTGGGTCAAGCTTACCGATGGGAACACAACTAAACCTCCTTCATGATATAAAGATCAGAACCTCTGAGCTAAGCTTCCACCTCATATTCATGATGATAGATTTTAAGAGGAAGGTTCATACACCATGATCCTTTGAAGCCTTACATGAGAGACACAAGGCTGGTTCATGATTGGGAAAACCAATCACATTTACATATGCAAAGGTAACTAATCCTTGAAAATAGGAAAGACTCATCCCATGGATCGAGGAATTATTACCCCAATGAGTTTGATACCATGCCAATTGATATTTATATAGCTTGTAATAAGATGTGGGATGGTGAAGATTGAGGACCAAGAATATGAACCCCTCTTAGAGCCTGCCAACTTTGAGGATTGGATTCATGTTTGTGGCGACCACGGACACTATTTCACAAAAGCTCGGGATAAGTTTTGCATGAATGGATGGTGCAAAAATCACATGCTTATTTGTGATTGATGCCTTTAAAATAGAACTAGTGATGGACCCGCTGACCTTGAGCTCCAGTTTCCCTAGAAAAACCACCTAGCTACATGGCTCACTTTAGCTTACATCGAGGCTAGCCATAATGTGCTGTATTGGGAGACATGGTGTTGAGATAGAAAGTTTATCCAAATAATATTGTTGTGAACACATGTGTGGTGTACATCAGCCTAGGAGTGTGCCTACAATAATTGACCGTACCCAATAGCGAAGTATGTGGACATTTGGTGTTACATTAGTTTGGTGTAAACTTATCATTGTGTATGTGTGGATTTTGGAAGATGGAGACTGTGTTGTGAAGGACAATGGAATGAAACAATGGTTTCTCCTATTCTTGTCTATGGTTTAGTAAGAGCTAATTAGGATTTATGCAAGTGTTATTTATACATCCCCATTCTATTTCCATGGTATTAGAGCATAGGCTACTCTCACATTGAGTGAAAACCCTAAACTTGAAGTGGTTGGAGATTGAAGCTATGAAGGTCACCATTGAAGCTGTAAAGCACCATTGGAGTAGAAATCCAAAGAAAATCGTAGATCTTGGCAAAGAGGTGAGTTAAACAAACCCTTTCCTTTGGAATTTAGGTATTTGGAAGCCAAAGCAAGCAAAGTTAAAGCTCTCCATTGAAGCTTGCAAGTGGAATTGTATGCAAATAAAACCTATTGATTTGCCAACATATGAGGGAAAACATTATAGTTTGCCTGAATAGCGATAACTTTTATCTTGCTATGCCGAACCTGACTGTCCCATGATAGATAGAAAGCTTGTTTTGTGTAGATGTGTTTCGACTACTCAAACATTGAATTTGGAGTTCTATAACTCAAGTTATGAACGGAACAAGACAAGGGTGTAGATTTGGAGTTCTATAGCTCAAATTATGAATGGAACAAGATAAGGGTGTAGATTTAGGATGCTTGCTACTACATTTAGTTAAAGTGTTTATGTATGGGAAATTTGCCCACAAGGTTGGTTGAAGCCTTGATGTTGCAGGTTGAACTTGACAAATTGGAATGTATGTATTGTGATTGTTGGTAAAAGCATTTGCTATTGCTACATGGAATTGAAGACTTATTGAAGAGAAGCAATATGGTCATTGGATTAAGTGCCTAAGGAAAAATGGTGGAGGTGAGTACACCTTACATACATTTGATGAGTTCTTGAGAGAACATGATATTAGAAGGAGACTTACATGTATGTATACCCCTCAAAAAAATGGGGTTGCTAAGAGAAACAAAAGGTAGAAGCATGTGCTACAATGGTGTATATCTTAAACAATACACCTAAAGCTTCCATATCTGAGACAGGCTTTAGGCTCGATATTGGACACTTGAAAGTGTTTGGATGTATTACTTATGTGCATGTGTTAGATGCGACGAAGAGGACCAAGTTGGATCCAAAGGCTGAAAAATGTGTGTTCATTGGATATGCACAAGATCAAAAAGGGTACAAATGTTATAATCCAATCACAAAACATGTTCTCATTAGTTGTGAGATTATGATATTTGATGAGATGGTTAGTTGATACATAGAAAGTGAGAATGTGGTGGTTGATGACATTGATGTCAATGTAGATGTACATTTGCCTTTGGAGGAATCTACTAGTATGTCTAAGCCACATGAGACATCTAGTAGTGGAAATGCGAGTCCATGGTTAGGGATATTGAGATGTGATGTGAGCATTGAAAGTAGTGTATTAGACAAAGGCAAGAAGAAGGTTGAAGATATTGGAATTATTGGGAATGCAGATTATGATTCATCTAGTTCAAAGAGTCTTGATTGATGAGTTGAGAATCCTAGTGAAGCATGACATGTATGCATCACCACATGATAGAGCTTATAGAGCTCATAAATAATAATCCATAACCATTGAGGAGGTCACAAAGGGTGAGATATCCAATTAAAAGATTGACATACATAGGACATGCTATGCACAATGCATATATATGACACCTATGTTAAAGCATGTGGAGCCTACATGTTTTGACGAGGATATTGGCAAAGAAGCTTGGGACAAAGCTATGGATGAAGAGATGGATACGTTGGTAAATAATGACACGTGGGATTTGGTTGAGTTACTAAATGGGAAGAATGTGATTGGTTGAAAATGGGTCTACAAGGTCAAATGTAAGTCAAATGGATTCGTGGAAAGATATAAAGAAAGGCTAACCTCCAAGGGTTTTGCACAAACTCATGGGTTTGATTATAATGAGACATTTTAGCATAGTGGATAAAATGGCTACTGTAAGATCTGTGATTTCATTGGCTACATCTAAATATTGGAAATTGCATTGAATAGATATCAAGAATGTTTTCTTGAATGGTGAGTTAGAATAAGAAGTGTTTATGGAGCATCTAGAGAGCTATGTACACCTAGTTTTTCCCACATATGTATGTAGATTGAAGAAAGCATTATATGGGCTGAAGTAAGCACCCATACATAGAGTGATAGTAGGTAGGTATCTCATTAGCATTGGATTTCATGTTGGGAACTCAGATTCTTCACTATTCTTTCTATGCATAAAATCAAAATTTGATGAATGTAACGCTTTTATAATAATAAAAATTCTTTTATGCATCTATTTATGCATAAAAATCAATTTTGATGAAAGTAACACTTTTATAATCAAAATATTTCCAATATGCATCTTTCTATGCATAGAAATTAATTCTAATGAAAATAACACTTTTATAATAAAAATATTTCTAATATGTATTTTTCTATGCATAGAATAAAAATAACACGTTTAGAATACACAAGTGGTGGGGATTACTCTTTTTGAATAATAAAAAGATAAAACTTATTTCACCAATTTTAAGAAAATTTTGCCATAACCTCCTTTGTATGGCTGACCATTTTTCAATTTTTTTCACTCTAAAATTTACTAGAAATTATCCAAGATGATTTAAATCATTCTAACCTAATCAATTTTCACTTTATTAAGAGTAAATAATATGAAAATTTTAATTCCATCACTTTGATTACACATCTAGAATAAAGAAATGCTGAATTCAATAATGAAGAGAAGGGGGAAAGCCTTTCCAGCAAGGCATAACATCCATTTTCATTTTAAAGAAAGTAAAAAATCACAAAAAACCATAAAATAGAATAAGAAAAAGTAGAATTTCTAACTTACTAGGAGTTTTGTGAGCTTTTCTTTGGCTTGATGGTTTGAGGGATCTACTCTTGTTTGCAACAACAGTGGCCACCAATTCTTTTGAAGAGGAAATGGTCAAAAACAAATGAATTATCAATGAATTCAATGTTTTTGGCTCTGTGGTGGCGGGGAGGAGTAAAGTAACAGTGCATAAAACACTATTAACCATTTACAAAGGGAGAGGCTTCATTTATAGGAAAAAGTGAGCCTCTAACCAAGCAAACTGATTCTAGAATTTTCCAGATCAGTTTGGTTACTTTTTGACCATTTTTAGGTCAGTTTAGCTTACTTTTTGGTTCTAGTTGAAACAGGAGAAAGATGAAAATATCTCATTATTTGTGAGTTTAAAACTCCTTACACATGTGAAATAGTTGTCTCCTTCATGAGGGGAATTCCCCCACACACTGAGGTGTCAAAAATGCATCATTTCCTCTAAATATCTCTTCTTTTTTAACTAATAACCTTGTCCTCTTCATCTTATGTGAGTATTTACTCATTTTTAGAGGGATTTTCTTTATTTCTTCAATTTATCTCCTCCCTACATTTGGATTAATCTAATTGGTCCATAGGCTAAGGCCTTATGAGAACAGATTATAATTTATTTCTTTCTTTTTAAACTTCTGTTTCAGAGAAAGATATATATTTTCCATCCAAAAAATATCTAAAAATTGAATAACCTCTCTCTAGAATATTTTCTCTCTCTAAGCCAAAATAGCAAGATCTGTTAATATTCTGACAAGGGGAATGATTACAGGGGGAGAGATTGGACATCTTGAGGGGCTGGGGAGTAATCTTACATCCTACCCCACTTGAAAAACATGAGATGTCCTCATCTCGCAGGTGGAGTATGATCTCTTTCTTCTTCTTCTTCTTCTTCAATCACTTCCAGCGTTACTGCCTTGGAAGAGGACGGCCGATTTGGGAACAACTCTCTTTGACTTCTCCTATTCTGAGACAGAGGTCTTGCATTACTTTGGATTGAAACTGCAGTTGGTTAGAGGGTCTACCTCTGGGATTTCCCTGAATTTGGCGGATAGAAACCTGATTACTCTGGAAGGAAGGAGCTGGAGTCTGGAATCTTGATCCCTGATTTCTCTGCCCCGAAAACCTTGATCGAAAAGGAGTTGGGCAATCCATACTGCGATGTCCAAATCCTTGACAGTTATAGCATTTCACTCCCTTGTTCAAGGAAACTTCTAAAGTTAAATTCCAGGGGATTGAGTTTCGAGAAAAGGACATTTCTTCCATTCTAGAACTTCCCCTATCCTTGACCCTGATATCTCTTAGGCGGTGGATGGTTGGAATCACCTTCTGGAACTAATAATTTTTTGAAAGGTGATGGTGCTATCTTTGGTGGGACCTTGACATCAAAGGCCTTGGAGAAATCCTTTGCCATCCGCACTGCTTCGGCCATGGAAACTGGCTTGGCGTATTTGAGGAGAAGAGCGAACGCTTGGTGATATACTTCAATAGTTCTGCTCCCCTGGGTTAGCTCTCAGAATTCGTTCATCTTTATTTTCAAAAAGCCGGGGGGATAGAACCTCGTCCTTAGGTAAATTTTGAGATCATTCCATGTCTGGGTGTTTCGATCTAGATGGTTTTGTCTCACAATGGTTTCTCCATGCCACTCTGGCTGTTTGTACAATCTTCAGCCTTGCAAGAGCCATTTTGCTCTTCTCATTGTACCCGGTGACATCGAAGTATTCTTCCATTGCTTCGATCCACTTCTCCACGGCCTCTCCCAAGTTTTCCCCTTCACCCTTGAAAGGTCCAGGCTGTGAGCTATGAAGAGTTTTACGAACATCTAGGTCAAGCTCTTGCTCATCGAGTTGGGGGTTATCATTTCTACCATGACGACCTCGATCCATGTTCCTATCAATAGGAAAAATCTTGTTAAGTTCCCTTTATTTATGATTCAAATCCGATTTTTTATTCATCTGATTCTGGGGTTCTTTAGATAGGTCGGCTCCCCACACAATCGTGGAATAAAGATACTCGCATTATCAGATAACAATTCATTTAGAACATATCATTCATATCTTTAACACAATAATAGTCTATTAGACCAAAATTTCCATCTGAACAGTCCTCCATGGAGGATTTCAATTTTATAGATTTTTAATTTGTCATCCCTTAACTTGATCCACTGGCTCAAGAGTTAACAGTAGCAATCTGTCAGCACAATCCACTAATCTCATAGTGATTTGCTGAAGTCATTAACGTCATTCCAGTTACAAACATCAACACAAGGACTCGTCCCATTCATCCTCATTGTGGTTTTGCTCAGTTTATCGCTTTTCAACCACTAATTCAAGAATCCAATTCAACTCATCAGTTCTCAACCAGAATTTTAAAATCATATCAACCACATTCAAATTCATCATCTGGATAGCATTTTAGCTTATAATTTCAAGATCTTAGATTTACTCGTATATACTGCCAGTAAAGAGCTGCAGTTATACCCTTGGTATATATGGGTAGTCACGGTCCTTGGAATTATAAGGTAAATACCATCATGTCTAGGCCTCAAACAAGACAGGGATTCCATACAATTGCAATACTTCCATCTGAAGACCCAATTATCAAATTAGGAATTTCATTCTGAATAGTAATTTGTATGAATTTTATCACACAATTACAACCTTTTACTGCTTCTTCAAAAAATTTTGACATTCTTGGCTTCTCAGTTGATCCACGTTAGCCAAATTGCTCTGATACCAGCTGTAAGATCCCTGACCCACTACGCAATGAATAATGGGGTGCTAGCAACGAAAGTAGCACTTCTTGCGTGGGACAAAGTCCCACACTCGGGGCCTCGCCCACGGATATCCAGACAAGAGACTAATCCATCGGTTCTTCCAAAACCAAACTCGGAAAGACTTCCCTTGCCTGGAAAGCACGGGTGATTCCTCCAGAGGATAACTTTTCTCTAACATAGTCAAAAGCCTTAATCAACTGAACTAATCTGACCGAACCCATAAGTCCCATAGTCAGATCAAGGAAAGATTACACTTGGATCATAGAGACCAACGCTTTTTTCCTCATTGAGAGGCACAGCCGTTGATTCTTTTCCATAGAACAATTTTTATCCATGGGATTTACTTCCTCTATCGTACCAACAGAAATTTAGTCTCATTTTAGGGATCCATCAGACCATCCTAACCCCATCCACCAGTCCCATGGGTAAGCCAACCGCCCACAACCACTATAGTGATGGGATGCAATTAGGAATTTGGTTAGGTTTTATCCCGGGTACCAGCGGGGAAAAGAGTTCCCAGGCCCCCTAGCCGAAAATTCATGAAAACTTAAAACTAGTCACATCACTTACACACCCCTAGCCGAAAATTCATGCAAACTTAAAACTAGTCACACCACTTACACACCCAATATGAAATTGCCTTTTTCACAGAATCAGCATCTTCTAAAAACAATCTTTTAATGAAACTATTTTGTCACTGATCATAATCATCAAAATCTCTGGTTGAATCCTTATTTCCAATCATTCCTTCATTGGTGTACCTATGGAATCATTGGCAACCAGAACGCTCACCACCTGTCCACTCATCAGGGGCCTTTTTGCCGATAGTTCCTAGCTCATAGTAGTAACCGACAATATATTCACATATCAAAATGGAATCTCCTTTGAAGATTAGCAAGATCAACCAACAGATCCATATAAAAGAGCCATGGACTCATCCGTTGAGGACCAGCAAGGTCAATCAACCAGATCCATGCCCGAATTCAGAAAACAACTCTTACTCCTTGTTCTAATATCTTTCTCGACGCACGTGTAGATATCGTCCGACGACCTAGAGCCCGAGCACCTCTAGGATCCTTCGTAGGTGACCTAGCGTTTCACTCATAGGCCGCTTCCTTGGTCCCTCATCCACCGTACCAGAAGCTCACCATTTAAATCGAACCGAGGCTGGTCAAGACCTCGGCCAACCTTGCTACGCGAGACGTCCTCCGTTGACTCTCCATTAGCAATTGCAACTTTAACAGATAGGTCTCCATGATCTCATTCACAAGACCGTCAAAATGCTTCCCGAGCATTCTTGACATAAAACAGTCATTTAAAGACAGATTTCACATACAAATATGGTTCCAACAATATTTCCATCTTTTCTCATCAATGCACATCCTTTCACATTAGTCTCCATCTTTTCTCATCTTCCCACAATTTTTTTTTCTTCATCGATCCCTATCACATCACATCATTACCACATCAAATCACATCCAATCACATCATCCACACATCAATCCACATCATCCATACATCCATCCACATCATCCACATCAATCCACATCATCCATACATCCATCCACATCATACATACATCCATCCACATCAATCCACATTATCCACACATCCATCCACATCTTCCATACATCCATCCACATTAATCCATACATCCATCCACATTAATCCACACGTCAATCCACATCATCCATACATCCATTCACGTCAATCCACATTACCCACACATCAATCCACATCATCCATACATCCGTCCACATCATCCACATTATCCACTCATCCCCATCCACATCAATCCACATTACCCACACATCAATCCACATTCATTTCATAAGTATTTCCATTCTCATCTAATCACATTCTTTTCTATCTCATCACTTATTTTCTCATTTATCCTCATTAGATCTCATCCACTTGTATCTACCCATACATCTCATCACTTCACATACATTAACATCTATCCATACATCTCATCACTTCACATACATTAATATCTATCCAGTTTACATCGCATCTTATCACATCCATTTCATATCACATCCATTTCATATCACATCTCATTCATTCACATCCTGATTCACATGCTAACATATTCATTCATGTCCCTTATCGTTCATTCACGTCCCAATTCACATCGCATCTATTCACATCCCATATCATTCATTCACATCCCGATTCACATGCTATCACATTCATTCATATCCTATATCATTCATTCACATCATCCCGATTCACATGCTAACACATTTATTCACATCCTATATCATTCATTCACATCCCGACTCACATGCTAACACATTCATTCACATCCTATATCATTACATCCTGAATCTCATCTATTCATTCACATTTATATGATTCACATCACATCTCATCTATTTATTCACATTTATCTGATTCACATCACATCTCATCTATTCATTCACATTTATCTGATTCACATCACATCTCATCACATCTATTTACCTCTCATTCTCATCACTTTAATTCTCATCACATCCATCCATCCATTCATCACTTTAATTCTCATCACATCCATCTCATCCATCCATCCATTCTTTCCCATCTATCTGATTCGCATCCCATCTCATCACATCTATTTACCTCTCATAAAATGTAAGAGAATTCTTATTTTTTATATAAAGATTCTTTACACATCTATTTATGCATAAGAACAACTTCAGTGGAAAATAACACTTTTATAAAAATCCGTTTATGCATCTATTTATGTATAAATTCAATTTTAAGGAGAGTAACACTTTCGAAATAAGAATAAATCTTTTATGCATCTTTCTATGCATAAATTCAATTTTAAGGAGAATAACACTTTCGAAATAAGAATAAATCTTTTATGCATCTTTCCATGCATAAATTCAATTTTAAGGAGAATAACACTTTCGAAATAAGAAAAAATCTTTTATGCATCTTTCTATGCATAAATTCAATTTTAATGAGAATAATTCGTTTGAAATACAAATAAATTTCTTTATGCATCTTTCTACACATAAAATCAAAATTGATGAGAATAAGTCTTTTGAAATAGAAATAAATTTCTTTATGCATCTTTCTATGCATTAAATCAAAATTGATGAGAATAACTCTTTTGAAATAGAAATAAATTTTTTTTTACACCTTTCTATGCATTAAATCAAAATTAATGAGAATAACTCTTTTCAAATAAAAATAAATTTCTTTATGCATCTTTCAATGCATAAAATCAAGATTAATGAGAATAACTCTTTTAAAATTAAAAAAAAATTCTTTACTGATCTTTCTATGCATAAATTTAAAATTTGATGAAAGTAGCGCTTTTATAATAATAAAAATTCTTTTATGCATCTATTTATGCATAAAAATCAATTTTGATGAAAGTAACACTTTTATAATCAAAGTATTCCCAATATGCATCTTTATATGCATAGAAATTGATTCTAATAAAAATAACACTTTTTAATAAAAATATTTCTAATATGCATTTTTCTATGCATAGAATAAAAATAACACTTTTAGAATACACAAGTGGTGGGGATTACTCTTTTTGAATAATAAAATGATAAAACTTATTTCACCAATTTTAAGAAAATTTTGCCATAACCTCCTTTGTATAGCTGACCATTTTTCAAACTTTTTCACTCTAAAATTTACTAGAAATTATCCAAGGTGATTTAAATCATTCTAATCTAATCAATTTTTACTTTATTAAGAGTAAATAATATGAAAAGTTTAATTCCATCAATTCGATTACACATCTAGGATAAAGAAAGGCTGAATTCAATAATGAAGAGAAGGAGGAAAGCCTTTCTAGCAAGGCATAACATCCATTTTCATTTTAAAGAAAGTAAAAGATCACAAAAAACCATAAAATAGAATAAGAAAAAGTAGAATTTCTAACTTACTAAGAGTTTTGTGAGCTTTCCTTTGACTTGATGGTTTGAGGGATCTACTCTTGTTTGCAACGAGTGGCCACCAATTCTTTTGAAGAGGAAATGGTCAAAAACAAATGAATTATCAATGAATTCAATGTTTTTGGATCTGTGGGGAGGAGTAGAGTAACAGTGCATAAAACACTATTAACCATTTACAAAGGGGGAGGCTTCATTTATAGAAAAAAGTGAGCCTCTAGCCAAGCAAACTGATTCTAGAATTTTCCAGATCAGTTTGGTCACTTTTTGACCATTTTTAGGTCAATTTAGCTTACTTTTTGGTTCTAATTGACACAGGAGAGAGGAGAGATAAAAATATCTCATTATTTGTGAGTTTAAAACTCCACCACACATGTGAAATAGTTGTCTCCTTCATGAGGGAAATTCCCCCACACACTGAGGTGTCAAAAATGCATCATTTCCTTTAAATATCTCTTCTTTTTTAACTAATAACCTTGTCCTTAGTCAACTCTTCATCTTATGTGAGTATTTACTCATTTTTGGGAGGATTTTCTTTATTTCTTCAATTTATCTCCTTCCTACATTTGGATTAATCTAATTGGTCCATAGGAATCTTAATCTAAAATTTTCAGAAAATCTGGACCCTTAGGCTAAGGTCTTAATTTATTTCTAATGCACCTTCTCAATTTCTTTTTGAACTTCTCCCTAGAACATTTTCTCTCTCTAAGCCAAAATAGGTAGAAACAAGATCTGTTAATATTCTGACAAGGGGAATGATTACAGGGGGAGAGATTGAACATCTTGAGGGGCTGGGGGAGAAATCTTACAATTAATGTCTGCAGCACTAGTTGAGCTCAATATCTTAACACTTTCCCCTGATATGAACAGATCACTACTAATTTTTTTCAAAATAGTCATCATTCTCTATACACTAGGAGTAACCACTCATGGAATGCAAAGCTCCTCATTTAAGACTTTGCTCAAAGCCACTAGAGTAACCATCCACATAAGAGTGACATGTGTGACAAATCAGGCACAAAAGGTCGATCTATCTTTTTCTTCCCTTTGTGTGATACGTGTACTAGCACCTTTAGCACCACAAGATGATGCATCAACATTCCTTGCATATTTCCTCAACTTGCCTCACCATGTACTAACACTAGATCCATTTCTAGAGGACTCTCTAGGTCCACTAAGAACCTATGATTGTTGCTCCTCTAAATGTGGGACCACATCATTACTTCTTACATCTGCATCTAGTTGGCTTCATTGCTAGTGCAAACCAACTACTCATCTCATCAAAGACAACATCATCTCTTCTTACTCGTAACTCACAAGCGGTAGGGTTATAATATCTATAACCTTTCTACTCCAAAACCATAACCAATGAAGATGCATCTATAACCTTTCTATAACCCACAAGTGGTAGGTTTATAGTATCTATAACCTTTCTACTCCAAAAACATAACCAATGAAGATGAATTTCTTTGCTTGGGGATCTAACTTGGTTCTCACTTTATCAAGAACATGCACATATGTAATATATCCAAACACTTTCACGTGAGATAAATTTGGTTTTGTGTCTCTAAACTTATGTTCATGTATCATGCCATGAGCAGCTTAGTGGGGGTCCTATTCATAATGTAAACACAACAATTGCTACTCTTTCAGTCCAAAAATAATCAAGCATATTCTTTCAAAATACCAAGGCACAAGAAACTCTTACAATGTGCCTATTTTTCCTTTCTGCAATACCATTCTATTATAGAGTGTACCTGCATATGAATTTCCTATTGATTCCTCGCTTTTTCAAGGAAATGACTGAACTCATTGGAGAAATATTATCCCCCACCATCTAATCTTAGGCATTTGATATGCATATAGTTTTCCTTCTTGACCAAGGCTTGAAATCTGTGAAAGTGAGCAAACACCTCACTTTTCTCCATCATGAAGTAAACCCACACTTTCCCTAGTGTAGTCATCAATGGATGTAACATAGTACCTACAACCTAAAATTATTATAATCTTGGTCGGTCTGCCCCATGTACAACATCCAATGGCCTTTCAATGACGTGCTTTTCATGCGAGAAAGCATTTTTGCTTACTTACCAAGCTAGCATACTTCACATAGTTTATGTATACCATAAACCTTAAACTTTGGTAAAATATTTTGGGCATGTATACACTTAAAGGTGTTGTATATTCACACGACCAATATGCTTGTTCCATATGTTAATATGATACTTGTCCTATGCACAAATATGGCTACCTTCAACTAAAGCATGTTAACATTTAAAATATCTTTCCATTTTGGTCACCCTTTATAACCAAGCGGCACTGATTTTTGAAGTCTTTCACAAAGCACCCTTGAGAATTGAACCTCACTGGTTGTAGACCCTACTCACCCATCAATTGAACAAAAACTAGGTTTTTTTCTAATATTAGAAACATGAAGTAAATTTGCCAAGTACTTCATTTTTCCATCCTTCATAGACAATGACACTTTACCAATATCCACAATAGGATGTGTAGTATCATCACATGTTTTCACATACACTGTTTTTCCATTTTTTACATATCTCTAAACTACTCACTAGACTGGTCATGTGGTTAGATGTACCATAATACACATACCTTGATTCTGGTGCACATCTCCTATTGTGGAGCTGAGCATGTGATGTATCACAAATAGTTGCTTACTTTTGTTTACTTGAAGATACATAGTTGTGAAACTGAGCATGTGATGTATCACAAATAGCTCCTCACTTCTATCATCACCTTGTTTACTTAAAGATGCATAGTTTCCTTACCGTAACTTTCCACTTTTGATATCATTTTTTTTGTTATAGTAGTCCTTTTCAATGTATCATGGTTTGCCACAATAATAACACTCTATGCATTTTGATTACTTTGCCTAACCACCTCTGCCTCTCTGACTCCCCTCTGCCTCTAGGGTGGCCTCTTCCACCTTTATGAACTAATTTTCTTTTTATTGTTATTGCCTCTGGTTTTGATTTCCAAATTGATCACCATCACATCCTCTAGATGACAATATACCTCCATCTCTACCTATATCTAAGTAGAAGGCATGATCATGTGAATTTTCAGAGGATGAACCTTCCCTAAAATTCATCTCCTCATGGATAATACACGTAATGAGTTTTTAAAAATCTGAAAAGTTCTCTCAAACTCCAATGGAGGTATGAAAATGACCATATTCAAGGTCCTACTAATATGATCCAATACACAACTAAGGGTAATTTGCATGCCCTTTAACCTTCACCAAGTAATCCTTTATACTCAGCTTCCCTCTGTTCAAATTATGCAGGTCTTGTTTTAGCTGTGTCTTCCAAGCTTGAGTGTTTATACTATACATCTTCACCACAGTGTCCTTAGGCATTTGTGTATCTTGTACATGTACAATCATAGAGTATGTCACTCAATAGATAACCCATACATCACCTTTTTAGCTCTTTTATGCCGTATTTTATATGCATGCACCTACTGTGGGGGGTAGGATTTTCTTCAGCAATCTCTAGCGCCTTTTTATCACCTATGATGCGCTCGCTATTTCCTTTTCCCATAAGAAAAATGGCCATCCTGAATTTCCAAGCCTAGAAATTATTCTTGTCCAGCTTCTCGCGCTAGCAATTTTATGACAAGCTGCAACAACTTACCAAATAGTGTTTGCAAAAACTTCTACACTTTATAGCCAACGTGCAATCTTCAACACAACACGTACATTTGCTATTGTATATGAAACAAGCATACTAACATATATCCACCCAACTACCTACAAATTTAAGATTCTTTGCACAAACTATCTTGCAACCAAATTTATGGCGTAACTTTACACCGAATCAAAAATTAAGCATACATAGTCAAAAACCGATACTTTAACAATTTATGCAGTAGAAACTTACCAAATAGTGCTTTGCAAAAACTTATGCACTTACAGCCAACTTAAAATCTTCAACACACTAGTACCGTACACCTGTTATTGTATATGGAACAAACACGCTAACATACATCCATCAAGCACCTATGCAAATCTAAGATTCTTTGCACAGACTATCCTATAACCAAATTTATGCTGTAGCTTTATACCAAACCATAAATTAAGCATGCATAGTCAAAATCGATACTTTAACAATTTGTGCAGTAGAAACTTACCAAATAGTCAAAATTGACACTTTAACACAGCGCATACTGTGGAAAACTTGTGGAGCCAAAAACAAGATCTGAAGTGCACCTAAATCGTGCTAAAATGTATAAATTTATAGTTAACAATATCAATTAAATATGATATAGTCTTCTTCCTTCACCCAAGAGGATGTCTCGATTTGAGACAATTACTTACCTATCCACCTATAGTTCTCACACAACTACCCAAAGGTGTTGCTCCAAAATCAGAGGAAAAGTGATGAAATTGTCCTTACCAGTGTATCGCTTTCTTGCTTGCCTCATGAGGAGAGGATGATCTTGGGCTCCTTACAAGTAAACACACACACACACACACACAAGAGTACACAAACACACAATAGAGATGGATGGCTGAATTTTCTTCTCTTCTCTTCACCTCAACAACCATTAACATAAAGAGATATGTATACGTACTATAAGGGAAAGTACTCTCCTACTATAACTTACAAAGGTCGAACCATAGTATGAACCCGACTACATGAGTTGGTGCTACAACTATTCCATTACTCTAGTACACCAAAGTGGCTGTCACACAACCTATCAACCACTAGCCACATATCACCCATAATCTCACCAACCATGCCAGTGGCATAAAGGTAGAAGCTATCACCTAGGTATCAATGTCTACAAAACTAGTTGAGCTCGATATCTTAACAGTCCAAATAAAGCCATCACCTATCACATCAAAGAAAAGGTTATGGTGACTATAGTGATCCATGGAAGGCCAAAAATCACTTCCCATTGAGTCCTCCTTCACTACATCTAGCAATGCGAAATCTAGTTGGATTGGTTCTAGAAGCAAAGACTCTGGAACTAGCTCTTTTTATTTATATGGCTTCTTAAGAATGGTCATGGATTGAGCTACAGCCTTTGGCATGGCATACTCTGAGGTTTCCTTACTAGTTTTATGATTGACTCTTAAATAGGATTATGGATACTCTCAAGTGGGGTCATAGATACTCTCAAGTGTGAAAAGATGCAGGGGGGAAGAGAGCTTGAGCTCTTGCAAGCACCCACACACACTCACAAAACCCTAATAGAGAACACACAAGGTGAGAGGCTGAAAATCTTCTTCTTCTCTACTCAACACTCAACACACCATATACAAGAATAAGAGTACACAATAATATGGGAGGTACCCAACCAATACATACACGGGTTCTCTATAGTGTGAACCCGACTAAAATGAGCTGGCGCTATAACTATGCCAGTCTCTAGAATGGCTGTCACACAGCCTGTCATCCCACTGGCCGCATATCTCCCATGATCTCACCAACCATGCCAGTGGTGTAAGTGTGGGGCCTATCCCCCAGGCAGGTCATCAGTGGCCACCGCCTCACTAGACGAGCTCGATATCTCAACACTCCCCCTCGAGCTCAACTCCATCTCATGTACACCAAGCGAAGCCGTGAATCTGCGGAGCTTCTCTGTACCCAATGCTTTGGTAAAGATGTCAGCTACGTGATCCTCTGTGCTGACATAAACAAGGTCAAGGTCTTCTGCCAAGACCTTCTCTCTGACGAAGTGGTAGTGGACCTCTATGTGCTTCGTACGAGCATGAAAGACTGGGTTCCTGGCCAACTGTATACTGCTAATGTTGTCACAGAAAATGACAACTTGTCTATCCACTGATAGACGCAAATCTGCAAGTAGCTTTCTCAACCAAGCTACCTCACATGCTACCATAGCAGCTCCTCTGTACTCGGCCTCCGTACTCGATAGAGCAACCGTAGGTTGCTTCTTGCTGCTCGAAGTCACAGCAGCACTCCCCAAAGAAAACATGAATCCACTGGTAGATCTTCTGTCTGAGATACTACCAGCCCAATCAGCATCTGTGTACCCATGGACACATATCTCTGTCCCAGTCTCATAGAATAGTCCACAATGTAAAGTAGACTTCACATACCTCAGTATGCGTCTCACTGCATCCAAATGCGGTTTCCGTGGAACCTGCATAAATTGACTCACCAACCCAACAGCATAGCTCAAATCTGGTCTGGTGATCGTCATGTAGATCAAACTTCCTACTATGCTCCTGTACATAGTAGGATCCTCCAAGATCTCTCCTGAATCTGCACTCAACTTGCCATTCTGATCCCAATGGCGCAGAAATAGGCTTACAGCCTGTCATACCATACTTGGACAACATGTCCAAGCCATACTGTCTCTGCAGTAATCCAATACCATGTGGTGACCTAATCACCTCTATGCCCAAGAAATATCTGAGCTCCCCCAGATCCTTCATCTCAAACTTCTGTCTAAGCAAGATCTTTACATCAAAGATCTCTGCATCATGGTCCCCCGTAATGATCAAGTCATCTACATAGATGACAACAAGCACAACTCCTCTATCACCATATCCCCCGTAATGATCAAGTCATCTACATAGATGACAACAAGCACAACTCCTCTATCACCATGTCTCACATACAGCGAGAAATCTGCATTGGCTACATGAAAGCCAATAGTGACAAGATATTCAGAAATCTTGTCAGACCATGCTCTTGGTGCTTGTTTTAAGCCATACAAGGCTTTCTTCAACCTGCAAACATGCTCGGGGTGACCCACATCCTCATAACCAGGTGGCTGCAACATATACACCTCTTCTTGCAAATCCCCATGCAAGAATGCATTCTTTACATCCATCTGATGTAAAGACCATTGCTTTGACGCAGCCACTGCGATCACAACTCTCACCGTTGCCATCTTGGCAACTGGGCTGAAAGTTTCCTCATAATCAATCCCATATGTCTGCGCATATCCTTTGGCTACCAATCTAGCCTTGTACCTGTTTATGCTTCCATCACTGTTATGTTTAACTTTGTACACCCACTTGCATCCAATGGCTTTCTTGCCTTCAGGCAATTGCACTAAATCCCAAGTTTCATTTCCATATAGTGCATACATCTCCTCATCCATATCTTTCTCCCAACACACATTTCCAACAGCCTCATCAATGCATGTGGGCTCAACAACCTGCACAACCTTTGCCATATATGCATAGTGATGTGCCACATAACCATCATAGGTAAATCTCTGCACAGGATTTCTCACTCTCCCAGATCTTCGTAGCTTCTCATTCTTGGCTTACATAGCCTTCTTTACACCAGGTGTTCTCATAGTTGGGATCCCAAGCTCCTCATCAAGGCTCATATCTGAGCCACTAGACTCTCCATCAACATGAGAATGCCCTGCAAAAATGTCAGGCATACCAAGGGGCTCAACCACTTTCTCTTTTCCTTTACGTGATGTAGTAATCACATTTGTAGGGCTGGTATTATGACGCAGCCTGCCACTCCATGGTCTATCAACAGACCCACTAGATGAGGACTCTCCTGGTCCACTCAAAGACTGTGATTGCTGACCTGCATTCTGTGCAACCACACTTCCACTCAAATCAGTCCCAACAGCTTCTTTTTCAGTAGCATACCAGCTGCTCATCTCATCAAATACAACATCCCTGCTTACCCTCAACTCACGTGTAGCAGGGTTATAACACCTGTATCCCTTTTGCTCAAGGGAATATCCAATAAACACACATTTTTCAGCTTTCGGATCCAGCTTAGTTCTCAGCTCATCTGGCACATGCACATATGCAATGCATCCAAAGACTTTCAGATGAGATAAATCTGGTTTTCTGCCAGTAAACCTCTCCTCTCTGGAGTTACATCAAGTATGGCTGCAGTTGGAGTCCTGTTCATGATGTATACTGCTATAGAAACAGCCTCAGCCCAATAGCAATGCGGCATATTCTTCTCTTCCATCAATGCTCGCGCAATCTCAGCAATGTGCCTGTTTTTCCGCTCAGCAACTCCATTTTGCTGCGGAGTATATCTGCATGTGAACTGTCTCCGAATACCATTCTTCTTCAAGAATTCAGAGAACTCATTGGAGAAGTACTCTCCCCCTCCATCTGACCTTAGGCACTTTACATATTTCCCTGTTTGCTTTTCAACCAAAACTCTGAAATTCTGAAAGTGAGTGAACACCTCACTCTTCTCCTTCATGAAATATACCCACACTTTTCTTGTGTGGTCATCAATGAAAGTGACATAGTACCTGCAGCCTCCCATAGACACGGTCTTCGTAGGACCCCATACATCTGAATGCACAACATCTAGTGCATTTCTGCTCACATATCTGTTACGTGGAAACACATGCTTTGTTTGCTTCCCAAATTGGCATGCTTCACAAATTTTATGCATACCTTCCACTTTAAATTTTGGCAGCCCTGTCACAATTCCTTTCGTCTGCATAGACTTCAATCTCTGCACATTCACATGTCCAATTCTTTTATGCCATATGTCTGTGTCTGCAACAATTCCTGAACCATTTGCAAACATCGCAGCACTCATTTCAGGCATGTCTACATCCAACGTAAACATTCTGCCCACTCTGTTGCCTTTTGCAACCAACCTGCACTTGTCTTTAAAGTCTTCGACATAACACCCATCAGGGTTAAACCTAACCTGCAAACCCTGCTCAATCATCTGGCACACTGAAACCAGATTCTTTGTTATGTTCGGTACATGAAGTACATCTGCAAGGTACTTCACTTTGCCATCCTGCATAGACAATGGCACATCTCCAATGTGGGCAATTGGATGACCAGTGTCATCCCCTGTTTCCACAAAACCTGGTCTTTCCGGGTTTTTCATCTCCTTGAACCACTCCCCATGACTCGTCATGTGGTTCGAAGCGCCTGAATCCACATACCATACATTATCTTTTTATGCTGCATCAACATTTTCAGACATGGCATTCACAACGTGCTGCATAACAAACAACCTTTCATTATCCTCATTATTTCTACTTGAGGATGCATAGTTGTTTTGCTGCACTTTCCCATTTTGCATGTCAGCCTGCTTCTTATAACATTCTGACTGCACATGTCCAGGCTTACCACAATAATAGCATTCACGTGTATCATTATATTGCCTTTGCCAATTTCCACGGCCTCTTTGACTCCCCTGCCTCTGAATTTGCCTCTTCCACCTGCGTGTTGTTGTTGTTGTTGATGATTCTGGGACTGTTGTTGCTGCTGCTGCTGCTGGCCATAATTCTGATTACCTGTTCGGCCACCTCCTTGACCGCGTCCACGGCCTCCTCTACCTCGTCCTCTTCCTGAACTCGTGTAGAAGGCCTGTTGCTCTGAACTGTTTTTGTTTTGTGAAGACTGTTGGTCTTCACCCAAGCTCTTCTCTTCGATAATCAGCATAGACACCAAATCTGTAAAGTTGGGAATGTTTTCCCGAGTCTGAATAGACGTCTTAAACGCCTTGTATTGTGGCCCGAGACCACGTAGACAGACCTCCACCTTATCATCATCATCTACTGACACACCAATAGATGCAAGAGATTCCACAATACCCTTTATCTTCAGCGCTTAGTCATTCACAGACATGCTCTTTTTCTCCACAGTATGAAGTTCATTCTTCAACTGTATCTTACGTGCCTTGGTGTTTGTTTCATAAAGCTTTACCAAGGTGTCCCACGCCTCCTTGGGAGACTTGGCATCCTGAATGTGCCCAATCATGGTGTCCTGTATACTAATGGAAAGCCAATACATAACCTTCCTGGCTCCTTGGTTCCAGTCTTTAAACTCTTTCACATCTGCAGCAGTTGGATTTATATCCGGTATCTCCGGTGCCTCTTCATGTTCACCTTCTATGTAGTCCCAATAGCCTTTTCCCATTAGGAAATTTGTCAACCTGAACCTCCAAGCATGGAAGTTATTCTTGTCAAGCTTCTCAGCCACAATCTGAGTTATCCCATCATTTGACATCTTGCCAAACACACAATTTTACCAGAAACTGCACTCTGGTTTTTCCTGCACAACTGCTGTATTTTTTGCACAGCGGTACTGCAGTCCACTCAAATGTCACAACCAGTGACCTCAATGTGCATACATACACCCAATGGCAACTGTAGACCTCTTTGCAGCACCCACAGTGTCTGCACAGTCAATCTGTCTTCTTGCAGTACTTAAAACAGAGTTCTGCAGAGAATCGATGACTTACCCGCAGTGCTCGAAATCGCCTGCTTTCTGAAAAACGGAGGTCCAGACGCGCCCGAAACGCGTTTTCGGCCAGAAAAAAGTAGTCCAAAGGACTGTATAGTTGCCCTGTAGCTTTACTCCCGCGAAGAAAGCTCCTCAATCAGAGACCGTTTGCCGGTGCCTCCTGTAGAGCTCCCGACAAGGGTGTAGTCACCAACACAATAGGGAAGAGTAGTTGAAGCTCTTACCCTCGTACCGCTTCTTGTGGTTCTCTTGCTTGCAGCTCAGCCCTTAGCACGAACCAGGCTCTGATACCATGAAAAGATGCAGGGGGGAAGAGAGCTTGAGCTCTTGCAAGCACACACACACACTCACAAAACCCTAATAGAGAACACACAAGGTGAAAGGCTGAAAATCTCCTTCTTCTCTACTCAACACTCAACACACCATATACAAGAATAAGAGTACACAATAATATGGAAGGTACTCAACCAATACATACACGGGTTCTCTATAGTGTGAACCCGACTAAAATGAGCTGGCGCTATAACTATGCCAGTCTCTAGAATGGCTGTCACACAGCCTGTCATCCCACTGGCCACATATCTCCCATGATCTCACCAACCATGCCAGTGGTGTAAGTGTGGGGCCTATCCCCCAGGCGGGTCATCAGTGGCCACCGCCTCACTAGACGAGCTCGATATCTCAACAAAGTGGGGTCATGGATACGCTTCGGTGGGGTTAGTGGTTTGTACTCAACCACTTTCTCAAGTACTAGCTCTAGTTCAGCTCATCGCACCTTCCTTACAAATGCTTAGGCTTGTTTCATTCGGGTTTTTTTTTCAACACAGGGTTGGGTTACTCTGAGTTTTTTTGGAAGGTTTGCATAGTCAATGGGTTTCTTCTCTTTGGAAAGAGCTCGTTTGAGAGTGGGAGATCACTCATGTTGTCTCCCATGACAAGGAAGGTGACTTTGAAGCTACCATCCAAACCACCTTTAATGGTCATGACGTTGTTGCCCTTGATAACTAATGCGTTTTTGCGTGCTTTTCAAGGTGCCTTGGAACTATCCTCGACTTGATTTGTAGCCTTGTCACATAGAATTAAAGGGGATTGTATAAATAAGTACACCTTGGCACTGGATTCGAGAATGGAGTTGGGATACTTGGTGCAACGACGACTCTATGTGTCTCTATGAAGACACTCAGCAACACGATGTGAGCCCTTATAATGGAACATTGAAGAGGTAGCATGCATGACATGTTATTAAACTCTCTCACCCTTTGTTGCACCATAGCTTTGAACAAGGAGGCATAGTCAATGGCTGGGTTTGCTCTGGATATATCCACATAAATTGTATTTCTCACATGACTCGTAGCTCTCTTATTTTGGACTCTCGAAGTCCACTAGCAATGTCATCAAGTATTGTTGCACTGGTGTTGTTTGAAGAGGAACTAGTTCAAGTGGTACAGTTGTATCATGGTTCCCATGGCACTGGCAATGAGCACAAAGGTCTATTGCCTTGCGGCGGCAACACCCATTAAAGATGTAGTTTCTGGACCTATATAGATGGTCATAAAGCCTCTTGCTCTTGAGACCGATCGATGAGAGAAGTCATCTAGTCTCTCACATGCGAGGACTACATCATCTCGTGTTGAGGGGCTGCATCTTTCGTGAGGGATGCATCTCATGCAGAGGCTGCATCTCATATGGAGTTAGAGTGCATTCACACTTGGAGTCTCGATTTCAATAGACCACACTATGAAACCAACGAGAGTGCATTCACACTTGGAGTCTCGAACACTTTCTTGAAGAACAAGGCATCACCCGGCACAATGGGACCCTGTTGCAACGCACACAACCCCACCCCCCCCCCCCCCCAAAAAAATGCAATGCAACCTATCCGAGGATGCCATACTCATGTTTTTCCCCTCTAAAGCATCCTTTTGAACATATTTTCTCTCTACAGGGTTGCTTTCTATTTCTACATCGCTTTTTTGCACTAATAAGGTATGTGTGTGGAGCAATAGTTTCCTTTTCAATAGCAACCATCGTCGTCTCCAACAAATGTTCATAAAAGTACAATTCTGAGCATCTGCAACATGATGCTCACAAATGTGAAGTTGGTGTTACCTGTAAATTTCACCTACTTTTAGAATAGAAAAGAAGAGGCAATCTACCATACTCAATCATAATTGGCAAGCTAGAGCTTTAAAGAATTTCGCCCCCAATTTTCAAGAACTTTTTCAACTTCTAGATAACAAGTTTGTGTTCTTCTAAAAAGAAGTTAAACGATTCAACATAAGCCTGCCTTCAAGTGTGTAAGTGTGTGCTCGTGCACACTAAATGGCTTCCAGGATAAGAAACAGATGGGACAACGATGGGAGAAAGAAAGAAAGAAAGCTGTATTAACGTCTACTAGAGGCCGAACTCAATGAGAGAGAGAGAGAGAGAGAGAGTTCTATTAGCATCTACGTCTGGCAAACAAAATGCGAATTACTTAGCTCAGTATACTTAATACAGCTTGTTGATTAAATCAGTTAGTCACAGATACAAAAGGAGAGTACTCTGTCCAAATTACTGTTGGGCCCACTGAATCCAAAGAAAGTTTGTACACCCCCCAGGTCAGAAGACCAAACAAAATAATACTTTGTCCAAATTACTGTTTAGCCCACTGAATCCAAAGAAAGTTTTTACACCCCCCCAGGTCAGACGACCAAACATTCTATTTGGCAGGTCTCCTCCACACATTTACATAGGGAAACTTCTGACCAGTAATCATGTATACAAAACGCAAGGTGTGTTGCCCCATTCTTTACAGTCTAATTTTTACACATCCCCAAACTGTACACTATTAACACCTTATTTAGACTGTCTATCCTATGCCATGTTGGATTGAAACAACGTGACTGTAGCTATGTGCCCATTCTTCATAACCTGATAGAGGTCATAGTTAGTATAAACAACAGCAGAATATAGAGAAGCAGCTAAAACTGATTTTCCCTACAGCAGTCGCTTAGTGAATGAAGAACTCTATAAAATGTTGACAAACCTCAAGCGCAATGTTGCGATAGCTGTATACAAACGTAGGGCCAAATGGGTTGCTTACAGAACCCTGTGTCTGTATTGCAGCACGGCCACCATCTCCAAGCAGCTCCTGCATACACATATAAAGAGCCATGGTGGTCATGCTACGGCAAAAAATCATATAATGGGCCTACAACCAGCTATTAACTGCATTATATATTGCCTAATGTTGACATGAGCTCCTTTTTCAGGCAACTGCAGCTCCCTGTACTAAGTGACTGTCTCCCTTGTTTGCCACTCACAATACCTTTACTTGATTCCACTTTGTTTCTGGCAGTATGTAGTTTGAAGAGGCTTGAATGTCCCCATCATCAGCTGCTGAAAGAAACACAGCCACAATAAGATGAAGGAGAAAGAAGTGATGGATCCAATTAAAGCACACAATTCCTTGAATGGAAACCAAGCTTTTATTCTACCCCCAAACTCTTAAGGACCTAGACACACACATGGAGGTAGACACACACATGGAGGCTTCACCATTTAGGCCATCAAAGGATCTTGTACGCTCTCACTCTCTCTTTCTTTAGAGAGCCAGGCATCCCCACCCCAGAGATCCGAACCCTCCACCCACCAGCTGTAGATTCCAATTTAATGTTCCACCAACTCAAAGATAGAAGCTTGCAAGGAGCATAGCCATTGGGATTCCAATTGTTTGCAAACAAAAGAGTCCCTAAAGAATATACATAGGTTATCTAGAAACAAATCTACCCAGCAAGTGACATCTTCAAGGTGGTACATCCCCTTTTTGATCTTGGGCCAAGAAAAGTCCAATTGTTAAGCTTATCAAGTCTATGACCAAAACTGACCTAGGAAAAAAACCTTTAGGTTTCCACGCATGTAATCGGAAGCTCTTTCATTCTTACGACTAGAATAGGGAGGAGCCTTTAAGGAAGAAAGTATGTATAGTTCTCATCCAAAAAAGTTTACGAGGCCAAGCTTCTTCATAAAACTCCTTTAAGTTTGTAAACTAACCCTCATTGCTTTGTAGATTTCAAGGAAGCGTTTTGACACGGTCCCACGTCAAAATTGGACATGCTAATTTCAATGAATTTGGTCCCAAGGGAATAAGGGCCATCTAGCATTGTATGAGATTATTGTTGGGCAACAACATGCGAGCAAGAGATGGTTAGATAGAAGAAATTAGGAGCAACATAGAGATGAAACAAGGGTACCCACTATCAACCACCTTTGGCTTGTAGATGACCAACTTGAGGGGCATTTCAAGCAGAAAGGGAGGTATTGGCACCACTTTGGCTTTGGTTATGGTGACTATGGTACTTCAAGCAAATGATGTAGTCTTTCCTACTTCCCTCCACCCCCCGCCCCCACCCCCCCCCCCCCCCCCCCGGGGGCAGGAAAAAGATCCTTCTATTAGTTACTAATATAACAGCCAAATGGCTAAGTACAAACTCGTCCCCAAATGGGAAGCGAGAGTCAAGATACATAGTGGTTGCGTACTTTAGGTACAGTACAGTATGGTACGGTATGCATACGAGTACGTAAAGTACACATCAAAATAAGTACTTTAAGTACATTAACTTTTTTAAAATAATGTATATATAATTAAAAATATATGTTATAAACCTTGGTGCCTTTAGAGGTGGAAAAACGACTCTGCTGAGCTAAAGAAGTGAGGGAAGTGGTCGTGAGAGCTCGAGACTGAGCTCGAGTGACTTGTCTATCAATGCCCTCAAGCTCTCTGTGAAGCTATTTGTGTATCTCCTTCGGCTCATCACGTACGATGTCACTCTCCAGCTCCTCAACATCAACCTACATACCATGTATTCACTAGTAGTTATTAGTGACTAGTCACTTTAAACTTTTTTTTTTTAAAGTACGTGTACGGAAAGCACGGGACCGGTATGATACCTATTGAAAGTACTGAGCGGATGAGTATGAGTATGGAATGCAACTATGAAGAGGAGAATGCTCTTCTCCTCCAGCTGGCCACTCTAGGAGGAGAAGGCTATCTCATACAATGGGGGGAGGGGGAAACAACCACAGGTGGTCTAGAGTGCCAAGTGGGCTCACCACCACTATTGGTGAGAAAGGGACCGTGACACCCGATCCTCCGGAAGGCCCCCCCGTGCTTCCGCATGCGGTCTAAGCCACCCTAAAGCTACCCCCACTAACCACAAAGGGTATGATTGATATCGAGCCAGATACTCCGGATGGACTCCGTTGGCGCCTTTGATGGCTTTGTTGCATCGAGCTCTCCATTTGTGCCACACAGCTATATTGCTACAAATCTCCCATCTCTGGCTAGAACCTGGAGTCCAGTGACCTGTAGGTGGAGCTGGAACTGGCTCTGCAGAAATACGAAGGTGAGAGACCTAAAGGGCTACCTTCCTCGTCGTATGGCATGACGACTACGGTCTCAATGGCCCAAGCAACTGTGCCCCACGTAAGAATGCCGACAGGAGCCCAATCCATAGAGGAAAGGCAGAGGTTCCTCTACCAAACCTGCTGAGCCTTCGGGCAATCCCAAAGACAATGACACTTGGGGATGCCACACCTCGGACATAATGCTCGTCTACCCCCAATGGCGAACCAAGTGCCAACTGCCAAGCTCCTAACCGCATCTCTATGAAAATCCATCTCATGCTCTGAGGCCAAGGGCCTCCCAAGATCGGGGTGCGGGCGAGGATCCTAGCGAGGAGGAAGTCCTTCCAAGGCTCACCACCCAAAAGAAGACCTCGAACAATCAGCTTGCCCAGCAGGGCACGACTCTGAATGGAGGGGTTGATGATGCCAAAGCCCCCTCTCCATCACAGCTGAATGATCACTCTCCAAACCACGGCAAGTCTCTCGTCAGTGCCAACCCACAGAAAGTTGCGGATTGAACACTGAACTTGAACAATATAGGCCTGGGAGAAAGACCAACAAGAGGTGATGTACCACATGGTGGCAAGGAGAACTTGGTTCGCCTCCACAACTCGGCCAGCTAAGGAAAGCCGGGTAAAACTCCAGTATATCACCTTCTTCTAAATACTCAAAAGAAGAGGGGCTAGCTGCTGCTCACGGGACATGTCAATGCCAACCTGGCATCCCAGGTAATGAACTAGAGTGTCCCTCCAGACCCACTGAAAAGCCTCAACTAGACGCCAAGTTGGAGCAGGCGATGAGCCAACCCAAAATCCACACAGCTTGTGCTAGTTGATATGGGCTCCAAATGCACGACAAATCGCCTCAGCGATCTCTGGAGGTTCCCTCATCCCCCGACAAGTATGCTGCCGTGTCATCCACGAACTTAGAATCAAGCAGCAGCTCCTGCACGCGGATGGGAAGACGCACTACCTGGAGCCCAATCTCCTCGGTGAAGAGAAAACTACTCATGGCCTCACCAACATACAAGAAGAGATATGGTGCTAGAGGGCACCCCTGCCGGACCGAGTGAGAAAGCGGAAATATGTCGCCTCTAGCTCCCTAAATAAGAACCTAGCTATGTGAAGCCAAGTAGAGTCCCAAAACACCTCGGACCAGCAAGCTGCTTCTCCAACAGGCGGCTGCCTCCCCTGCACAGCAGCTGCACTTCCTCCCCTACAGGTGGCTGCGCCTGTTTTCCTGCAGGCTGCTCTGCCTACACAGAGGCAGCTGCCACCACCTGAAGGCTACGCTTCAGCTCTGCTACAGCCGGCTGCTCCTCCAGGCCATCTCCTCTTCAGGCTACAGCCAGGCGGCTGTGCACTGCAGCCAGGCGTTACTGAACTGCACACCCAGGCGACTTCTGAATTGCTCCCCTAGGCGGCTGTGCGCATGATCACCAGCCTACGGCGTTTCCCTCTTGGGCAGCTGCACTACTAGTTGCTGCACTACACAGCAGCCGGCTGTGTATCCATCACCAGCAGGGTGTGTGAACATCTCCAACAAATTATATTCTGCAGCTAGGCCTTTTGTCCACCACCAGCAGGCTGTGCTCCAGCAGCAGGCGGCTGTCCACAGTATGTACTTCTCAGGCGGCTGTACCTTCCATGTGTAGCTGCTGTTCCTCCTTTTGTTAGTTGTGCTTCTGCAGCCAGGAGGCCATACTTTTCTTCAGGCAGCTACTCCTCTCGACATGCTACTGCATCATGGTGTTTTTCTCAAGTAACTACGTATTGACACCATGAATTTTTTGGTCTTCCAACTACAATCCACAAGTAAGTGAATTTCAGATTTAAGTAAAGTATTTTGTGATAAATCTGATAAAGAACTCTCTCCACGGCAACACCCGTTCGGTGCCGGGTAGTCCAAGCTATTGGAGAACCTCAGTCCAAAGGTGCTGAGATCGGGAGAGCCAGGTGTTAGTACGGGAGCGCCTGTTTGTGCGTGGTCCTGGAACACCGGTTGGGCGCTCTCCGCGGAGTCCAGTGAAAGCACAGGACCGTAGAGACTGGACCACGCTAGTGGTCGTTCTGCTTCGAACGTCGACTTCGAGCCTATTTGTTTGGTACTGTATTCATATGTACATGGACATCATCTGGTTCTTGGAACCCATGAAGCATTGTATTTGTTAAATACTCCCAATAAATATATCATATATTGAGGGGGGAGTCGGCCCGTTCCGGCCCTAGTGCTGGTGTCCATTTATCCATTTCATTTCAATTCAATTTCAAGTTGTAATTAAGTTGTCCATTTCAAATTGTGGTATTAAGTTGTGCTATTACGAGTGTGGGTGTCCAACAGAATCTTTCCCACTTGACGGGATCGGTTTCAGTTGCATGCACGAAAGCCTTGCTGTGTTGATCCACAACCCTAAGCTTGATTAAGACAGAGGAGAGAGAAGAAGAAAGAGATTGGTGTCAGGGTTTTCTTATATTTTTTAATATGGTACCAAAGGTTGCATAAATGCTTGTACATGCTTTAGGCCTTGGTCAGCCATGTGGTCCCCACTTCTGATCTTTTCTCTTCCTCATTGTTGGAAGGAAGCCTTTACTTCCGAGGAAGCCTATGCTCTGATACCACTGTAACCAACAGGGGACCCGGAACAAAAGAGAAACACTTCACATAGCAAACAGAGAGTAACAGTAGGAAGCCACCAAATATAAATAGACAGCACATTGAGCCGGAACGGCCAGGCCCTCATAGGAACTTCTTTATTACATAGAAGCTTTACAAAGAATCCAAGGTGAGAAAGCATAAAGCACCAGATTGTCCACAGTTCCTGAGCACCTTTCCACAAAGCGTACAGCTAGATCTTGGAGGTTGCAAGCAATGCACAAAAATGTGTGGTGTTGGGAGAGCTTAGCCAGTGAGGTTGTGCAAAGCTTTGTGACTATCCATGTGCTCAAGGGTGATGATCCCTACTATTGATTCCAGTTTTCACCACTTCCATTAAGTTAAAACATCCTCCATAAAATTAGCACAAGAATGATCCATTAGTGTAGAGGTGTAATTATAACTCAAGATGAAATCCAAATCTTTGTATTGATGCGTGTATGTTTTCTTCTCATCCTGTTATCCAAAAATTACAGTAAGTGTTTTGTCCACTTCAACTCCCATAATGTGCTCATATCACGGTCTCGTGACTGTGGTTGGGATGGGAGGCGGCCCCCTAGACTGCCGACAACGACAAGCTCTAGCGAGGTGTCCCATCTGTCGACAGATGAAACATTGGCCTGGGAGGCCAGAGTACTCAACTCTATACATAGTGGTTGAGTACTTTAGGTACGGTGCGGTATGTTACGTGTACGGTACAAGTATCAAGATAAGTACTTCAGGTACGCTCACGTTTTTTACTCTATATATATATATATATATATATATATATATATATATAGAGAGAGAGAGAGAGAGAGAGAGAGAGAGAGAGTAAAATAAGGAATTTCTACCATCCATACAAAATTAGCATGAAAGAAAATGGTAATGCTAAAATGAAAACTAATCTATTAACTACCGAGCAATGACCACTGACTAAAATAATTAAAAAACGGGCCAAATAAGTGTTGTACATTGAACCTCATGTTCGGTACGCATACCTTATCCGTACAAGGTACGGAAAGTATTCAAGGTACACATTGGATGAGTACGGGCACGGAATGCAACTATGACTCTGTGCAAAATATATATCCCCCCCCCCCAGACTAGGGAGCGAAAAGGTGTGAGGCACTGACCCCGGAGAGACAATGCAGATACGAAAGGATGGAATCCCAGCCATCGAACCGAAAAAAGGGGGGGGGGTGTTCCATCACTCTCCCGATAGCACCACCTATCATTGGGAGGAGAGTAAGGTATTCCTTCCCAGGACCTCGAAAGCAAACTATTACAGGTGTTACAGGAAAGCTTGAGACGCCAACCAAAGGGTCGGACGCCAGGTCGAAGCCATACTGCCACCTCACAAAGAAGGTATGGGCTGTACGCTGCAACGTGGCTCCATTGCATGACTGTGTCCGAAGCAGCCACACCCCAAGGGATGAATAGTAGTGATCTTTCCAAGCGCACCAAGAGGGCTTGCTTGTAACAGATCCCTAAACTGTTTGTGTGCTACCCACAATCTTGCATACCAAGGTGGAGGCCTCCAAAGAAGCAACTATCGAAGCAAGGAGCTAGAGATCCTCTTCTGAAAAAGAGAGGCAAGGGATGGTGGCCTCAATCGTGGATAATGGGGCGGCTGCCATGGAGTCCTCCTGGGGGTTCAAGACCAAAAGTTGACGAAACTTGCCACAGATGGAAATGATGTAGTCTTACTTGCTCATGAGGTGATGAACCGCAAACCAATTTCGGAAGGGACCAGGAAGAGTTGCTAAAGTATATATACCGTCATAAGGCCAGATGAATCTGAACTTACGAATAATTTTAAAAGAAAATAATTGCTGGTGTAAGCTAGGGGTATGCAGCCTTTTATATCCTTCAAAGGCAATGTTTCCAATTACACTTCCAGGATGAACTCAGCAAAATGCTGCTCTTTGATGCTTTAACTCCCCTTTTTTGGTTTTTTTTCTTTGTTGGGCCACACGACAGAGAAGGGGGGGGGAGGGGGGGGGGGGGCGCAATCCGATGGAATGGCCGGCCAAAGTAGGCTGTCAGTCTTCATGTGATTCCAGTGCCGCAAGAAGAGGGAAAGGAGAACACGATCCTTACATGGGCACTTCCCCCAAGCAAGAGCCTGCAGTGCTTCCCCCAACTCATTGATGGAGAAGGGAGAATCCAGAAAAGTACTCACAGCTGCCCATACCACCACCTTCGTGTGCTGCTAAACGCTCTGACTTGCATGCTCTGTTGCACTGGGGGAGGGGGGGAGTTAGGGTCCACTATGAGAAGCAAGCAGTAGAATCAAAGGTGATGGCCCAAACCCGAGGTGGGTCCGACTCCACCATTCCATCAGGGCCCTGAGGCTGCGCACATCGTCCTACCTGTGATGTGGTCCTGTGGTGGCCAAGAAGAAATCACTTCAAACTTCATCCCCTGCCTAGGTCCATAAGGAGGCTCTAACATGATATCTGTACTCCAATCTCTTGTCCTCCAGGGCACTAAGGGACATGCGGGCAGCGGCCATCTATGCACCAATCCAGTGGTTGTTGGGGGTCCACTCCTCAAGGCACTGAAGAGAAGCAGGACTGCGGGCACAGACCTCTCTTTTGCTCATGGAAGGCTTGAAGTCTGTCCTCGGCCGCCGCCTGAAGAATCTCGCTAACCTCCTGTAAAGCATGGGCCAATTCAAGGGCAACGATGCCAAGGCCAAAAGAATAAGCCTCCCATGCCTCCTCAATGCTCTGGCATATCTCTATTAGGAAAAATAGTGGTGTAATGTACATGATATATTAGGGATAGTACACATAAATAAGTGCTAGGGGCACAATAGGTGTTAGGATTAAATGAATGGTTATAGACCTTAGTAAACACTTATATTAGTATAGGTACACATAAGTGTACATATGGCATGAGAGCATTTACTTGCCATATCCTTTCTATACATGTGTCATTATTACTACATGCAACCTGAACCCTGGTCGTAACAGGGTCTTTAGGAGACGTTTAATATAACTTTCTTTTTGTCTTTCTTTCTCTCTCAAGATTTACAAGAAACATTGAACAGCATCAAGTCTGTGGTCCAAGAAGATTTGTGTAAGCAAGTCACAGCCGAAGTCCAGGAAAAGGAACTCAGGCAGTCGAAGGCCAAGAAGCTGGGTCCACAATGGATGGGTAGATTGCACACGTTAATAAAATCAATCTCTCTCTCTCTCTCTCTCTCTCTCGATTTACAAGAAACCGTGAACAGCATGAAGTCAGTGGTCCAAGAAGATGTGTAAGTCAGTCACAGCCGAAATCAAGGAAAACTGAGGCAGTCAACGGCCCTTCATATCCGCGTGGGTAGTTTACGTGAAGATGGAGAAGAGGAGGGATTCCTAGATTACCAATTCGCCAAAACACCAATGATAGATTGGGATCATTGCCGTGCCAGCATTTCACAACAAGGTAATCATGCAATAGTCAACTACCCCACCAAAGCCCAGAAGATCGAGATTCTCATACAATCAAAAGTACTCAAAGACACAAAGATATGGATCTCTGAAGAATTGACTCCAATGCAACTCAAGAGAACGCCGACAGAATTAGTCCAATGTATGGCATTCTAGATATGCTAGAGGATTAGATTAGTGTGATTTTCTTTTGTTCTCAGTCTTTTATTTGCTTGACAAGATATTTGGCTTAAGACCTTCATGGTCCTTGTATTACATCTTGGTCTCATGGGTCACTTTGGCCTTCCGTAGAAGTTAATATAAGTTTCTCTCTCTCACGAGATTTCATGGACACTATATGTTCACATCATTTCAGTCTCATAGACCCTTTGGGTCTTTTGAAGACGTTAATATAACTCTCTCTCTCTCCCTCTCTCTCTCTCTCTCTCTCTCTCTCACAGCTGTGTTGTTTTGAGGGGGAAAGGGGGGGTAAGCATGCATGTGTATGCCCACACGTGATATGCACAAGATGCAAGGCCCTTCCTGAATTTTATAAAAGATGGAGAAGTGAAAGCATAAGCTAATCGTAAGCAAAAACAAAGTCAAAAGATGTGTTAAAATTGCAATGGACAAGAAGAGTTTTTCAAAAAAACTTACAAGATGGACAATGGATGATGAAGTTACACTTGATGTAGGAGTTGAAATCAGTATGGCCAGGAAAATTCGTGTGCAGGATAAATTTCTTGATACGATTCGTCTAAATTTATCAAACACCAAAGCTCAAAAGATGATATATAAACGCATAGCTGAGCAAGCTATCAATAGACTAAACAAAATATATCATCACCTGGCCATCAAACAAGATATCGATCCCTCGTGAGAAGTAATTATAAAAATAATCCCCACATAATGTTGTCCTTGGTTTAGAATCAGATGCCGAATGAATCACCATTGGATCCACCTATCACAACTCCACGATTTATAGATAAGTAAATGCTAACCAAAAGATAAAAGTAATGCTTATTTTAGATAATGTAAGTAGAAAAACTCAAAAGTTTGCAGGATTCCTTACAAACGAATAATACCTGCTTTTTATGGATTCCACAAGGTCGACCTAGCTCCACCCAAACATCCTGAAAATCAATTATTAAATGTAAAATTCCATGTGTGTTAAAAATCAATCACCAAGTGTAAAAGTCAATCTTTAAAAAGTATTGGAGCTATCTGCGTGGCAGCGTGTCCCCCCCCCCCCCCCTTCTCTTCCTCCCCTCCCTCTCCTTTTCCCGCCTACGCCCATAGAGGAGGACTGTAAGGTCTCCTTAGACCTAGCCCTGGAACTATCTGACGTAGGAGCGAGGCTTAAGGCTCACCTCCCAGCCATAGAGTCCTCCAGACTCTCCCTCAAGCTAGAGGCTCCTTGGAAAAGCTACCCCGCAGTAAGACCTGGCATCCCATACCACCAGGCCACACCCTCCAAGTGTCGTGTCGCGGTGAACATCCCCAATGGGCCATGCTCAACAATTTCCTTTTCCCACCTACACCCATAGAGGAGGAATGTAAGGTCTCCTTAGACCTAGCCCTGGAACCATCTGACGTAGGAGCGAGGCTTAAGGCTCACCTCCCAGCCATAGAGTCCTCCAGACTCTTCCCCGAGCTAGAGGCCATAGCTACATCCTTGGAAAAGCTCCCCCGCAGTAAGACCTGGCATCCAATACCACCAGGCCACACCCTCCAAGTGTCGTGTCGCGGTGAACATCCCCAATGGGCCATGCTCAACAATGTCAAACCAAATGATCGTAATAACTTATGAGCCTAGGTTTCACTTACATAAGCCACTAGGCTTTATAATTAGCCTCAGTGCTTTTATAAGCTTTTAAGCCTATAATTACTTATAACTATGCCTCCTCTTCCCACATTAGGGATATCTCCCCACCACTACGTGCCCGATGTCCAGCCTCCAACTTGACCCCACGCTAGTGTGCACCTATCCTGGATGTAACATACTTCCCCCCTTAAGAACCATTTTTGTCCTCAGCAATGAAGCCGAGGTATTGGGCTTTAAGATTCCTCACAGATACCCATGTAGCCTCCCCCTCAGACCTTCCCCTCCAGTAAATCAAATACTCATCATAAGCAGAACGTCTTGAATGCTCAGTGCATTGATCCGAAACTGCTCCTGGAATGTAGGCGGTTCATTCTTCCTTAACTAGTTCTTGAATGAAAACCATTACATCAGAATCACCTGATCGTGCTTTCAGTCTACTCACATAACGGACAAGATGAATCATAATCTCTCGAGGAAGTTAGGGGTGGTACGCAACATCACTTATCTTCCATTCGATACTAAACGGACCGCACAAACCAGGAAGACAACATGTAATGTTTCCCTGTACGCATAGTATTGGAATCTTTAGGTATTCTCAGGTACACCCAAGAACCAACGTCAAAGACCCTCAAAGTTAGTACAAGTCTGAGCTCAATCTTCAGCCATCATTACACTCTCCCTAGCAAGGTTAAGCATCTCCAGCGTATCCTGCAAGAAATCTCTGGTTTGCCAGTCTTGGAATTTACTCAACCTATAGCAATCGGTGATCGTGGTTGAAAACCGTATATAAGCATAAAAGGACTGAAGCCTGTTGCCGAATGTTTATTAGTATTGTATACAAATTCAAGTTGTGGACGGTACCTTTCCCACTCCGATTGCCATTTTGAAACAAAGCCCCATAGCATATCTTCCAAAGTCTAATAAGTTCGTTCAGCTTGACCATCACTCTCTAGATGATAAGAGGAAGACATACTTGACCTAGTTTCCAAATCCTACAATGAACTTAGGGCCGCAATCACTCACTATCTCCTTAGGCGAACCATAAAGCATGTATAATTGGTCTACAAAATAAGCAGTTGATTCATGTCAAATCCCCACGGATCCCCTCGTGATCGATCTTGGTTCGAAACGCGAATCCTGCAAACAAACGAACAAACAAACAAGCAAGGGGGTGCAGGCCTGACTCACCTCCCAACCATGACAGCCGTGGGCAAGCCCACAGTCTTGGCTGTTCCCACCGAGCCACGAGCTGAGCTAACTAGGTTGACGTACCGACCAATCTCCTCCTCGCGACGTCCCATACCGCCACGAAGCTGCCCTCGCGGGCCTCGAGACTGCTGTCGGCCTCGGCTGCGTAAAGCAGGTGCACGTCTGCACTAGATCCAGGCTCCAAGACCATAGAGCTCTCACAAACTCGCGAGACTCTCTATCATACAATAACTAACCTTGGCCACCCTTTTATAGGCTCTTGGCCGGTCATCGGGCGTCCACACTTGACCGGCCGCCTGTCCATACTTGGGTGCCCGCCCGTTAGTATTTCCCTAACTCAGCTCGTCAATCAGCCTGCCTAGTTCCAAGCTTCCCCAAGCCTCGAAACTAGTCTTGCATGCGTATAGCACACGGTAGATACACATTGTGCACATGACATACTCCCCTTCCTCTAAGAGCTCACTCCTGAGCTCACTAAAAAGCCAGGGTAATCTCTCTGAAGAGAAGTCAATGTCTCCCACGTAGCGTCCTCCTCAACACGATCCTTCCACTTGATCTTGTATTCCGTGATAAGCGTATGACGCAATCTTCGTTCACGAAATCCAAGAATCTTTTCAGGTTCGTGCGGAACAAATGTCATGTCCTGGACATCTATAATTTCTTGAGGAGTAACTAACTGATCTGCTCCACCCAGTACTTCCTTAAGTCTACTGACATGAAATACAGGATGAACTTTCACATGAGAAGGCCAATCCAATTCATATGCAACTGAACCAATCCGTCGTGTAACACGAAATGGTCCACAGTATCTAGGGGATAATTTCGGAGATCGACCTGTCCGTAAAGTCTCAAAATCTTTCGGAACTCGCAAATACACCATCGTTCCTTCAGAGAACTCTCTAGGTGAACGATGTCTATTAGAATAAAACCTGTCTCGGTCTTGAGCACTTCTAATAGATTCCTTCGCAACTTGTAACATTTCCTGCATATCTTGCAAAAAATTACGTGCTGCATCATGCTGAAGTCCTGAGAATCCTACTGTAACAGGTGATCTAGGTTGAAAACCATACATAAGCATGAAAGGACTAAACCCTGTACTCGTATGCTTAGTACTGTTATATGCAAATTGTATCATAGGAAGATAATCCTCCCATGAACTCTGTCTTTTGGATACATATGCTCGAAGCATATCCTTCAAAATCTGATTCACTCTTTCAATCTGGCCATCAGATTGAGGATGATCAAAGGAACTCAAATTCAAAGTTGTTTCCAACTTCTCAAAAACAAGTTTCCAAAAATCACTCGTAAACTTAGAGTCCCTATCACTGACTATGTCTTGCGGTAACCCGTACAGTCTAAACAATTGCTCGATAAACTGCCGAGCTAATTGCGTAGCTATAATAGTCTTCCGGGTCGGTAAAAATCTAGCCATTTTTGTCAAGCGATCTACCACAACCCAAATAGAATCGTGGCCTTGATGTGTTCTTGGCAATCCGGTAATAAAATCCATGGAAATACTTTCCTATTTATTACCTGGGATTTGTAAAGGATGCAACAACCCAGCCTGTCTAAAGCGTTCAGCTTTATTTGCCTGACAAATCTGATACTTGAGAACATAATCTTCTACATACCCTTTCATCTTCGGCCAATAAAAAGTGTGTTTCACTAATGATAGCGTCCTGTGTACCCCACGGTGTCCAGCAGAAGGGGCGTCGTGACACTCCTTAAGAATCTTGGACCTAATGTCCGGGATCTATGGTACACAAATTTTGTCATTACGGAATAGCAAACCATTTCGAATCATCCACTGACCTCCTGCAGCCTGAATGGTAGACTGCTCAGTCATCGAGTCTTGGTCAATCAATGAGCTCCCGTCCTGGATCTTCTGCCAAAATGGACCAAAATAACTATCAGTCCTGCAAAGCCCTCTCAATGACTGAAATAAGTCAGTAGAAATCTCGGTGAACGACAAAGTATTCACCTCTCTAATCCGACTAAGCGCATCTGTAATACTATTCATGGACCCTTTCCGATAACGGATCTCAAAATCAAAATCTTGCATTAACTCTGCCCAACGAGCTTTCCTGCCTCTCAAATCATCTGCATCACACACATACTTGATTGACTGATGATCAGTCAATACCACAAACTTGGAGCCATATAAATAATGTCTCCAAACCTTGAGAGCATGAATCACAGCATAAAGCTACTGTTGAGCTATCTTCTCTTCGGTATGGCTCACCGAGTTATCCGGACCTCCCAGATCTCTTGAGCTGTCCTTGCGCTGTTGCCAATTTGAACTAGCTACAAGATCTTTCCAAAAAAACAATCTTCTTAGCAAAGCCCTTGAAGAGAAAGATAAAGATCAATCGATATCTCAGCTGACAAGGCATTAACCTCAAGAATCCAACTAAGTGCATCTGCAACTCAGTTGCTAGATCCCTTGCAATATCATATCATCGACGTCCAGCACACAGACTTTACCCTTTCACATTAACAATCCATTATTAATGGAATCCTGTTTGAGCTATCTTCTCTTCGGTATGGCTCACCGAGTTATCCAGACCTCCCAGATCTCTTGAGTTGTCCTTGCGTTGTCGCCAATTTGAACTAGCTACAAGATCTTTCCAAAAAAACAATCTTCTTAGCAAAGCCCTTGAAGAGAAAAATAAAGATCAATCGATATCTCAGCTGACAAGGCATTAACCTCAAGAATCCAACTAAGTGCATCTGCAACTCAGTTGCTAGATCCCTTGCGATATCATATCTCAAGATCAAACTCTTGCATGAGTTCCACCCACCTGGCTTTGCGACCAAGCAAATCTCCTTGGTCACAAATGTACTTCAAGGAATGATGATCAGTCCATGCAGCAAACTTGGAACCGTAGAGTTAATGTTTCCACTGAATGATTGCTAGCAACTCTTTCTCTTGTGTCGGATACCGCATCTCTGCCTCAGTGAGCTTGCTCTCAAGGCAACGGGCCAACCATCCTAGAAAAGAGTTGTCCCTATGGCAAAATCACTAGCATCTATCTCGACGACAAACGGTTTGCTAGGATCCACTAAATGCAACATAGGTACTGTCGTCACCAACTCTTTCAAAGCCTCAAAGCTCCTGTTAAGGACTTCATTTCAAATAACCGGAGGACTTTCTTGCCCTTCTTTTTCATAAGTCCCTTAAGGTATCCAACCACTCGTGCAGCCACCTTGGCATAATTTTTGATAAACTTTCGAAAGAAACCAGTAAAACCCAAAAAGGATTTCACTTGCCGTGTAGAACACAACACTAGCCACTCAAGAACTTGTCTCACCTTGTCTGGGTCTACACGTATACCATCCTAAGTGTGATCCAATGTCACATGCACTCTGCACTCAGTGCATGGTGACGAGATGGCTCATCATCAGAAGTGCATCAGTTGTACAGTTTTAGAACCCAATAGGATGATAATTGTCGTACGCCGTGACCCCATTGTACATCCTCAGTCCAGGATAAGTCAAGCACGAGCTACGTAGGTCATTCCTCAGCCTTAGTGGGTCAGTCAATCAGTCAAGTCTCTTAACCCACTTGGAGAGAATCATTCATGCATGTAGAGTCAGTAGAAGCCTGAGGGTTTGCATCAGAAAGCACTCTGCATCCTGCATAATATGCATTCATATGCCTGTGCATCATTTAGAACATCCCCGAAGCCTTAGGGAATTTACTGGGATTTATCTGGTATTTTTTCCATATTTATTAGTATTTATTTAGCATTATTTGCATTATTGGGCATTTATAAATATTAGCTTTATTAAATGACCAACCTCCAGTTAGTATAAATAGGCTTGCCTAGAGCCTCTTTTCTCATTCAGTCTTCATTGTGCTAAGAGCTCTCCTCCTTCTTGCTTTCAGCCCAAGACTAATCCAGCCCTAGAGCCCATAAGCTTGCTTCTCCGTGCCCTTGAGAAACCCTAGCTTCAGTCAGCCCTAGGCGCCTGCTATCAGCCTCCAATCAGCCTGTTTCAGCACCAAGGCAGCCCTGATTCAGTCCTCTACAGTCACCAATTCAGCAGTACATGCATGCATTTCTGTCCAGCAGCCTCAGGACCTCAGCGTTTTTGTCCGGCAGCTTCAGAACACCTGCGTTTTGCAGTCCAACAGCCCTACAGGTCTGCGTTTCAGTTCCTCAGCACCTCTACACTTCAGCGTTTCTGTCCACAGCAGTTTCCAGCCCTGAAGATTCAGTCTACAGCAGTTTCCAGCCCTGAAACTGCAGTTTGCATCAGTGTCCAGCCTTCTATGCATCATCCACACATGCAGCAGTCATCTGGTGAAGGTAACACAGCATTCATAAGTGTTTTCAGCATTCTAACATAGTGTAGAACAGTCCACCTTCTTCTTCTCTCAGCCTCAGGTGTGCAGCCTTTCCTCATGCCCTTGGGAAGAGTGCATAGGCTCGAGATCAGGTCATCGAGGTGTTTCTACAGCAGTGTACAGATCAGCCACTCTCCGATCCTCCGAGATCTTGCGTTTGGCTTATCTACAGTCCACAGTCATTCTCTCTAAAGAAATAAAGCAAATACTATCTCGTTATCAGGATAGGGGGCCCTTCCGTGGGTAATTAGGGACCCAATCTGGTGTACAGTTCTCATCTCTCTCTCTCTCATCTCTTTAAAAGTTTGAAGTAATGAAATGGATTGCTAAACTCACGAAACTCAGGATACAGAAGACGGTGTGAGCATTTGTGTGACAGGATCATCCAATGCAAAGACTTCCGCTGCATATCACATTGGTATCAGATTCAGATTATCCACACACACCGTATCCTAGCGTGGGGGCATCCTTGGATGGTTAGATTGCGTTCCGGCACGACCACCGACTTCAGCATCATGTCTACAGGAGAGAGTACTCATCAGCCGGAAGACGTCTCCCCCGAAGGAGACCTTGTCCTTCCGCCTACAGCAGACACCATAGCTCTTCTTAGAGCTCAGAACCACCTACTCATGGAGAGTCTCCAACTCTTGGAGGCAGCAGCAGCACGTCCTTCTACACCTCCAGCAGCACCCGACTACATCTCCCTCTTCTTTCAGATGGAACAACAAAGGAGAGAGGACGAGGCCCGAAGGAGAAGAGAAAAAGAAGAAAGACGGGACTATGAGGAAGCCCAACGCAGGATCGACGAAGACCGGCGTCAGGCTGAACTCGCCGCTCGGGAACACCAACGTGAGCTTGATCGAGAACGTATGTTACTCGAACACCAACGGGAAAAGGAGGCCATACACTTGAGGTATCAGCAGCTCTCCTCAGTCTCCCCAGTCATAGGTGCCAGCAGCCCGCAGCCCGCAGCAGCATCAACCATCATCATTCGCAGTCAACCAAATTTCAGTAAGTATGATGGTAAGTGTGATCATTCTTCAGTTAATCAATTTATTCATCAGTTTAATGCTCATTTTCCTTTAGCTAAGATCACAGACCCACAAGACAAAGTCCACTTAGCGGCTCCCCATCTCACCGGTGAGGCAGTCACTTGGTGGCAGCATTGGTCTAGTATTCATATAGACCAGGCCACAGGTGTCACAGCCTTTGACTGGGACATCTTTGTCCATGACCTGAAGACCAGATTTCTCCCGCCCCAGTACATGACTGGTCTGAAAGACGAGTTCTATGGACTCAGACAGAACGGATCCCCAGTGCTTCAGTTTTCCGGTAAGGTTATTACTTTAGCACAGCAGTTAGGGTTATCTGAGCAGGCCAAGATGGAGCAATTCATTCGTGGATTGGACTCCAACATTCGGTTCACAGTTCGTAACTTTGAACCAAGTACATATGACCGGACTTTGACTCTCGCTCACAATGAAGAAATGAAGCTCAACGGGGGCAAGCCCAAGCAGACATCTCAGTCCAGTACCAAACCCCAGCACCAGCAATCAGCTGCACAGACAGGGAAAGGTTTATCCGACTTATGGCTCTGCCCAGGGCCGACAGTTTGTAGTCCTTTTCGATATGTTGGCTAATAAATTGAACTGCACTTTAGTCCCATAAAATCTGGATGTGGACGGGTTTACACCTGGTCTTCGCACCCACATTTCCCAGAAGGCACAGCAATTTGCCTTTGAAGTTCAGAAGGCCTCATTTCAACGAGATTTCATATCGTCTCCCCTCTGTTAGAGTGTGACATGATCTTAGGAATTCAGTGGTTCCGTCAATATGAGCCTATTCCCAATTGGGGGCAAGACACTTTTACTATTTGTAAAGGTTTTCCTGAGCCTGTCATGAAAAGGGGGGATAGAAGCATTCTTGGCATCCCATTGATTTCCCATCTCCAGGCCAGACGAGCTATCCGCAAGGGAGCAGAAGGAGCACTCCTTTATGTTCGTGCTCAAACAACCCCTCCCTTATGCTTAGGGACGATCTCCCGCCCAGTCTCCCACCCTCTCGCCTTGAGGACCATCACATTAATTTGGTCCCTAGATCAGATCCTCCTAGCAGGTTTCCCTATCGTCTTTCCAAGACTTTAGAGGGCGAGTTGGAAAAGCAGTTATCTGAGCTTCTCCGAGCCGGATTCATTCGGCCTTCTTCCTCCCCATTTGCTGCACCTATCCTATTTGTCCAAAAGAAGGACAAGTCTGCACGCCTTTGTGTAGACTACATGGCATTAAACAAACTCACTATCAAGAATAAGTTTCCTATGCCCAGGATAGAGTACATTTTGGAGCGTTTAGACGGTGCTAAGTTTTTCACTAAGATCGATCTCAAGAGTGGTTACCATCAGGTCCGCATTTTTGAAGCTGACATTCCAAAAACAGCTTTCCGGACAGAGCGTGGTCACTACGAGTTCGTAGTCATGCCTTTTGGGCTTACAAATGCACCCGCAACGTTCAATAAGATGATGTCTAGGATTTTCGCAGTCCACATTGGGAAGTGTGTTTTCATATTCCTTGATGACATACTAGTCTTCTCAGCCACTGCGGAGCAGCATGAGAAAGATGTGGAAAAAGTCTTGCAACTTTTGCGAGATAATCAGCTCTACATAAACGCCAAAAAGTCTATCTTTTGTGTTAAGGAAGTTCAGTATTTGGGCTAATCATCGGTTCCGATGGGATTAGACTGGACCCATCAAAGGTTCAAGAGATCTTAGATTGGGACATTCCTAAGACCGCCCAAGAAATCCGTTCATTCGTAGGTCTTTGTCAGGTCTATAGTACCCATGTCCATCAGTTTTCCAACCTTGCAGCACCTCTTACCGACTTGCTCAAGGGGGTGAAGACTCGCAAGCAAAAAGTCTCAGTTACAGGTAAGGCACTTGATGCATTCCGTGCACTCCAGAAAGCTGCCTCAGAAGCACCTGTATTAAAGTTAGCATCATGGGACGAACCTTTCGAGGGCATCACCGATGCCAGCAATATAGCCATAGGTGCAGTCCTCCAGCAGGACAATAGACCTGTGGCATATTACAGCAGAAAGTTGGATGTCGCCGAAAAGAATTATTCGGTATATGACAACGAGCTTTTGGGTGTGATCACAGCGCTCAAACATTGGAAGCCTTTTCTTTATGGACAGGCTTTCACAGTGAAAACAGACCACCAAGCACTTAAGTGGCTTCAGACTATGCCAAGTGCCCAGTGGAGTGATCGACAGGCCAGGTGGAGTCAAATCTTCCAACAGTTTGGAGGTATGATTGAATACATCCCTGGTAAGCATAACCCAATAGCAGATGCTCTCAGTCGAAAGTCCAGCAAGTCCAAGAAGCTACCATTCTCGAAATCACGGGGAAGGACTTGGATAGTATGAAAGACCAATATGTCGACTCCCCGAGTTTGGTACTCAGTATAGTTTGGCCCTCACTTCTGAGCCTGGCCACTATTCAGTACAGAACGATTGGTTGTTCTACAAGAACCGTCTCTGTGTTACTCGGGAAAAGCGTTCCGCTCTTCTCCACGATGCCCATGACTCCTTAGTTGGAGGACATAGGGGTATCAACAGTACCCTCGAGAAATTAGAACAATCCTTTTATTGGCCAAAGATGAGGCGTGATGTCTATGCACATGTACAAGCCTGTAAGATTTGTCAAAAAGTCAAGGTTCCCCATTCAAAGAATGGCAGGTTTACTTTAACCTTTGCCTATCCCCAACGGACCTTTCATCGACATATCTATGGACTTTGTAGGGCCTCTACCAGCATCCATTGGATCCCGTAACACTCAGTGTTTTACCATTGTGGATCGCTTTAGTAAGTTCTGCATGCTCATCCCATGCAAGCATACGGCCACAGCCGAGGACGTAGCCCGTCTGTTTCTCAAGCATTGGTATCCAATTTGTGGTTTGCCTAGCACCATAACATCAGATAGAGATTCCAAGTTTACCTCGCATTTCTGGAGGGCATTATTTGAAAACTTTGGAACTAAGTTGCAGTTGTCTAGTGCATTTCATCCCCAGACAGATGGCCAGACAGAAGTTTATAATCAATTGGCCTTTGATGTCCTCAAGTCATATTGTCATGACCAGCAGTCCAAATGGGAGCACTATCTTCCATTGGTCCAAGCTATCTTAAACGACACTCATTCATCCAGTGTCGGACGGACTCCATATGAAGCAACCTTTGGTCGCCGTTTTTCTTCTCTTTTGACGAGAATGGTGTCTCCATCTTTAGAGGCTAATAAAACCACGGAAGCATTTTCCGAGATTATTGAGTCAGTCAAGGACCGCTTGACCAAAGCTCAGGAAGCATATAGCAGACAGGCAAATAAATCTAGACGAGATGTCCACTTCAAGGAAGGGGATTGGGTCTATTTGCGTATCATGAAGCAGAGATTGAAACAAGTGGGCAAACGTTGTCCCAAGCTTTCATTCCGTAGTTTTGGCCCTTTTCCAATAGTTAAGAAGATAAGTGATGTCTCAATGAAGTTAAAGTTGCCTGCCAGTTGGACAATGCATGATGTTTTCCATGTTTCTTGGCTAAAACCATATGTTGGTCCAAAAGTGTTTGATGTTTCAGATAAACAGCAACCAGACGTGGTAGTCGAGGCAGAAGTTATTGAGCCTGAGCAGATCCTTCTTCATCGATGGAAGCATGGTTCCGGTCGACGGATTTGTCAGTTCTATACGAAGTTCCAAGATCGAGGCACCCACGAAGCCGTATGGCTCGACGAGGAGTTCTTCCAGGAGTACCCCCAGTTATTGGCGGACTACTTGAAGCCATGAACCTGCCGCCAAGCTAATCAGGAGGGAATGTCACATGCACTCTGCACTCAGTGCATGGTGACAAGATGGCTCATCATCAGAAGTGCATCAGTTGTACAGTTTTAGAACCCAATAGGATGATAATTGTCGTACGCCGTGACCCCATTGTACATCCTCAGTCCAGGATAAGTCAAGCACGAGCTACGTAGGTCATTCCTTAGCCTTAGTGGGTCAGTCAGTCAGTCAAGTCTCTTAACCCACTTGGAGAGAATCATTCATGCATGTAGAGTCAGTAGAAGCCTTAGGGTTTGCATCAAAAAGCACTATGCATCCTGCATAATATGCATTCATATGCCTGTGCATCATTTAGAACATCCCCGAAGCCTTAGGGAATTTACTGGGATTTATCTGGTATTTTTTCCATATTTATTAGTATTTATTTAGCATTATTTGCATTATTGGGCATTTATAAATATTAACTTTATTAAATGACCAACCTCCAGTTAGTATAAATAGGCTTGCCTAGAGCCTCTTTTCTCATTCAGTCTTCATTGTGCTAAGAGCTCTCCTCCTTCTTGCTTTCAGCCCAAGACTAATCCAGCCCTAGAGCCCATAAGCTTGCTTCTCCATGCCCTTCAGAAACCCTAGCTTCAGTCAGCCCTAGGCGCCTGCTATCAGCCTCCAATCAGCCTGTTTCAGCACCAAGGCAGCCCTGATTCAGTCCTCTACAGTCTCCAATTCAGCAGTACATGCATGCGTTTCTGTCCAGCAGCCTCAGGACCTCAGCGTTTTTGTCCAGCAGCTTCAGAACACCTGCGTTTTGCAGTCCAGCAGCCCTACAGGTCTGCGTTTCAGTTCCTCAGCACCTCTACACTTCAGCGTTTCTGTCCACAGCAGTTTCCAGCCCTGAAGATTCAGTCTACAGCAGTTTCCAGCCCTGAATCTGCAGTTTGCATCAGTGTCCAGCCTTCTATGCATCATCCACACATGCAGCAGTCATCTGGTGAAGGTAACACAGCATTCATAAGTGTTTTCAGCATTCTAACATAGTGTAGAACAGTCCACCTTCTTCTTCTCTCAGCCTCAGGTGTGCAGCCTTTCCTCATGCCCTTGGGAAGAGTGCATAGGCTCGAGATCAGGTCATCGAGGTGTTTCTACAGCAGTGTACAGATCAGCCACTCTCCGATCCTCCGAGATCTTGCGTTTGGCTTATCTACAGTCCACAGTCATTCTCTCTAAAGAAATAAAGCAAATACTATCTCGTTATCGGGATAGGGGGCTTTAGGGACCCAATCTGGTGTACAGTTCTCATATCTCTCTCTCTCATCTCTTTAAAACTTTGAAGTAATGAAATGGATTGCTAAACTCACGAAACTCAGGATACAGAAGATGGTGTGAGCATTTGTGTGACAGGATCATCCAGTACAAAGACTTCCGCTGCATATCACATCCAAATAAAGGAGCTCTGTTTTAAAAAAGTCGCACTTGGATTCCTTTGCATAAACCTTCTCCTGCCTCAATATTCGCAAGACAACCTTGAGATGCCCCACATGCTCGTGCAATGACTTACTATAATAGGAGGACATCAAGGAATACCACGACAAACTTTCCCAGATATGGACAAAGTAAATCATTCATCATTTGTTGCAAAGTAGCTGGAGCGTTGGTCAAACCAAATGGCAAGACCAAAAACTCATAGTGACCATACCAAGTACGAAGACCTGCCTTCAGCACATCCTCAGATCAAATCCAGATCTAAAGATATCTTGACCTCAAATCGATTTTCTTGAAGTACTTCGCTCCCCAAAGCCAATCCATGAGATCATCCATGCAGGGCAATGGATACCCATTCTTAACCGTGAGCTTGCCTTTTGTAATCCACATAGAAGTGCATTGTGCCGTCCTTTTTCCTGGACAAAAGCATTAGTGCCCCCATGGAGACTTACTTAGCCACACAAACCCCATGCTCGAGATAAGCCTATAATTACCTTTGAATCTCATCCTCCTCGATCTGAGTAAACTGATAAGGTTGTTTCGTGTAAGGCCAACTACCAAGCAATAACTCAATAGCATGATCCACGTTCCTCTCAGTTGGTGAACCGTCAAGCAAATCAGCTGGGAACACATCTGCGAATTCACATTTAATATCCTTAATGCACGAGATTCATCTGATTCTATGATGGTGTTGTCGATGTAACACATCTTACAATCAGAAGAGCCCACCCGTTAATCTTGAACCTTTAAGATATATTGCACTTAAACAGACTCAAACGACACAGATACACATCATTCTCAGACGATGTTAACTGTTCATTCATATCAATAGCTGATACCATAGGAATATCCTTCCTTGAGGAGGTACAAAATGGGGATCCTTAATTACAATATGATAATCATTACGTACAAAAGTAATGATATGGTTTTCAATCAATGTAGAGTTTTTATCCTTGAACCAAGATATTCCCAAAATTCCATCAACCCAATCAAGGGTCATGAGGTGGAAGTCAAGGTTCTCGCGATAGTCGCCCATACGCAACCCTAGGTTCGAAACTGTCTTGTCCCAAATCTTCGACGCCATGCTCAGTGCGAAGTTCACTTGGTACCTGTGGTTGGTGACTTACCACTGTTGGCAACCGCAGTTTATGCACCAAATGAGCACTCACAAAGTTAGACTTTTGTCATCATCAAAAATTCCAGATATCTACCAACCCTTGATCAAACCCTCCATCCTGAGGACATCATGCTAGCCGAAGGCCAAAGTACCCAAAGAGCATCCTCAAAACAAACTGTGCTCCATGTGGTGAATTTCAGTAGTAGAGATATGAGGATTAAAGGTTCAGAACCATCTTGTCCCAAATCTTCGGAGCCATGTCCGGTGCGAAGTTCACTTGGTACCTGTGATCACTCACCACTATTGGCTACTGCAGTTTCTACACCAAGTAACCACTCACAAAGTTATGACTATTGTCATTATCAAAAAGTACAGATACCTCCATCTTGAGGAGATCATGCTGGCCAAAGTCCAAAGTACCCAAAGAGCATCCTCAGCACAAACTGTGCTCCGAGTGGTGAATTTCAGTAGTAGAGATACGAGGATTACCTGAGATTTCATGAATAGAGAAACTTGCTCTTTGCTTCCGCCTTTTGGGCTGCCTTGCATTCTTGTCAAACCTTCTTTGTACTTTGCTGAGATTGATCAGTCGGGTTCGGATGAGCTTTTAGTACCACCATGGGATTCCTTTTTATTACCAAATCCCTGCTGAGGTTTTTGTGGAGTGTGCTTGTGACCATGGATATTATCATAGTTTTGGGCAAATTTAATAGCATCCTCCAAATTCTTGGCTCCATTCCTGGAGACCTTCAACTTGGAATCTGGATCTAACCCATGCATAAACATCCCCATGGCATGGAAAGGTTCCACTTTACACTGCGCCAAGGAAGTACGTAAGTCATTCAAGTATTGTTGAAGAACAAGCCTTATCCAAGTACAGAAGTCATTCAAGTGTGTGTGAACAACCTCTAAAAAGGCTTCATAGGTATGTGTGTGTGAACCTGCTCTTATGGGATGCATGTAAATATCTAGATATTATACCTGTACTGACCTAAGCAGTGACGTCATATAGGAGAGGCTCTAAGCCGATAAAAACATTGTACTTGAGTAAAGAAATATAACACAAGTCACATCATTTGAGTCATGCAAATCTATCTCTTAATTTGTGTTGCACAAGAAAAAAATTAGGGACGAAATTTAGCCATTTTCAAGGGTCTTCCAAAAAGTCTTAGGCTATTTTAGACCCAAAAAATGGTAACTTTTTAAATATATTAGTCCAAGGTAGCATTTTTGGGTAAATTTCAGTGAAAAAATCGCCAAATTTACACTAAAAGTGAGCATATATATTGAAAATTTTCAAACATTCGCCAAAGTTTCCTACAGACTCTTACCTTCTATCAAAGAAAGATTAGCCAACCCATCTCTACTTTGACCAAAGGATATTCTCCTTGTTTTTTACCCTGTTTGTGCATTCTCTCTCTCTCTCTCTCTCTCTCTCTCTCTCTCTCTCTCTCTCTCCAATGCCATAGCCATGTTTCAGCACAAGCCACCATAGCTTGTGTGTAGGCTTAACTCTAGGCCATAATTCAGCAGTTGGTATCAGAGCTTTGCCACCTACCACTTGCTGCTGCAGCCACTCTTAGCATCCAACTCGCCCAAAACTATTCACCGATGGATGCGAGTGGATGGAGGAGACTTAGCAGATTCACCTAAATTATTGCAACTTTATCTTGACGCCTTTGAGTTGGAGCCGACTCTTGCGACGGCTCATTCAGGTTCAGCAGAGCATGGGTCTGGAGCATTGCCTGATGCTCAAGAGGGGGGTAGCACCTCCACTCCCTTGTTATAGACGGGCTCAGTTTTTCATCTAGGAGTCGCTTGGTGACATCTTTGTATTCACCCGAGGTACTGAGGCTGACAGTACATCTGCTTATGGGACTTCTATGGTATTGTGTACTAGTTACATGAGATGGTAAAGTTGGGTATGGTTCATAGTCGGCCGCACCTTGAACTATAACTGCAACTATGGATAACTGTGTCTACAGCTATGGGTAACAGAAATGGTTTTTGCCTTTGGAACTAAGGTATGACTGAGGGAGATTGGGACAATGATCTTTGTCATATGGTTCTGGCTGTTCTTGACCACAGGATCAGTCAATTGGATTTTGTTATTGTTGGGGTAAAGGCGTTATGCCCACCCTTATAGTGTGTACAAGCCCATAAGTTATAGTACATAGTACACTTAGTACTTTTAATGTACTAAGTGCACTATGTGTACTAGTGCAATATACATGTGTGATAGGGGAGTCACACACTCATGCTATTGATGAGTTGACTTATCCCCACAACTCTCTCTCTCTCTCCCTTGTTCTCTCAATGTATGTCTCCCACATGAATTAACCTAACCCTAATTTTATCTCTCCCACACAACTGGTATCAGAGCTAGCAGCAAGTGACTGGCTTGGGTGTGTACACGCAGGCCGAGCAGGTTTCCTGCAGTACGAATAGCCTTGGTGAGAACCTTAGCGTGGAGCGAACACAAGCACTGAAACCGGCCTCTGATAGAAAACCAGAGTGCGGTAGGAGCAATCACCCGTCCACTTGTAGTCTAGATGAGAAACAAAACACAGATTGGAGCTAGAGTGCCCAAATCTGAAAACACAGCGACACCTGTTGGCCCCCAAAGCTTGGCGCCCCTTGCGATATTTCTTTATTCAATTAAAATAATATGAATGGCTGAGTACAACACAAAGACCAGCCAAGAGTTTACACCTGTAAGTCCAATCTGACGGCCCACAAATCCTTCTCAGCACAGAGGATCTATGCACACAGATCTGTGTTCTACAAACAACACACTGTGCCTCCCTCTGATCAGCCAAGATCACTAAGCAGGCCAGCCATGGGCATACATCTGGCATAACTCAAGTGCATGATACATCTTCTCAGCTCAAACATACATGTGCTGTCCAATCTCTGTCTCAACCCTTGTCAATCTGCCATACCCCTCCTCTCACAAGGGGCCAGATAACACATATCTGCAACAGACATCAAGTAGTAGAAAGAGAGATAGATGAACAGAAACAGAGCTTACCAAATTCAGCTCGTGAAACAACACTGGAGGAAGCAACAGCACCAATCTGTGCTTGCAGGCACTTGAATCCACAACCCTGCTTCACACGTGTGCTTGCACTTGCCTGTATCCTCCTCCTGATGCTCACTCCTATGCTGTCCTTGAAAGTACAGATCTGAAAATCAGCACAGTACCCGTCTGTACCGCCTCGGGATACGTGCCAGGAGTTGTACTTGCACAAACAGCCGGCTGTCCACTCTTGTACCTGCCTGAATCAGAGTAAACAGTCTGTCCAGCACTTATTTGCACCACCTGCAGCAGCCTGCAGCAACTGTACTTGCTGTACCTGGCTGTCCGTACACTATACGGCAGCCGTACAGTGCTGTACTGGCTGTTGTACCTGCTGGTACAGTCTGTCCAGACCCTGTGCGCAGAGAATCCAGCAGAGAGAAGAAGACCCGCCGCCTGTACCAGAGAGAGAAAGAGAGAGTGCTTACTCAGATCTGGCCGTACAGTGCTGTACGGCTGATCTACACTCAGAAAATCAGCAGCAGTACAACACAGCAAAACAGCAGTCGCCTCCCTTCTCCTGTGCTTTTCCTCGTTAGAATACATGCGCATGAAGGAACTCCCACTTTTGCTACACGATTCCCCAAAAAGGGAAGAGAGAGAGAGAGGAGAGAGAAACACTCCTCCCCAAATTAATCCCTAGGGCCCCAGACTTTAATAAGTTCCTAGGGCCACTAAGGCCTAGGGGCAAACTCCAATAAACATTAAAACTTAATGTTTCTAGTTCCCCCCTTCACACCTAGGGATGTCCACACATCTTAAACTCTATCCGGGCACCCCCCATGTGAATCATAAAATATTCTGACTCTGCAACCACCATGCCCACACTTGTCCTGCTCCATTTTCACAGGGCCATGACATACCCCCCTCTTGAAAGATGGCAAGCGTCCTCGATTGCATTCTGGTGATGCATCAAAATATGCAAAGTGAAATATACAATATGGCAAGATCAGCGTCCCAATCTCTCTGAGCCATACACATGTATCAACATTCACTGCAAACCAATGGCATAGTAATAGTCCAAGTTGTATACCACTGTGAACCATACATATCCACAAAAATCTCCATGTGACTAGTACACATATATCATAGAAGTCCCATAAACAGATGTACTGTCAGCCTCAGTACCTTCGGGTGAGATAAGATCTGCACCAAGCGACCTCTAGATGTCATCTGAGCCTGTCTGTATCAAGGGAGTGGAGGTGCTACCCCCCTCTTGAGCATCAGGTAATGCTCCAGACCCATGTTCTGCTGAACCTGAATGAGCCACAATAAGAGTCGGCTCTAACTCAAAGGCATCGAGATAAAGCTGCAAAACCTGAGGTGAATCTGTTAAGTCACCTTCCTCCATCCACTTCGCATCCATCGGTGAATAGTTCTTAAACTTCACAAGATAACGACGGGAAACTTTACCTCGTACCTTCCTTTCTTTATGTGCCACTATCTGCTCTGGAATCAGAACCTCATCAAGTTCCTCAACTTCCGGCTGAGCCTCATCTGATACATCCTCAGGCACATCCCCACGGAAAGGTCTAAGAAGACTCACGTGAAAAGCATTGTGAATCCTCCAGTGATCTGGTAACTTCAAACGATAGGTTACCTCACCAATCTTTTCCAAAACCTGAAAAGGCCCATAATATCGCATGCTCAACTTAGGGAATAAGCGCTCTTTACCCTTCATCTTCTTGAGTCTAGCCTTTTCAAAACGCAAAAGAACCCAATCACCCAATGCAAACTGTAAATCACGTCTGTGACGGTCTGCGGCTTTCTTTTGCTTCTGCTGAGTTTTCTGGAGGGCCAACTTAACTCTCCGATAAGCTTCATCCAAGCTCTCCACAAACTGATCAGCCTCAAAGATCTTATCCTTTGTATGCAAAATGGGTGGAACCTTCTTCCCTCCTTCTACAATCTCAAAAGGCGCCTTGCCTGTCGAGCTATGTACAGTGTTGTTATATGCAAACTCCACCAAAGGAAGATACTTTTCCCATTGTTGCTTGTGCTCTGACACATAACACTTGAGAAGATCCAACACTGTAGAGTTAGCCTCTTCTGACTGACCATCTGTCTGTGGATGAAATGACGATGAAAACTTGAGAGTTGTACCCATGTTGTCAAACAACCCTCTCCAAAACAAACTCGTCATCCGTGGATCACGGTCACTAATGATAGACGTAGGCAAGCCATGATACTTGAAGATGTTCGCCATGAACAACTTCACCATATGATCCACTTTAATTGTCTTCCGCACGGGAATGAAATGAGCCTGCTTACTGAACCTGCATATGATAGTCCAGATGCCATCATTTTCCGTTTGTGTCCGTGGAAGATCAAATACAAAATCCATGGCAATGCTCTCCCAGGGTCTATCCGGAATAGGTAAAAGCTGTAATAACCCTGGTGTCTTCTGACGGTCAAACTTTACCTTCTGACATACGATGCATTGCCTCACAAAGGCATCAACATCTCTTCTCAAGGTTGGCCAATAAAAGAAAGTCTCCACTGCTTTGACCGTGGCGTCAATACCTCTATGACCTGCATACGGTGGAGCATGACTTTCAATCATAACCTTGAGTCGCAATGGCCTGGTAACACACAGTCTGCCATGCATCAATAAAAACCCATCTCTGAGAGTGTAATGCTCATGCCGCTGACCCTCAGACATCTGATCATACAACCTTTCAAAATCCTCATCATGGGCATACTGCTCTTTCATTTCATCAAGCTCATGATGATAAGCAAGTGAAACTGCAGAGACCTGTGGCTTGCGTGACAAAGCATCTGCCACTACATTCTTTTTGCCTTCCACATGCACAATCTAGAAGTGAAACATTGACAAAAAGTTTGCCCAACGCATATGCTTCTCTGAAAGCTTAGTCTGCGTGAGGAAATATCGCAAGGTCTGATGATCTGTCTGCACAGTGAAATCAGCCCCAAGCAAGTAGTGTTTCCATGTAGAAAGAGCGTGAATTACAGCCAACATCTCTTTCTCATACACCTGTAAATGCTTCTCGGCATCTTGCAAAACTCTACTCTCATAGGCTATCACATGTCCCTCTTGCATGAGAACTGCACCAATGCTACTTCCACATGCATCACACTGGACAACAAAAGCCTTTCGGAGGTCCGGTAACACCAATACTGGGTCCGAAGTAAGCTTTTCTTTGAGCTTTTTGAATGCTGTAATTTCCCGATCAGCCCATCTAAACGGAGTTGCTTTCTTTGTCAAAGCATGAAGAGGTGAAGCAATTTCAGCAAAGTGCCGTATGTAACGCCTGTAATAGGAACACAATCCTAAAAAGCTGTGTACATCATGCACGGTCCTCAAAGCTGGCCAATTAAGTATTGCTTCCACCTTTGCTGGATCCATACGGACTCCATGACCAGATACAATATGCCCCAAGAAATGTATCTCCTGCAAAAAGAACTCACTCTTCTTGCCATTAACCACCAACCGATGGTTTCTGAGTTCTGCAAACACAATGGCCAAATGCCTTCTATGCTCTTCCTCAGTTCGTGAATGCACAATCATATCATCAAAGAATGTGCCCACAAACTCTCTATGAGGCCTGAAAATCCTGTCCATCATTCTGTTAAATGTGGCAGGCGCATTTGTCAAACCAAAGGGCATAACCAAGAACTCATACAACCCAAACGTGGTTCGGAATGCTGTCTTATGCACATCCTCGGGTCTAATGCGTATCTGATGATACCCGCTTTTCAAGTCAATACGACTAAAAACTGTGGAGCCCTGTAAGCGGTCCAAGATGTCATCGATCCTCGGTATGGGGAATCGATTCTTGATGGTATTCTTATTCAGCGCCCTGTAATCAATACACATGCGCCAAGAACCATCCTTCTTCTGCACTAAGAGCACAGGTGAGCAAAAGGGTGATGAGCTAGGCTGTATCAACCCCTTATTCAATAGCTCCTGCACCTGACTCATAATCTCTTCCTGTTGGGCTGCACTAACACGGTACGGCGGTCTATTCGGTGGAGTACTACCAGGAATCAGATCTATGGCATGATCTTCTGGCCTCTCAGGAGGTAATTCTCCTGGCAATGACTCGGAAAAACAGTCTTGAAACTCACTTAAGAAATCAGCCCTGTCCTTATCTAACATTGACAAATTAGACTTAGACTCATCATCCTGTGCATCCTTTACATAAATCAAGTACGCGGAAAGATGCTTTTTCATTACTGATGAAATCGCCGAAGCGGATACAATAGGAATAGATTCCCCTTTGAGTTTTACATCCAATACATGCTCTTTCCCTCTATGAGTCAGAGTAATTTTCCTATTGTAAGTATCCACCACCGCATGTACCCTGTGGCACCATGGCATCCCCAACAAAACATCACAGCCATCCAAAGGCATGATGAAGAACTCCTCGCTGTCCACATAACCCTGCAAATGAAGCCGAAGCTTCCCAATGATAGGAGTAACGGGTTCTGCATACCCTAGACAAGCCATATTTGCCTCATGTAACGGCCCCATCTCCTTTGCGCGAATCCCCAATCGGCCAGCCAAGTCTGGTGAAATGAAGTTGGCTCTAGCACCTGTGTCAAAGAAGATCAAAGCATTCTGATCTCTCACTTTGCCCCATGCCCTGCACAACTCTGTAGCTTCACCACCAAGCTGCTGCCCCACAAGATCAGGAACTAAGCCTGCAAAAGGCTTTGGTTTCTTTGGCTTGGGCTCTCCTTTATTGTCAGGGTCCTTTTTGGACGTTCTTTTGGGACAATTGAATGACATATGCCCCTCTTCAGTACAGTAAAAACACTTTTGAGCATCTCTCAAAGCCTGTCTTTCCTCAGAAGTCCGCTTGGGCATTGGCAACTTCTTATACTTTGTCTCTGAAGCCCCTTTAGCATCACGAGAAGCATGCCCAAATTTTTCAGCTTTCCTGCTCAATTTCTTACTGCCTTTAAATCCAGATGAACCACCTGTGAGTAACGCATTAGCTGTCATAGCATTTTCAATCATCTGTGACATGTTCGTTACTCTTGTCTTTATACAATAATCTCGTACCTCCTTGGGCAGCCCACAACAATACTTCTCAACCTACTCAGATAATGGCACAGCACGATAAGAAGTCACTGGGAGTAGAGCTTCCCAAAACTTCTTGTTATAATCCTCCAAACTATCACACTTTGAAGCATCCAGCTTGTGCCATGCGGTCATAACATCCACCTCAAATGTAGATGTGAGCCATACGGAAGAGAAAACCTGTTTAAATTGGACCCATGTGGTGGGTGCTATGCCCTGCAAAAGAAGAGTAGACCACCACTGCAAAGCATTGCCCTTGAGAAAAGTGGCAGCTTTCCTCACCTTAGAGGACTCTGTGTAATTCCCACCAGAAAAAGCAGCATCAAACTGCTATAAAAAGGTAAGTGCCTTCAATTTATCCTTGGCCCCACTGAAAGTGTCAAACTTCACTGCAGCTCCTCCTTCCTTGTAATCCTTCGCCTTTCCCATAGGCGTTAGATTATCATATGGAAGTGGTTTCGTGAGATTGCTGCCCCCAACATTCATACCCATCATTGGGTCAACATTTCCCATTCCCATGCCAGGCAAACCATACATTCCAGCCATGTTTCCATACATTCCATTATGCATACCTGGCTGCATACCACCAAACATATTGCCTTGCATCCCAGGTTGCATGCCTGCAAACATATTTCCAGCCATACCGGACTGCATACCACCATACATATTCCCTTGCATCCCAGGCTGAAAATTGGCTCCAAAAGGCCCATACATACCCATGCCTCCCTGAGGATAACCCCCAGTCATGGATTGGAACACCGAGCCACCACCAAAATAACCTGGATGCATGTTCTGCTGAGGAATAGGTGGCTGTCCATAGAAGGAACTCTGAGAGTTTGCACCATAAGCATGCTGCATATTCGGAAACTGGCCAAAAGATGGTTCCTGTGGGATGGCACCACTATGACCCTGAGGAAGATTCTTCGAACGAACCTTCTTCTTTTTCTGGGGCTCTGTGCGAGATCTCAAAAATTCAGCAAATCTCTCACTCTGTGTGAGCTGCATAAAAGTATCCATAACACTAGCCAAGCGATCTTTGAACCGAGCATCATCATCCTCTTTACCATGTACATCTTCTGGCTGTGTTACATCCTCATAAGGCTCAACATCTGCAGCCTGTTCTCCTGCAAAAATATCCTCAGATACATCTCTCTCAGGAGAAGTATCTTGCTCTTCTTCTTCATGATAGAAGTACTCTTCCTCTGTATCAGACATGATTGCTGAATTTTCAGCGATGGCTTTCTTCAAAGCAACCACGAGCTCACCCCCTTCAGAAAGTTGATGATTGGTCCCGGCAACGGAACCTTGAAACCGGCCTCTGATAGAAAACCAGAGTGCGGTAGGAGCAATCACCCGTCCACTTGTAGTCTAGATGAGAAACAAAACACAGATTGGAGCTAGAGTGCCCAAATCTGAAAACACAGCGACACCTGTTGGCCCCAAAGCTTGGCGCCCCTTGCGGTATTTCTTTATTCAATTAAAATAATATGAATGGCTGAGTACAACACAAAGACCAGCCAAGAGTTTACACCTGTAAGTCCAATCTGACGGCCCACAAATCCTTCTCAGCACAGAGGATCTATGCACACAGATCTGTGTCTTCAAACAACACACTGTGCCTCCCTCTGATCAGCCAAGATCACTAAGCAGGCCAGCCATGGGCATACATCTGGCATAACTCAAGTGCATGATACATCTTCTCAGCTCAAACATACATGTGCTGTCCAATCTCTGTCTCAACCCTTGTCAATCTGCCATACCCCTCCTCTCACAAGGGGCCAGATAACACATATCTGCAACAGACATCAAGCAGTAGAAAGAGAGATAGATGAACAGAAACAGAGCTTACCAAATTCAGCTCGTGAAACAACACTGGAGGAAGCAACAGCACCAATCTGTGCTTGCAGGCACTTGATTCCACAACCCTGCTTCACACGTGTGCTTGCACTTGCCTGTATCCTCCTCCTGATGCTCACTCCTATGCTGTCCTTGAAAGTACAGATCTGAAAATCAGCACAGTACCCGTCTGTACCGCCTCGGGATACGTGCCAGGAGTTGTACTTGCACAAACAGCCGGCTGTCCACTCTTGTACCTGCCTGAATCAGAGTAAACAGTATGTCCAGCACTTATTTGCACCACCTGCAACAGCCTGCAGCAACTGTACTTGCTGTACCTGGCTGTCCGTACACTATACGGCAGCCGTAGTGTTGTACTGGCTGTTGTACCTGCTGGTACAGTCTGTCCAGACCCTGTGCGCAGAGAATCCAGCAGAGAGAAGAAGACCCGCCGCCTGTACCAGAGAGAGAAAGAGAGAGTGCTTACTCAGATCTGGCCGTACAGCGCTGTACGGCTGATCTACACTCAGAAAATCAGCAGCAGTACACAGCAAAACAGCAGATCGCCTCCCTTCTCCTGTGCTTTTCCTCGTTAGAATACATGCGCATGAAGGAACTCCCACTTTTGCTACACGATTCCCCAAAAAGGGAAGAGAGAGAGAGAGGAGAGAGAAACACTCCTCCCCAAATTAATCCCTAGGGCCCCATACTTTAATAAGTTCCTAGGGCCACTAAGGCCTAGGGGCAAACTCCAATAAACATTAAAACTTAATGTTTCTAGTTCCCCCTTCACACCTAGGGATGTCCACACATCTTAAACTCTGTCCGGGCACCCCCCATGTGAATCATAAAATATTCTGACTCTGCAACCACCATGCCCACACTTGTCCTGCTCCATTTTCACAGGGCCATGACAAGCACACCACAGGCAGTCGCAACAGCCAGGTGGAACAGGCGAAGGCGTTGGTGAACGTGAACGTGTTCATGGCAGCTTGCCACGCTGCTGCAAAGAAGTTGTGCTTTCAGGATGTCCAGTCGGCGCTACAAGGCGTAATACAACAGCCGAACAGTAGGCGTCAACAGTAGGCGACGTAGCACTACACAGCGAAGGCTACTAGGCGAGCGAAGAGGCGGAGACGCGATGGCGCGGTGAAAGCAGCATAGCGAACGTCCACATCGAATTTGTTGGCTACACGGCCAGTTGACGGGCAAAATTGGGAGTTGTGCGCGCTGGCCTAGTAGGCGACTGTGCCGAACACGTGTGCAGCCCCTTCTGGTCTCCCCAACACGTCTGCAGCCCCTTCTCTACAGCAGCTTCATCACCCTCTTCTGCAACAGAGCATCAATGTCTGCAATCAGCAACGAGCACCTGCAATCAAACATCACAATTGCAGCAGCAACTGCATAAGCATCAGCACCAAATTCATCAACCCGCCTGCAAATCAGAGAAAAATCAGAAAATTACAAGGTATTCTGCTTCAATTTTTTTTCGGGATTTGCAATTGAGCAGGTCAATCATCAATTGGGCAGGTACAGGTGTCGAATTGCTCAATTTTGAGCAAAATTGGCAAAATTGGGTGACATTGGTCACAATCAGGATCAATTTGCAGGAAATTAGATGTCGAAATTTGGGGCTTTTGATGTAATTGTACAATTAAGCACTCATACATGCTGTATGATGTGAGAAATCGCACATTTGGGCAAAATTGCAGCAAATTGCAGTGCAAATCAAGGGGCTTTTGTGCTGATTGGATTGATTTGCATGCAGGCAATCGCATTTGATGCTGTGGATAATGTGTTGATGCCTTACAAGCACTCAATGTGCCTGTAAATCAAGGGGCTTTCATTATTTGGATGTATATGTGGCCAAGGGGAACCATCGTGAACACTCTGGATGCCTTCATGTGCGTCAATGTACCATGTATGATCAGAAATTGATCTTAAATCAAGGGGCTTTTCAAGTTCGTATGCTTGTTGAGCTTGGCAAAGCAGCAGGCAAGACATTTATGCCTTGAATCCTCAAAAATCAGCTTGCAGTCAAGGGGCTTTTGCCCAATTTCTGTTCGGGACTGTTGTATGCAGTGTACAGGACTGTAAAAGTCTGATTTTCACTCATTTGGACAGCCAGGAGAGCATTTATTGCTATTGTACCTGCTGGTACAGATTTGGCACAGCTTTGTGCAAGTTTTGGCATGGCTGTACACTGATTTGAGTGAGGAAAAGGTTCAATTTCAGCTGCTGCACTTGCCGGTACAGGTTTGGTACATCATTGGTGAGCACTTGGTACTGTTATACAGTACTTTGGAAGGGCAACAGAGCACATTTAAGGTGCTGTCCAAAATCTGCAGCAACCAGATTTTGGTGATTTCATCACATAAAGTGGGAGAAAAGTTGCATTTGTGCTTCCGCAGTGGGAGATAAAGCTTGGGAGAAAAAACTGTGAGCACTTTGTGTGCTTTTGGTGCAGTGTTTGCACATTTTTGCAGGGAGTCAGGCATTGACAGGTTGCATTTTGCTATGGCAACCACAGGTGAGAGGTCTTCATTGCTTCACATCAAGAAGCTTGAAGGCTCGCATAATTATGATATTTGGCAAACCCAGTGCTACAATGTGTTGCTCCAGAAAAAGCAGCACAAGCCTATCAAAGAAAGGGGTGTGATGCCCGCTTCTCTTACTGCTGAAGAGTGGGAAGATATGGATGAGCTGGCAAGATCTACTATCATGTTGTCTGTGTCAGACTCATTACTTTTCAGCATTCGTGAAGAGAAGACAGCTTGGGGAATGTGGCAGAGATTGCAGGACTTGTATGCCCAACAAAGTGCCTCAAGCAAAGTGTATTGGTTGAAGAAACTCATAGGTCTTCAGATGAAGGAAGGGGCGTCTATGACAGCCCATCTAAATGAGTTTAATGGTATTGTCAGCCAGGTCATTAATCAAAAGTTGGCAATGGACGATGAGTTCAAAGCCACTTTTCTGTTATGCACTTTGCCAGAGAGTTGGGACACATTCAGGACAGCCACTAGCAATTCACATGCTATGCTGTCATATGCAGATGTTGAGGGTGCTCTTCTTCAAGAAGAGATGAACAGGAAAAACAACTCTGTTGGAAAGTCCAATGCAATGAATGCACGTGGGAGATCCCAGCAAAGGGGAAAAAGCCAAGAACGGGGAAGGAGCAAGTCTCGCTCCAAAAAGGATTTGGAATGCCATTATTGTGGCAAGAAGGGACACATTAAAAAGCAATGCTACAAATGGAAAAATGATCAAAAGGAAAAGGGAAAAGGCAAAGACAAAGAGAAAGATGAAGCCAAAGATGTAAAGCCAAAGGGCAAAAGTGGAGTCAAGATTGAAGAAATCAATGTGTCACATGCAGGTGGCAGTGAGGATGAGGTCCTATTTACGTCTTCACTTGATGCCCATTCACTTCTTACAGGTGGTCATGGTATGCACTCATGGATCATTGATTCAGGTGCCTCCTTTCATGTCACAGGTTGCAGAGACTTGTTTATCAGGTATACTGCTGGCAATGAAGGAGTGGTTTATTTGGGTGATAACCATGCATGCAAGATTCTTGGCAGAGGTGATGTGAGGCTTGTGTTTTCAGATGGCTCACAGCTTATGCTCCATGATGTCAGGCATGTGCCTGAGATCAAGAAGAATCTGCTTTCTACTGGACAGCTTGATGATGCTGATTATGTTACCACATTTGGTCGTGGAAAGTGGAAAATTAGTAAGGGCTCACTGGTTGTTGCCAGAGGCTCTAAGGTGGACACTCTTTACTTTATGCATGCAGGTGTTTGTCACCATGCTAATGTAAATGCAACCGAGCTGCCGGAAATCTCTATGTGGCATAGCCGGTTGGGACACATGAGTGTCAAAGGAATGGAGCAATTGTCTCGTTTGGGTTACTTGCCTTCTCTAAAGTTTTCAAGTTTTCAGTTTTGTGAGCATTGTATATATGGTAGGCAACTACAGTGCCCCCACAAGAAAGCTCTTGGACAGAAAGATGCTCAGTTAGAGCTTGTGCATACAGATGTATGTGAGATGCCTCAGCTTTCTTTGGGAGGGGCAAAATACTTTGTGTCTTTTATAGATGATGCCACACGCAAGGTGTGGGTCTATCCTCTTCGTTTGAAGAGTGATACATTCTCAGTGTTTGAGAAGTTTGTTGCTCTTGTTGAGAATCAAACTGGCAAAACACTGAAAGCTTTGCGTTCCGACAATGGTGGAGAGTACATGTCCAAACAGTTTCAGGACTTTTGTGATGCTAAAGGCATCAAGAGGGAGCTCTCTACTCCTTATGATTCTCCACAAAACGGGACAGCAGAGAGGATGAACAGGACCATACAGGAGAAGGTCCGTTCTATGTTGTCACATGCTGCGTTACCTCATGGTTTTTGGGCTGAAGCTGTTATGACAGCCGTTCACCTTATAAACAGGTCACCTAACACGAGGCTTGGTGGGAAAGTGCCAAAAGAAGTATGGACAGGGAAGCCTCCGTCATACAAGCACTTGAGAGTGTTTGGTTGCGTTGCGTACGTGCACATACGCAGGGAAATGCGCACCAAACTTGATCCTAAGTCTCACAAATGCATATTCCTAGGATATGGTGACAGAGGTGAAATGGGGTATAGACTTTGGGATCCCGTGAATAAAAAGATTATACGCAGCAATGATGTCATTTTTGATGAAACATGCATGTATAAGGAGCCTGCAAGGCAACAGGAGCCTGGCAGAGTCATCTTTGATGATGAAGGACATCATGGACAACAACAAAGGGCTGTAAATCAGCCATTACATCAGGAAAACCAGCCCTTAAATGGTGCTGAAAATGGTCCAAATGGACAGCCAGAGATGGCAGAAGATATCCCTATGGATATACCACAGTTAGAAGAAATACCGGGCATGATTTTTCAGCCTTATGGCATGGAACAGGAGCCACCAATGGGTGATATGCAGGCTGGACAGCAACCTGCAAATGATGGTCATTGGGTACGGAGGTCCACAAGACCCTCCAGAGCCCCTGACAGGTTTGTTCCAGGGGTTGACTACTTGATGCTTACTGACTGTGGGGAGCCCTCATGTTATAAAGAGGCTTTACAGAGGGCAGACAAAGCTCTATGGGAGCGTGCCATGAAGTCAGAGATGGATTCTCTGCACAAAAATGGAACATGGAAGTTGGTGCATTTGCCTGCAGGCAAGAAGGTTTTGCCATGCAAGTGGGTTTACAGGCTCAAAGTTGCACCAGATGCAAAACCAAGATACAAAGCCAGGTTAGTGGCTAAGGGCTTCAAGCAGGAATATGGTGTGGACTTTGATGAGATCTTCTCTCCAGTGGTCAAAATGACCACACTTAGAGCTGTGTTGGCTTTGGTTGCGCATGATGATCTGGACTTGATTCAGATGGATGTGAAGACTGCTTTTCTTCACGGTGATCTCCATGAGGAGATATATATGCAACAGCCAGAGGGTTATGCAGTAAGTGGAAAGGAGAAGCTTGTATGCAAGCTGAAAAAGAGTCTTTATGGGCTCAAACAGGCACCAAGAGAATGGTATCATAAATTTGATACATTCATGAAATCCCAGAAATTCAGGAGAAGTGACATAGATCACTGCTTGTACACCAAGAAAGCTTTCGATGGCAGTCTATTGATCCTCATCTTGTATGTTGATGATATGTTGATTGCCGGGAAATCTCGTAAGGAGATGGATGCCTTGAAGCAGAGGCTGCATCAAACCTTTGATATGAAGGATTTGGGTGATGCTAATCACATCTTGGGTATGCGGATACTTCGGGACAGAAATCAGCATGTGTTGTATTTGTCTCAGAAGGAATACATTGGCAAAGTTTTGCAGAGGTTCAATATGGACGGGGGGAAGAAGACTAGTACTCCTTTGCCTCCATATGTGAAACTCAGTGCTATGGACAGCCCACAGTCGGATAGAGACAGGGCTGATATGGCCAAGGTTCCGTATGCTTCAGCTTGTGGCAGTCTCATGTATGCCATGGTTGCTACTAGGCCGGACATTGCATTTGCAGTGGGAGTGGTTTCTAGATACATGGCCAACCCTGGCAAGAAGCATTGGGAAGCAGTGAAAGGTGTCATGAGATACCTGAAGGGCACACAGGATTTGTGCATTTGCTTTGGCAAACAGGATGCATTAGTGCATGGTTACACGGATTCGGATTATGCCGGTCATCCAGATAACCGAAAGTCTACTACCGGTTATGTATTTACATTCACAGGAGGTGCTGTGTCATGGATATCCAGGATGCAGAAGTGCACTGTCTTATCTACTACAGAGGCCGAGTATATTGCAGCCACAGAGGCTTGCAAGGAGGCATTATGGCTATCTCGGTTAGTGGTTGATTTGGGCTATACAGGGGATATTCCATTGTTGCATTGTGATAGTCAGAGTGCCATCCAGTTGGCAAAGAACCCTGTCTTTCATGCAAAGATGAAGCATGTGGATGTGAAGTATCACTTCATCAGAGAGGTGATAGAGAACAAGCAAATTCAGCTTGTTAAGATTCATACGGATGACAACCCGGCTGATCTGTTGACAAAGAGTTTGCCTCCGGAGCGGTTTGCTCATTGCAGACACTTGATGGGCATTGGATGAGGCCAATTTCAGCCTTGATATGGCCTTGTATATTATCATGTACATGCTGATTTTTTCTTTTCCTTCATTTAAGGGCACTTTGCCTTTAAGTGGGAGGTTGTTGGGGTAAAGGCGTTATGCCCACCCTTATAGTGTGTACAAGCCCATAAGTTATAGTACATAGTACACTTAGTACTTTTAATGTACTAAGTGCACTATGTGTACTAGTGCAATATACATGTGTGATAGGGGAGACACACACTCATGCTATTGATGAGTTGACTTATCCCCACAACTCTCTCTCTCTCTCTCTCTCCCTTGTTCTCTCTGTGTATGTCTCCCACATGAATTAACCTAACCCTAATTTTATCTCTCCCACACAGTTATGATGCTATTTGTGGAGTTGGTCTCCTTTGGAATGGCATGGTTTGGTTGAGCTCAAAGTTTGTAGCAACCTGAGCTAACACTTCCAGACTTTATGGAGGGCATAAGTCTTGCAAGCAGTCCTAGAGTTGGTTTGGTTGATATATGGATTGAACTCTATTTGTGCATGTATTTATACACTTTCTGAGGTATTATGGTATTCTGGTGCAATTGGATCCTGGTACCCTTGAGAATACATAGGGTAATAATCTGGATGTGACAGGATGAGATGCATGTATGTTGATATGATACATCAGGTACTTTACCATGTTCATGGTGTATCACTGAGTGTGGCTCCTGCGGGATGGCCATGTGTAGAGTGTGTAAAGCATCAAGAGGGACATATGTGGGAAGTACTTAGTGGATGTACAGTCTAGATGCATTGAATGCTTTCATATGCTCGTGTTGTACCTCCAGTCGTGGATGCCCATGGGTCACGGGTGTAAGGCTTGCGAGCAACCCTGAGACTGCTATTTTGGAGAGGGTAGAGCATCTTGAGGAGCATATTGTTGCGAATGCATATATGTGTCAGGCATATGTGTGTCATATGTAGAATGATGTATCGTTTTGTTTTTGGCTAACACAGATTACGTGTTTCCACTTGGTTTTAGACTTTTGCTGAGGTTTTGAAGGAACAAGCAAGAGTTGTTTGTTACTCTGACGTGACGGTTTGGCCTTATTGTTCAAGATGATTGTTTCATCACCCAGATGGATGCACTGGAGGGGCATTGCTTTGGTTATATGGGGAATCTTTTGGATGCTTACTGTGTTATTGAGTGCAATCGAGAACGCTTGCTATTTTTCAAGAGGGGGGTATGTTACGACCCTGTGTTTTTCCCTCTGGACAACAAGCAGGTGGGCACGGACACAGGACGCACAGTGTGGACAGGCATCAGCTGAATGTGAAAAGGAAACTCATAAGTGTGGCCAGCCCAAGTGTGAAAAGGTGACAAAAGAGATTTTGAGGTTATAAGGTTTTTAAAACCTTTGATGATAAAAATAAATATTATTTAGGCACGCGTTTTTGCTAAGTTGCTTTTGGCGTTTTTGGAGAAAAAGCGCATCGTTTCTTTATATAAGGAAGGTGGCGGAGATTCGAGAGGAAGGGTGGTGGTCGCCGTATGAATCTTCAGGGGTGGTGGTGCTGCGCAGGAGCCAGGGCTGCCACCAGGTACTGCCGCCGCCACCAGGTACTGCCGCCGCTGTCGGGTACTGCTACTGACGGGTGTTGCTGCACTTGCACGCATGGTTGCTGCTGGGCGCTGACAAGGTGCTGATGCGCATGTCCTACAGTAGGGCGATGCTGCACATGGGCAGCCAGGCAGGTGATTAGGTGGTTGAGCATGGGCTACTACCAAGTAAAAAGCGACCAAGCGACTACATCTATGGGCTGCTCCCAGTCAGGCAGCCAAGCAGGTTTCAGGTAGAGGTTGCACGTGTGGAAGACCAAGTGGCTGCGAGAATATGGGCTGCAGTAAGCAACACAAGCCAGGCGGATGCAGGCAGGTTGCATGTGTGGAAGTAGCCAGCAGAGACATCTCAAGGCGACTGTTGGGTTGGAGAGCACGACTCTCTCTCTCTCTGGGTAGAAGGCGAGCTAAAGGAGGCACCGAGGGGCTAACAGCCAAGGGGTCTCTCTCTTCGCAAGCAGGCTTTGTTTACGAGATTTGGATACAGAGGATCAAGTTAAGATGCACAAGATGATGTTCTTGGAAAAGATGTGTTGTTGCTCTTTGACTTGGACTTATGTGTATTCAAGGATTGCTTGACACGTCCTCTATTCTTCTCTCTCTAGGTCTTGGCAACCGTGATTTGATGGTTTATCTGTCATGGAACAGGACATTGGTCTTTCATGAAGAAACAAGACTTTGGTATCGAGGATATAGGACTATGGTTTATGGATACAGGTCTATGGTTTATCGGATACAGGTCTCTGGTTTCATGTGGAAAGCATGTCTCTAAATTCATGTGAATATGTTCTAGTTTTCTCGAGGTTACACACAAGCTGTGACAGTAGGAAGGACATATGGTTTGGTACAGCCCTACTGCTGTTTGGGAAAGGGTTCGTGGGATCCATGGTTGAGATGGAGAAGACCTTTTCTGACAGGAAGGTGTCGTACAGGTGTGCCTTCTCTATGGAATGCTTTGCTGTAGTAATGAGAGTTCTTATTTGGAAAGTCCTAGGTGAAAAGCTAAAAGGGATCCTATTGGAAAAGGATTCGGCAAGTTGTACTTTGTACTCATTTTTGATCAAGTAAAGAAATACCGCAAGGGGCGCCACTGCGTTTTGGGGCCAATCGGTGTCCTTGTATTATTTGCAAGAGCATTCTAGCTCCTCTGTTTGTTTTCCTTTTTCTGGTTCCCATGGGTGATGAAGTGTTTTGTGTGCGAGTGTTTGTTCCACTGCCCGTCAAATTTCTGAAGGCCGGTTTCACCCGTTTATGGTGTAAACTTGCTCTATCCCCAAGCAGTTTTTACCCTTACTGGGCAGGGGTTTTTTCCCGTGGGAGCACACTCTTGTGTGTGGGCACTTTGCCCTAGAGTACTTTAGTACTCATCCTTTGTACTTTTACATTATCATTAATGAGTACATCTTTTCCAGCACTCACATTTTTCTGTGCTTGAGGTTGTGTGTGTGTGTGTGTGTGTGCGCGCGCGCGCGCGCGCGCAAGCTAGCTGCCCTCCTACCCAACATTGGTATCAGAGCTTCGTTAGGATTAGGGTTTGCTGCTCCTACAATACATTTTCACAGCTCTTCACTTTGCTAGCATTGGATCTCTGGTGGTTGTCATTCCCTCTGCTACAGCCGTCGTCGCATGTTTCCCGTTCGCAAGAGTAGAGTGCAAAAGGCTTACTAAAAAGCCTTTTAATAAGACTTTCGTAAGGTTTTAAAAACCTTAAAAACACCGACTTCGAAGCTGCTGCCGCCTTCACCTGAAGCAGCCGTCGAGCACCCCGACTGAAGCTGCCGCCTTCTGCACCACATTGATTGCAATGCAACCGAACCCGCCGCCTTCTCCTTGTGCCGACTGCAGATTTGTTTGTGTGTGTGCCTTCTGCACCTCCTCGAAATCTGTGCCGACTGCAACAGTTCAGTATTTTACTGTTATTTCTGCAATTTTTTCCATAAATTCAGAAATTTCTAATACAATTACAAATTGGCTGCAGGCTTTTCACCATTGAGCCTGAAATTGCAATATTGACACACACTGGCATTGATTTCATCAAATCTGGTGCATCAATGCACTAGAAATTTGGGGATTTTGCTGAAATTGGCACTATTTGCAAGTCTATTATAGACATTTGCAGGCATTTTGGGTGATACAGGCACATTCGCTTGACATTGGGGTGTTTCCCCCAATTTTTTGGGTGTTACAACATTGGTAAACAGAGAAAGGGGTTTTCAAAAATTGATATGTACACATGTCAGATGGTGTTGATACTCAACATTGAGGTTAAAGACACATTTGAGGCCTTTCCCCCAATTTTCCAGTTGTCTCAGCATTGGGTTACTGTGCAGATTTTTTGCATTCCAATTGATGTGGTTTGTGCCTATGTATTGAGCACACACAGTGGTACACTTGAATCATATTGCAGTTGACACCTTGATTCAGTTACACTACTTGTTTGTACGCATTTGTGACAACCATGTCTACTATTGATGCGGGTGATGATGTATCTTCAGGTGGTGCTACATCTTCTGCACCTTTGCCACCCACTCCAGAACAACGAAGATGGGATGCCAAGGATGCCAAGGCACATGCTTTGATTTCCCTTTCATGCAAAAGGCAAGTTATACCGCACAATCGTTCATGCACTTCTGCTAAGGGTGCATGGGATGTACTTGCTTCTTTGTATCATGTTTGTAATGAGGCTCGTGTTGCCTATCTTCGCAAGAAGATTGAGTCTGAGCATATGGATGAGGGTGATTCAATGGACAAGTTCCTTACCCGCATCAAGGATTTGCGAGAGCAACTTATCAACATTGATGAGGTCATTCCAGATGGTTCACTTGTATCTACAGTGCTTCAAGGTTTGCCAAAATCCTATCAAGGTTTTACTACTACTCTTCGTCTACTCATGAAGGGTAATCCAAACTTGTATACCTTTGATGAGTTGGTGACTCTCTTATTGCAAGAACAACAATCTCGTTCTAACACGACTACTATGCTTTCTGCTGATCAGGCATTTGGTGCCTTTGATCGAAACAAGGGTAAATCTAGGGCTTCATCTAGTGGTAAGCCTAAGGGCAAACCACCTACCCATTCAGATTCTACCTCATCTAAAGAGGGTGAAACCAAGAAAAAGAAGAGATGCAACTATTGCAGAAAACCTGGCCATCTCATTGAGGAATGCAGGAAGCGCATTGAGAGTGAAAAGAAAAAGAAGCAGCAAGGTTTGGCTGCTACAATGGACACTAAAGAAGAGGCTAACTTTGCTCATGAGAGCTATGCATTAGTAGTTACATGCAGTTTGCTTGCTTCTAGTATGTCTTTCTCAACTGGAGATTGGTACTTTGATAGTGGTGCTTCTAAGCACATCACTTCTTGCATGGATCTATTTGCCACTTTGCAGGATTCACCTCCAAGTGGCATAGTTATGTGTGCCAATGATGCCTCTTACTCCATTAAAGGCATTGGCAATGTGGATCTAACATGTAATGGGGACAGTTTTACTCTTAGTGACACTTTATATGTACCAATTACAGCTCATTCATAGTGATCTTTGTGGTCCCATGAGGGCTCCATCTTTTGCAGGACACTTGTACTTCATGTTCATTGATGACTACACTCGGTTTTGTTGGGTGTATGGTTTGAAAGTGAAGTCAAGTGCTCTTGCAGCTTTCAAAGACTTCCGTCCCATGGCTGAAAACGCTTGTGGACACAAGCTTGTCACATTGCATACAAATCGACAGAGGAAATATTTGTCAAATGAGTTCACATCTTACATGCAGGTTACATGGTATTTCCCATCAGTGTACTACCCCCTATACTCCTCAACAAAATGGAGTTGCAGAGAGACGTAATCGTACACTTATGGAGATGGCACGTTGCATGCTCAAGAGCAAGGATCTGCCCAGTAAGTTTTGGCTTAAGGCGGTTATGTGTGCCAATTATGTGCTTAACCGTTGCCCCATTAAAGCCTTGAAATCTATAATTACCTATGAGGCATGGAATGGCAGGATTCTAGCGGTGACTCATATGACAGTCTTTGGGTGTTTGGCATATGTGCATGTGCCCACACAACAAAGACATAAGCTTGATGCAAAGGCAATCAAATGCATTTTCATTGGTTATAGTACTGAGAGTAAGGGATACATACTCTATGTGCCTAATAGAGGCAAGATCATTGTGTCAAGAGATGTTATCTTTGATGAATATGCATCTCAACCACTTCTCTCATGTACAAGACAGCCATCTATTGGGCTGGAAGATGTTTGATACTTTGTTGCCTTTATTCAATTCAAATGTGGATAATGTAGAGCCAATTTCGGCTCATTTACAGCCACCTATGCCTGCTGAAAATCAGCAAAATCAGCAGCTGAACTTGTCCCAAATTGATCCTGAAATGCCTCAGATTGATCAAGATTCCTTGGGTGATGCACTGGCAGAGGAAGATGCAGATACTAGAAAGTCAAAAGCTGTTCCTAGATGGCTAGTTGAGACTTTGCGTGATAGCAAACACTCTGATTTATGCCAGGTCGTACACGTGCTGCTTCTTGCCATGCATCTTCACATTATGTGGATACAGCTCTTGTTGCCACCACATGTAATGAGGAACCTATTTCTCATATTGATGCACTAGAGGATGACAATTGGGTAGCAGCCATGCGTTCGGAATTGGAATCCATTGACAAAAATGGTACTTGGGAATGATGTGACTTGCCTCCTAGCAAGCATGCTATTGGCACAAAATGGATTTTCAAGCTCAAGCTCAAGCGTAAGCATGATGGTTTAGTTGATCGCCATAAGGCTCACTTGGTCGCCAAAGGGTATGCCCAACGTGAGGGCATTGACTATGAGGAGACCTTTGCTCCCACTTCACGTATGACTACCATACGTAATATTATTGCATTGGCTGCACACAAACAATGGCATGTACATCAGTTATATGTCAAAACTGCCTTCTTGAATGGCGATTTGTAGGAGGAAGTTTGGCAATTTGTAGGCGGAAGTTTATGTATCTCAACCTCCTGGCTTTGTTCAAAAAGGTGCAGAAAGAAAAGTATGCCGTTTACATAAAGCACTGTATGGTCTTAAACAGGCTCCTCGTGCTTGGTACCACAAGATCCATGCATACTTGACTGCCAAAGGGTTTCAGAATAGTTCAGCTGAGAGTACACTTTATGTTCGCCACATTGGGAACAATGTTCTCATTCTTATTCTTTATGTGGATGACATGCTCGTCACCGGCCCTGAAGAGGGTGATATTTCAGCTTTTAAAGCTGATTTGCAGCATGCATTTGATGTTACAGACATGGGGCATTTACATTACTATTTGGGCATACAGTTTATACCTTTTGAGGGGGTATCATGTTATCTCAGTGCAGATACGTTGAGCAACTCCTTGAGAATTTTCACATGACAGATTGTAAACCTGTCTCTACTCCTATGGAACCAGGTCTAAAACTATCACTTGAGCATGCTGGTGAGCCTCTTGATGTTGCCACCTATCAACAGGCTGTGGAATGCCTTATCTATTTATGCTCTACTCGTATGGACATACAGTATGTTGTTTCTCAGTTAAGCAGATTCATGCATTGTCCGAGCACTATGCATTGGCAAGAGTGTAAGCGTGTCTTTCACTATCTTAAAGGCACCGCAAACTTTGCCTTGTTCTATGGTAGTTCTTCTACATTATACTTGCTTGCATTTACAAACAGTGATTGGGCAAGTTGCTATGACACGTGAGTATCAACCAGTGGACCTATTTTCTTCTTGGTGACTCATGCATCTCATGACTCAGTAAGCAGCAGCCTACAGTGGCCACTTCTAGCTGGGAAGCTGAATACAGGGCAGCCTTTACAGCTACTATGGAATGTGTTTGGCTATGACGCCTATTAGCCGATCTTGGTGTTGGACAACATTCACCTACCACTATTTACACTGACAGTCAGGGTGCTTTGGTAGTTGCACGAAACCCAGTTTTTCATGCCCGCACAAAGCATATTGGGGTTCACTATCATAATGTCAGGGAAAGACTTCATGCAGGAGAGATTGACTTGGCTTATGTGCCTACACATGCCAATATAGCAGATGGGTTTACAAAGCCCCTTTCGAGGGAAAAGTTTGAAGCTTTCCGCAAAGCTTTGAGCTTACAAACTCTACCAGGGTAAGTCTGCTCCACCCTGTCTCCGTTCACACCATTCACTTGAGCGGGGTTTGTTAGTCATGTCCGTCTGGCCCGTTTATGGTGTGAGCCCGCTCTATCCCTAGGCACTTTTTACCCTAACTGGACAAGGATTTTTTTCCCCGTGCGAACACAATCTTGTGTGTGGGCACTATCACAAAATTCCTTAGAGCTTCTATTTTTCTACTGTTTATGTGGCATGTGGAGCCTGACATGACATACATGTATGGCTGATGTAGCCTAACATGGTGTGTCTGTGTGGCATATGGAGCCTGACATGACAGTACATGTATGGCTGGTGTAGCCTGACATGATAGTACATGTGTGGCTTGTGGGGCTTGCAATGGTGTACATGTATGGCCATGGAGCCTAACATGATGAAAGTCTCTGGGACTAGCTATCTTGGAGATCTTGCGTATTTATGTTCTGGGAAGGTTCCGGAAGGATCATGAGCCCTGGACATTTTATTGGATACAACTAAGCAAATGGGTGTTTCTTCCAATATAATTACACTCGTGTGTGCATGACTTTGATTTTATCTTTGGATGACTTGTCTTGTTTCCCTAGACAATGCCGGAGATTTCTGCCTGTGTTGTCCATGGGGCAAGGGACACCTGGGCACCCTATGGACGTGTATGTGCCCACTTGTTTGGGACTCACAGGTGGTCTACATGTGTTTTGCAGGTGGTAAGTATTCCCAAAAACTCAATTTACAGCTTTATGAGTTCACATGTTAATAATTATGGATGCAAGTTCACACTCACTTATAAGTGACCAGACAACTTATAAGTGAGTACACATTGAGCAGGACTTATTTAATACACGTGGCGGCCAAAGACCGGGCACTGGACATTATTTGGACCTCTTTCATGTAGGCGCCCCTTTCTAGGCTAGAAAAGCACACGTGTGGGCTATTTTCAGCGGGGAAGCCTCTATTATTGACAAAAACTCCAGATTGGAGGGGGGGGGCTTGCTTTTCAGGTGCATGAGGGCTGGTCGACTGGTTTTCAGCCTGTTGGCAAGTTTCTACAGCCATCCATCGCAACTGAAGTTCACCGGTTGCATGGGAGAAGCAGGCCGACTCTTTCTGCATGTTCTCCACTGCTGGCCAGCTGATTTACAGCTTGAATAGGGGCTGGACAGAGGTTAAAAACAGGGAGGAAGAGCTGGTCGTGGGCTTCTAGACAGTTTTCCTTCCGACCGGAGGTTTGCAGGCTTGTGCACAACTGCTGGTCGCTTTCTTCTGTGGCTACTGAGGGCTGGTTGACTGCTGAAAACAGCCTTTGAGGGCTGGTCAACTTGCCCTATGAGCCAAACAAAAAGAAGATGAAGATGTTGAGTTGTCTCGGGCTGATGTGGGAGTGCTATGGGCTGTCCATAGTTGTCCTGCATGTGCTTGATGCCGGGAATGCTCACTTGTGCTGAGAATTGTCAGCAAATTCAGATTATCTGATGTTTTCTTGTTTTCATATTGTATTGGAAGAAACAAGTGCAGCCAATGGTGAACCCTTGGCACCCGCAAAGTTGTATTGGAAACAGACTCCTTTTTGGTAATCTAACCAGCCCATCTTCTAACCCCTAGTGTGGCGTACTGTGCAGATTTGTCATCTTGTTTTATCTGCCATGCATATGTGTATTTTCAGATTTCATGATTGATTAGATTTTCCGTGTTCAGATGCCCCTTCTGTTTTCAAGCACTTTGCCCTAGAGTACTTTAGTACTCATCCTTTGTACTTTTACATTATCATTATCGATTACATCTTTTCGAGCACTCGCGTTTTTCTGTGCTTGAGGTTGTGTGTGTGTGTGTCTGTGTGTGCAAGCTAGTTGCCCTCCTACCCAACATCGAGTCGAAGCAAGTCGTCCACTGGTCTGACCCGTTCTTGACTATAGCTTCCTCGCAGTCCTTTTTCTCTCCAGAAAAAGGCACAGCGTCAAACTGTAATTTGTTTTGAAGGCCGACGAGCCTACTCAAAGCCTATAACATAGTTTCAAGTGCGGCGAGACAACTGGTCACGGTAGTGATGGTAGCTTGCAAAGTATCAAGACTTTGCTCCATCCAAACCTGGTGCTTGACCGTGAAAGGAATCTGCATGGGAATCATTACCTTGAGCATTAGCTTGTGGGCTTCCAGTAGTGGTAGTGGCTGTTTGGTCCTCCATGGTAAGGAAGTGAAAGGTTACAGAGAAGATACGAGTCAATGAGAGGGATGCAACAAGGCTTTCAGCCGTTGGAGATCGGAGTGTAGCGATGGCGCACATCAAGCATACAAAGCTTGAGAGTACAAGCAAATAGGATAGGCTGCGGTGAATTTATAGTGCATGGAGCGTTCATAAAAAGCTTGCTTTAATTTTTGTGCTTTTCTATAGAAGTTAAGGATTAAAATAAAAGCCCCACTTTTAGCACAAGAAAAAGCCCACATGGAAAACCCGTCTCCATACCACTAAATATGCATGCCCCTACTTTTTTCCTGAGCACCCAGCTCTTTGCTTTTTCCTATGCGCCAAATCTGCCCATTTCCCCCCTTTTTTGTCATGCGCCAAATTTTCCACCTTCTGCCCAGTCAGCCACCTTGTACCATGCACGCTTGCCTGCTGTCCAGGCAGCGTACAAGCACACAGGCCCCCGTCCTGCCTGCAGTCCAACCCACTGGCCTGGGCGCACAGGCCTCAGTCTTTGCTTGCACTTGCTACAACAGGCTGCCAAGGTGTTGCTGCACCACTAGACTACAGGCAAAAAGTGCCGCCCAGCTTGATGCGCCCTTCCAAGCCCAGCCGACCTGGACGCACCTTGCAACCACACACCTGACAGTCCCTGCTTGCAGCCAGCCGCACATGGCCGCCACCAGCCAGGTTCCTCTTGGGATTCATGCACAGGAGAGAGCAATTTGTTTTACCTTCTTCCCTTCCCTGGAAGACGCATGGCTTCCTAGCCATGCCCACAACCACCGCATCCACTTTCTTGGCGACTCTGTCACCGATTCTTGAAAGATTCCGGCATCCTTGGACGCTCCCTCCTATTGAGCTTCATCTATGGATGGACTTACCACTGTACGTGCTGCCTTCCTTGCTTGGATCTCTTGTCAGCAAGCTCAATGTTCTACACACCTGTACCTGCTGCAGATGTATGCGAAGAAAAACAAAAACACCTTTGTGGTCAAGGACTAGGCGAAGGTTTCATCCTTGCAGCGATGAAGGGTGGGTGTAGCCGATTGGCTCATACACGGAAGCCGCATATACACACACACAAAATGCTCCCTCCGTCCAAAAACTGGCCGGCCTGCAGCACCACCTTGGAGGCTCCCTTTTGCTGCATTTTGCTATCGTGCATGGCTGCACAATAGCAAAATTACTCATGGGATGAGCAACTGATTCTTGGACTTAAACTTAGGAGTTTGGACTTGGACTTGGATTTGGATCTACACTTAGATTTTGATTTTGGATCTGGTACTATCCCAGTGAGAGTTTCTTGTGGGTCATCCTCATGGTGTGCTCAGCATCAAAGATCTCATACCTCGACATCGACCACGACTTGGATATCCTGCATCAGCATATCTATTTGTTTTGTATTCATTGATTGTATCGATTGAAACCGGCCTTCAGAGAAACCAAAGGGCGGTGGAACTGGCTTTCACCCAAAAACAGATCAAACACTTCAAATAAAGTGCTCCTGCAAACAGTACACAAACACCAATTGGCCCCAAAACGCAATGGCGCCCCTTGTGGTATTTCTTTAATTGATTAGAAGAGCTTTGATTACAATATGCCTGGAAACTCAGCCGGCACAGAGGAACACTTCAAACCTGCCAAGAACCTGTAAACTCATGCCAAGGAGAAAGGAACCAATACCATAGCCAAACTCCTCCATGAGCACCCATCCAATTCCTGTACCATGGCCTCATGTTCCCTCGGCATCCACAAAACAGTTCCAGCCATTGTCCACATCAAATGTAACATGCGGAAGCTTCGGGGGAGATCGGTAACTTCAATGCTCAGAAATCAGCACACTTGTCGCGACGAAATTAACGCACAAAACTGAATGTAGATGTGCAAAAAAATAGAGAGAGAGAGAGAAAGGGAGAAGAGGACTCAGTATTGGGTCCCAAATACCCTCTGTAGGGCCCCCACCACCCACGAATGGTGTATTTGCTTTTATTAGAATGATGCAAAACTGAAAATAAAAGACTGAACCTGAACCTTCTTGGCCGAGGAGAATCCTCTGCCCTTGACCTTCAATCCTTCACCCCTTTGTGTTAGCTTCTCCTTGGCTGTCCTGGCCCCTTGATTAGCTTCAGCACTTGGTGAAATATGAGATAACTAGGACTGAATTATGCCATGGGTATTTATACCCCTTCAGTGTGCTGGCGGCTGGTATAAATCCAAGCGGCTGATTAATAAAGCCTCACGACTGCAGAAAATAGCATTCAATGCTATTAAATCCTACGCATTCAGACCTATGGAGGGCTGGCCACCTATGCGCATGGCCTTTGGCTGCTTGGCAGCCTGTGTGGGCTGCCCCACACCTGGCCGACTGGCCTCTAAGGGCTGTACAGAGGCCCTAGGGCTGGCCTACAGCCCTTCCAGCCCAAGCTAGGGCAAGTGGGCATAACATGGGGCCCTCCTGGCCCCTTGGGGTGGTTCTAGACCTCCCCATGCCCACTACATGAGCCTTAGGCTTGGCTCTGGGGTAGCCCTATGGGCTGGCCCCTATTCTACATGCAAACCTACATGTCTACACAGAGGTCTGGCATCCAATATCATACCAGATACACAAAACCACTGACATCATTCCAAAGGGAGATTCCCAGCGCGGACTAGCACTGCTTCATGTGCAGGACAATGCACACCTGACTTCGGACGACTAGAATGGAACCCTCGCTGACTCGTCCCGGATTGGGCTCACATGGGACCACTTTCCCACCCCAGGTCCTACACCTTCTGTACAAATATGTCTATGTGACATCCAAGTGCGGGATGACGAGACATCAAAAGACTCTCACACATTGAGTCCTACATACAGAAGCTTTCTCCCACAATCAAGGCTGCCATTACTACCCGTAGTCTCTCACCCTATGAGCAGCACACATCCCAATACATCCAGTGCTCCTGTCTCTCAGCAAAGACTCCAAGTTGTTTCCCACAAGAGAACTCGCATCACCACACCGCATACCATACAGTCGACACACCTGTACCATCCCTCTCTACCTTCCAAGGGTACTATCCATCTGAGTCATGGATTCCCCGACCCCTCAACAACAAGGCTGTACCAAACATGTGTCCATTCCTGTAACCACTGCCTGCATGTGACCTATCTCTTGGAGAAACCAAAAACATGTTTCCACAAGAAACCGTAGACTTGTTTCCACCTGAAACCAAAGGCCTGTTTCCCATAAACCATAGGCATGTTTCCTCGAAACCAAGGTCCTGTTTCCATGAGAAACCCACAGAGACACCATCCAAACACGGTGCCAAAACCAAGGCTGTTTTCCATAGCAACACCCTGTGCTTTTTTCCATAACCCAAAGAGAGAAAAGCGTGTCTACTGCACCTCTTGCAGCCCGCCTCCTTCCAAAGAGAGAGTGCGTGAGAACACCTGCCCGGCTGTCAGTCCCTGTACGCTTCCTGCAGCTCCACCTACTCTCGCGAGGAGAGAGAGAGAGAGAGAGAGAGAGAGAGAGAGAGAGAGAGAAACCTCTCGGCTGTCAGCCTCTGTGTGCTTCATGCAACCCACCTCCTTCCAAGAGAGAGGGCGTGAGAAACGCCTCCTACAGCCTGCAGCCGCCTGCAATCATGTCGACCCCCCCTTCCGAGAGAGAGAGAGAGAGAGAGAGAGAGAGAGAGAGAGAGAGAGAGAGAGAAAACAAGCATATTCCAGTCCCACCTCCTGCTCAGTTGTGCGCTACCTACAGTCTGCTCGCCAGCTTTCCACACACACACACACACACACACACACAGAGAGAGAGAGAGAGAGAGAGAGAGAGAGAGAGAGAGAGAGTGTGTAAACGAAAGGGGCAACTAAACACGGAAAATCTAATCAATCATGAAATCTGAAAATACGCATATGCATACCAGATAAAACAAGATGAAAAAGCTGCATAGTACACCACACTAGGGGCTAGAAGATGGGCTGACCCCCCCCCTTATGGTTAGATTACCAAAAAGGAGTCTGCTTCCAATACAACTTTGCGGGTGCCCAGGGTTCACCACTGGCTGCACCTTTTCTTCCAATACGATATGAAAACAAGAAAAACATCACAATATCTGAATCTGCTGACAATTTCAGCACAAGTGAGCATTCCCGGCATCAAGCACATGCAGGACAACTATGGACAGCCCATAGCACTCCCACATCAGCCCGGGACAACTCAACATCATCATCTTCCTCCTGTTTGGCTCATAAAGCAAATCGACCAGCCCTCAAAGGTTGTTTTCAGCAATCGACCAGCCCTCGGTAGCCACAGAAGAAAGCGACCAGCAATTGTGCACAATTGCCTGCAAACCTCCGGTCGGAAGGAAAATTGTCTAGAAGCCCACGACCCGCTCTTCCTCCCTGTTTTTAACCTCTGTCCAACCTCTATTCAAGCTGTAAATCCACCGGCCATCAGTGGAGAACATGCAGAAGGAGTCGGCTAGCTTCTCCCATGCATCCGGTGAACTTCAGTCGCGATGGATGGCGTAGAAACTTGCCAACACGCTGAAAACCAACCGACCAGCCCTCATGCACTCCTGAAAAGCATGCGCCCCCCTCCAATCTAGAGTTTTGTCAATAATAGAGGCTTTCCCGCTCAAAATAGCCCACACGTGTGCTTTTTCTGGTCCAGAAAGGGGCGCCTACATGAAGGGAGTCCAAATAATGTCCAGTGCCCGGTCTTTGGCCGCCACGTGTATTAAATAAGTCCTGCTCAATGTGTACTCACTTATAAGTTGTCTGGTCACTTATAAGTGTGTGAACCTACATCCATAATTATTAACATGTGAACTCATAAAGCTGTAAATTGAGTTTTTGGGAATACCCTGCAAAACACATGTAGACCACCTGTCAGTCCCAAACAGGTGTGCACATACACGTCCACAAGGTGCCCAAGCGTCTCCGGCCCCATGGACAACACAGGCAGAAATCTCAGGCATTGTCCACGCAAACAAGACAAGTCATCCAAAGATAAAATCAAAGTCATGCACACACATGAGTGCGCAATTATATTGGAAGAAACACCCATCTGCTCAGTTGTATCCGATAAAATGTCCAAGGCTCATGATCCTTCCGAAACCTTTCCAGAACATAAATACACAAGATAGCTAGTCCCAGAGACTTTCATCATGTCAAGCTCCATGGCCATACATGTATACCATGTCATGCCCCACAAGCCACACATGTACTATCATGTCAGGCTATACCAGCCATACATGTCCTGTCATGTCAAGCTCCATATGCCACACAGACACACCATGTCAGGCTACACTAGCCATACATGTATGTCATGTCAAGCTCCACATGCCACACATGAACAGTAGAAAAAATAGAAGCTGTAAGGAATTTTGTGACAGAGAGAGGGAGCAAGCGTAGTCCAGCCCCACCTCCTACTCAGCTATGCGCCGCCTGCAGCCTGCCAGCCAACCTTCTAAGGGAGAGAGGGAGAGCCCTACAGCCCAGTTGCTTTTTCTACGTGTGAGAGAAAAAGCACACCCACCTAAAGCTGCAACCTGATTCCTCCAAAAAGAGAGTCCCCGCCAATAATAGCCTAATCCCACCTCCAAGGGCCACGATTCATTTCCCAACAAGGTGTTCTTTTGTTTATTGGTTTTAAACCCTTTGTCCCCCCCCAAACTTGTCCATAAAGCTATTGCCCCAAACTGATACCATCCACCATGTTCCCATGCGCACTTGCATAATTTCAAGAGAAAAACACAGGGCCGTAACATTGATCCTTGCTAGCATGCCCGTGGTTTGTTCCTGAATAAATTCTTGAAAGGGGGCGGGGCCTATTCCCCGCTCAGTGTGGTGTATTGTGCAAGATCCCTGCGGGATGCACGTGACATTGGACACGTGGTTGAATCTGTCACGGCACGCCCCACTAGGCTTACATACTCGACCTCTTAGGTGGCCAATGGATAGAAGCATGTCCATGTCACACTTGGGAGAGTGCACGTGACACCCCACCTCCTCCTAGATCTCCACCTAACCTTGCCCCCAACCTCGTCTACCTTATACCCCCCACCCCCACTTCTCTCTTCGTCGGGGACAACCCGGAACAAGTTGATATTCACCACCAACACATTCCAGAGAATGGGCGGGCCCCCAAAGCCTTACCGATGGAAGCATGGTACAAATCTTACCCACCTCGACCCGGGACCGTTTTTATCTTAACGAGTGAGCATGCACCCGAGACAGCTCCATTGGTATATTTTTGTTGATTCATTTGCTACATCCTTTTAACTTGATTAAAGTTGAATATTTCCGAGCATGACTAATAGCAAAACATTCTCCAACCTCAACACATGCCCTAGTTCTCTTACATTTTGGCGACCTGTCGCAACAAGATCACAGGTACAAGTCGCATCATATAAGACCCAAAGTTATGCCAACGTATTAAGGAGATCTACACACCCCCTCCCCCCCCCCACCCCCTTTCCTTTCTTTGGCTCTTGATAGGACACTCAAAAAAGTCAACCTCTTCCTACACGTGACCACAAATTCCAGATGTTCTAAGACACAGTGCCTTGGCCTTGATTCACTGTCTTCAGAGCACACCCCGGAAAGCCCCTAGATTGGCGCCTAGATGGATGCCGCCTTTACTTCCCTCAAGGCACTAGGGTCTAGATAGAGGCCCAAACATGGAGTACAGATATCATGTGAGCATCTCTTTCAAAATGCAAGCAACAGATGTTGTGCCACGAGATTTCTTTACATCGACTAACCCTCAAGAACGCAAAGATGGCGTTCGCCACCTTCAAAGGCCATAAGCAACTTCCCATACATACAGTGGGCGGAATTTTGAAATGGAAATAAAGTATAGGAAGGGTAGTCCGAACGGGATTGCAGTTGCTTTGAGTACGATTGGTAAGGGGAACCTTTTGAGTTTCACCGAGATTAGGACTGACTTGTATAGAGGACTATGTAAGACCCACGAGTATTTTGGTTGGTATTGGCAACAAGTCCAAGTTGGGAGCTCTGTGGATGTAGACCATGACTCAAGGAATATATCTCCCGTTAGGGTGGATGGTAGCAGTTCCTTATTCGGAATGGGTTATTGTTCCAGGATGATAGAGTTTGCATACCGGATCGTGTTGAGAGTAGGAAGCAGATCATATGATGCTCCTACCTGCCAAGGGTACAACGAACTTATGATTTAGTAAAGCAAATGTTTTAATGGCCTAAGATGAAGGCATTTGTCCACGACTATGTGGTAAGATGTTCTCACTATCAAGGGACTAAGGCTGAACACCTCAGAGCTAGAGGTTGTTACATCCCTTAGAAATCTCATATAATAAAATGGAAAAGCTTTCCATGGATTTTTTAGTGGCCAAGATGGCTAGATTTTTAACAACTAGGTCAACCATAAAGGCATTTGAATTGGCACAACAGTTAGTTGAGCAACTTTCTAGATTATACGATTTACCTTCTGACATAATCAGTGATAGGGACCTGAAGTTTTCTAGACACTTCTGGCAGTTGGTCTCCCAAAAATTGAAGACTACACTAAGTACGAATTCCTTTGATCATCCTCGGTCTGATGCGCAAACAGAGAGGGCGAATTGGGTTTTGGAGGATATGCTTCGTGCATGCGTCTCCAGGAGTCCATTTGATTGGGAGAGGTACATCCCAATGGTCGAGTTTGCCTACAACACCGCTAAGCATTTATGCTTATATACGGTAACGTTGGGACTTCAGGGTATTCAGATTAATGTAGCTAAAGATATCTTGATGGCTTGTCATATGCACAACATTTGCGACTTCAAGGTACAGATTGATGCAACTAGAGATTTCCTGACAGATTGTCACATGCACAAAATGTGGGCATGCTTCATCCCCTATTTTGGCTATGTTTAGGAGCTTTTTTAGACATTGACCAACATTTTATGAGATTTTGGGTATTTATTTGTCCAAGAGACTTGGCCAAAAGCAATCAGGTGGTTGTAGGGGCAATTCCATGAGCCTATGAATAGCAAGACCTAGTACATTCATTAGTCATCTGATCCCAGGTTTGTGGAAGAGGTCATAGGCCTAGGTGCTTCATAGAGCTGAAGAGAGAGTGCAGAGAGGACACCAGATTGGGTCCCAATCCACCCACTTAAGAGCCCCCTCCCATAAGCAAGCTTTATTACTTTGGAGAACTTCTTTACAATGCAGAAAACTTACTGAAGATGATTGATGAGGATTGCCAAACGCAAGGACGATGTAGACCAAACGTTTACTAAACCATCAAACAGGTTGAAGACAATTATAACCCACTTCAGAGAGCCTTATGCACACCCAGATCTGTCGAGGGAGATGCAATACTGAAGGATGAATGCTGAAGATAGCTTCGGGCTGCCTTGGGACTGTAGCACATAGAGTGCTTGGCTGAATAGATATGCCCAAGACCAAGTCTTAAGCCACACTCCTGCAATGCTGACTCTGAATTCTATGAGAATGAGATGATTTTGGGCAATGGCTGAGGGCTCCTTATATTTTTTTTAAATGCTTTTGGTCGGTGACTTTTATTGCTATCGGCCTGTAGAAAATGCTCATGATTGCAAACAATAACTATTTTATGCAATCGCTTCCCACTATGGTGCACGTGCTGTCCTAACTAATAGCCAACTGAATCTGACCCTGGCCCACAAGGCAAGGCTCATAGGCTGGCCCAGAGCCTTTGATTCCTATGCTAAACATGCTCCTAATTGCTACTATGCTAGGGTAACCTATATGCCTGACTGGTTAAGTGACAGAACTGACACCTAAGGCGTGATGTATGTGTGAATATCAGCAATGTAAGATCCAGTGCTGCGGTATGGCAAGAAAGTGATTTTCATAGATGGAATAAGATTATGATGGAAAATGAATGAGGGTGAAGTGGGAAATGGGGGGTCCCAAAGTGAGTGGTATAGAGGGGGCAAGGGGACGCCAAATTACAGGTCCCCAATGTCACTTTTCCCACCTCCCCCTTCAAGAGCAGCCAGCCATGGGGGAACCCCCTCTGTATTTCATTGTAGATTTTACCTCCTTGGATGAAGTAAAAAACGTTCAAATCTTTATTAATAGACATATCTTTTTTGGAGGAGGGGGCGAGCTAAATCATAACGACAATCTATTAAGTGAGTGTATGTTCGCAAATGAATCACAATTGTACTGCCTCTCATGCTACCAAGTAAATCCTCCAAAAAAATGATATACCTGAGGAGATGCACCAAAGAGTAAGTGTTGGCCTCCGCTTGTAAACAAAAGCTCCTCCCCAAGCTACACAAGACATCACAACCACTTGAGTAAATGTTGGCCTTCCCTTTTAAACAAGAGCTCCTCCTTAAGCTACATAAAACATCACAACCACGTAACTCAAGAGACCATTGTTACAAGTTGAATTGCAATCATGTTGGAAACATATCTCTTGTATCCAGATTCCATACTAAGGGCCCATGTTAGCGATGACTTTTGATGTCATATACTATACATGTGTCGGAGAGTGTGTGTGTGTGTGTGTAAAGACACACATATATATACACACGCCTGCACACACATACAAATATGTGCGTTTACACGTATACATATGTGTATGTATGTATTTGTATATATGTATGTGTACGACGTATATGTGTTTATATCTATGTATGTACATTTGTTTATATAAATAGCACTTGAAAGGATGAAAGCCATTTTTTCCTCTATTTTTTAACCAGATTTTTAATGAGATGAAAGGAGTAAAAGGGAAGAAAGGGGTAGGCAACCTTGACATGCACTTCCTCGAGATAGAGGTTTCCAGCAGGAAGCTGTGGTAGTACAGCTTTCTTTAATGATGACCCGATTCCCACACCAACTCCACCACTACCTATTGAACTGTCGTAAACACATACCCGCGACATGACGGGCGTGGTACCATCTGGAAACTCAAGAGGCAATTCAGCTGTTCAAGAAAAAAACAAAAGCAAACTACATTACATGTATATACATGATTTCCAAACAAATATAAGCAATTCATCAACTTAACGCCTACCTTCCCGACCTTGGCAGCTTACAGCATACTGGGCAGGTATTGGAAAAGCAAAAGATAAACCCTGGCATCCAAAAGAAAAAATTAAAACTTTCAAAAAATGCCACCCTGGCAGGAGTAGAAAAATTAGTGCAAGGATGCAGTGAGATCAATACCGGGTAAAAAAGGGTGTATGTACATCGCTCCATGTCATAAGTTCCAGGAAACGTTGGACCAAAGAGGGCATAAACAGCTACAAACGTGGCTGCAATATTTGCACCCCTGAAATTTTTTGAATAAAATACAAATGAGAAAGTAAATTTGAAAAGAAAAAGGGTTGGAAAGTTGAAAATCAAACAAAACTGCCAGAAAAAAAAAATAGATCGCATAATATATATCCACACATGCACATCTCTGGCATACCCGATTGACGATGTTGCATATCGCATTTGAAGTCGTTGCACATCAAAAACCTCTATGAGACGCAACCTCTAGGGGGGGATGGGGTGGGCACATAAGATGGATTAATCCACATATCAGAAGCAGACTACAAAGGCAAGGACACATGCATTTCTTCCTGGATACCTGAGAGCGGGGCTCGAATCGTAAATGGAACCCGTGATTGGGAAAACTGATCACTAAATCATACAATAAAGGCTCCTGCATGCACAGAACAATACCATTTAATAGAAACTTACCAACAAATTTAAAACAAAAAATAAACCTCAAAATAAGGTGATGAAAGTAGCAAGCATAAAGTGGGCAAAAATATGTACCCATGAGTAGAATTTCTTATACAAGAGGTGCATCTTAATACCCTGATTATGTCATAAGGGAATACAGAAGCAAAAACAGAAATGGGAAAGGGAAAGGAAGTTTTGAGGTGGCCAAAATGGGAACACAATGTCAACTAGGCAGGGGCAAGTTAGAGGAGGGGGAAGGAAGGTATTCAAGAGGAAGTGAAAGAGGGAAGGAAGGGAGAGGACAAGAAGTGAGAACAGATTAAGGACAAACAGATGAATGAGAGCAACATGGTCCTCTTATTCAGCACAAAAACACATAAGAAAAAGCTTAGACCTACAGGGTGCAGAGGGGAAACACCAGCCATTGCCCAAAAACAGCCAATTCGGGAGAGGGGAATCAGCAAGATCAGGCCAAACAATCAGGAAGTGACTAAATGCTCAAACACATTCTGAACCCCCAAAAACGGATGTTTTGGCCTGGAGACCCCTCATTTCAGGTGTTTTCCAAAACTATGATCAAAACCCCATATCAAAGTAGGTGCCTATGAAACCGCAAGCACCTACGACTAAGATGGACTTGGCTTCTGGGCTATAGCTCAGCGGTAACACACATGCCTCCTCCCTGAGTGGAGGTATTAGGTTTGAATCTACCCGTGGCATGTAATTTCTGCATCAACTCTCGCAATTTTTCTTAAAGACTGAGATGGACTTACACTATGTTGCCTACCACAATAGATGCTAGTCCTAGGAAAAGAGAGAGAGAGAGGGGGAGAGAGAGTTAACCACGTTCTAAGCATACAAGTATTTGTGCATACAAGTGTGTGTGTTCCCATGATCTTTAATGCCAGTAATTGCATGCATGCACGTCTGCATGCACACACTCTCGTATTCATGCGGGTCATGTGTGTGTGTGTGTGTGTGTGTGTGTGTGTGAGAGAGAGAGAGAGAGAGAGTAAGTTATATAAGCGTCTTCAAAAGACCCAATGGGTCTAACCCGTGTGGTTGCCCCCCGCACACCCCCCCCCCCCCCCGAGATAGCCTTCTCCTCACATACCAGCCAGCCGGAGGAGAAGTGTCTCTTCCCCTTATATGATGCGAGTTTGTATTTAGCCCTTTGTGGTTGTATCTAGCCCATTGTGGCTGCTTTTAATTAACTAATAGAAGAAAAGACCCAATGGGTCTATGAGAGAGAGAGAGAGAGAGAGAGTGTTATCATGATCTATTAAATTGGAAGCAATGCTCATCGAACCTAGATTTATTCCAATTAATAAATCTCCAATACAAAGACTATACCGCCCTCTTACCCCCCCAAAACACCCACAACAACCAACACACACACACAAACAAACATGCATAAATACAACATACGTACACACGCATGGATGCATACATTTAGACACACGCACATACATACACACACATGTATTGCATTCATACAGATACACCATATGCCAACATACTTAAACAGCATACCCGAATAGAAGAGAGAGGTCTACTTCCTTATATTTTCAGAGGCGCCAGAGGGATGGATTACTGGGGCTAAAGGGGAAACTTTTGTTTTTTTCTTTTTTAGGACGGGGGGGGGGGGGGGGGGGATTTACCTCATCGTGATATTTGACTTGGACGGCATCAAAGGTGCCCGGGTGTTGGTCCACGTACGCAAATGCGTCACACACAGGCATACCTGTACGGACATCAAAGTGTACGATTGCTTGTGTGTCAGATGGCAAAGGGGAGAAGAGCTTACTGTGTGCAATTAAGGTACTGGCTGTGGCAGTGGCTTTCTTACCGAGGATGAAAGGCCCGAGGCCCACGCCAGGCCTCAAATCAAGCGTAAGGGAACCCATGACGAACAGAACATACACACGGACGCACGCAGACACGCTCGCCCGCACGCAGAGCTCGAGTCGATGTTTATGATTTCTGTTCTAAGTTCCTCGATCATTATGGTTTTTTTTTGTTCTTCCCTCTTTAAACCGTCCAAACATTGCCTGACTACACAACAGCACATGTAGCCTAAGGTAAAATAAAAATACACACGTTGGGTCGACTTGGTTTAGAGGCCCCCTAGTTTTGGAGGTGTATTGGTTTAGAGGCCCCCTAGTTTTGGAGGTGTATTGGGTAGAAAAGCTTACAGCCTATCAGCTTTTACCGTCTCAAAGGCCCTCTAGCTGGTGTAGAAGGTGGGTGCTTTGAGCACCCTCTAGGCTCTATAGACTTACTATTTTACAGGCTAAGGACCCCGACACCTCCAAAAGTGGAGGGTTATGGGGGCGGCCTCTTAGCCAATTGGTTCTCAAAAAGAGGATCTCTGGATTCGAATCCCGACCCAAACTAGCTCATATGGTGGTGGTTAAATTCAGTACCCATCTCTCATACACACACTACATGTGTCAGGTCAAGTTGGTTTAACCACTTGGTTCACAAAAAGAGGATCCTTAGAATCCCGACCCAAACTAGGTCATATGGCTAGTTAAATTTAGTACCCATCTCTCATACACACACTGCATGTGTTGGGTCAAGTTAGTTTAGCCACTTGGTTCTCAAAAAGAGGATCCTTGGATAACCCAAACTAGCTCATATGTTGGTTAAATTCAATACCCATCTCTCACAAGAACGTACATATTGTCTTCTATATATTCAAGAGGAAAGAAAGTGCTCTGACAAGGATAGAGGTGCCACCTCAGCAAACATGTGCTATGTGAGCAAAATGAGTATGCCATCAGCTTTGGTTCGTTGAAATCCGCTCGCCACATGTAGAGGGAATATGCTTTTATAAAAAATACGTAGACAATAACCTTGCATAGGTAGATCAAATATGGAACTCTAAGCGTTTAGCATTTGATGAAAAAAGAGAAGACATGGTCATGCTAAGCATGGGAATGAACTTATCATACTTACTAGAGGTGTTTACAAAAGAGATTTAAATGAAGAAGTGGAAGGAAAAAGAGATAAAAAGATAACCAAGAAAGATTGAATTTTAGTGATCATGATGACCACATGGAAGATGTAAGCAAATTAAAGGAAGGTGAACTGAGCCTACACCACACATGGCCACTACAAGAAACGTATTTGACTTGGTTGTCTACCGAACAATAAAGGAATTGTAGGACACCGTGAGGAAGGAATCTATAAATAAACTTATAAATATGGGAAATTAGAGTACTAGTGGACACGTTAATGATTTTGTTTTAAAACAAGTTACACAACAAAAGCATGGATTGAACAATTAGAGTACTATTTTTAAACGTGTAATTTTAGTATAGATGCAAAGGTAAAAACAGCACTGTTTTTTTTTAGGATCGACTAAACTTTAATGGAAGTTGGATATGCGAAGCAATGAATCAAGGGGGGATGATGAAATAACATGGCCACTAATCAAGCCATGCATAGTTCAACATTACTACCCACCATACTAGCATTGTAGAAGATGAATGAGTTCTTTGAGATACAGTAGAAGACATTATTGTGACAAACTTTGGAAGCTAAAAAAGTATTATGAGCATTATTTGAGGTGAAAAGAGCCTCGTGTTTTGTAAAATGGGCCATATTGATAAATCAAATTAAGGAAAATAAGCCTCCTACAATGTAGGATATTGTTTTACATGCTATGACTGTTGGATATGATAATTCAACTAAGAAGATTAATCAAAACATACTCAAGGTGGATCAAAGATTGTACAAAACATCATGAATATGAGAGACAAAAATCTGGTATATGCAGAAAATTGCTTTGAGATTAACACAAGAAGATACTAATTATGATTAGACATGAACCAAACTTTCATAATCACTTGATCACGACTTGTACCTTATTTAGAGACTCCTCTACCCTATTTTTAGTTGCATGAGTTGCATGAATAACATGCACCAACCATTTGTAGGCTTTACACACCAACCACTGTGACCACTAGCCTAACAACCACATATTAAATTGGACTAAGGAGTTGGGATTACATTTATCCAACAATCCCCCCTTAAGACCAACTTCTTACAAGAACATGAACAAGACTAACATACCTCCTTGACACAATGAGTAAGAGTCCCCCCTTAACAACAACATAGGGTAGTGTACTCTCCTCTACAACTCGTCAAGTTGGAACAACATAAGTCTTGACTCAACCACATACATGACATAATCTAAAAAGCATACTCATCATCTACATCTTTTATACTAAGACTAGAACAAAGATTTGTTTCTTCTTGTTGGTTGACTTCTTCAACCACATGTGCCTTTGCTAGCTTTTGATCTTTTTGGTAGCACTTTGAGGATGGATGATTCATCTTTCCACAATACTCACAAGGATGTTTGGAGAAACAATCCTTAGTAAGATGATTTGTACGACCACAAATAGTACACTTCTTCTTTGCCGATGTCGTAGTAATAGCATATGCATAAGGATCTATCACATCCTTTGTAATCTTCTTGTCTTCTTCCTGCAAAGAATTTATGATACTTTCCAAAGAAGGGAGTGGCTCCTTCTCTTTAAGTACCGTCACAATTTGTCAAAAGCTTGAAGGTAAGCTTTTAAGCAATATAGCAATAGCATCTTCTTCAGGAACAGGAGACTTAACATAAACCAATTGTGTCATTAAGCTCTTCAACCTGTTAATTAAAGCTGCCAAATTTTCATTACTCTCCATGGTTAGATCAAAGAGTTGCATCTTCAAACTGATCTTGGAATGCTTTGCCTTTGCACCAAAAGCACGTTCTAGTAATTCCCAAGCTTCCATAGCTGACTCAACATCATCAATATAATGAATAAAATCATCTTCTAAAGTAGTAATGATAATACCAAGTGCTTGCTCATCTTTTACTTGAAGTGCAGCCGTTGTAGCTCTTGTAACTGCAGCAGCAGAAATACCTGCTTCATCATCACTAAGTGGCTTGACTGTACTCCACAGATTCTTCTTCATGAGGTAGCCCTTCACCTTGATTTGCCAGGTGTATGAAACCCAGTTCCGTTGAATTTGTTGGGGAATTTGGAGCTCATGATGATGAAAATATGGTTCTTGATGTTGAAAACTTGCTCATATAGATTATTTAAGCCCAAATAATAAAAATATCATTAATATAAATCAAGATAAGTATCACCATGTTATTGGAGCAAAAACTGTAGAAAATCGACGACTGAAAAACGTCTTCGTACAACAGCTACGGTGGACCATATATCACAAGATTTGATATGCTGAATCCTTACTTGATGACCTTGAATTGCCTCAGAGGAATTTGGCTAATTTGTAGAGACGACGGCGAATTGACGCAATTAGCAGAAAAACGCCTGTTTGGATGGCGATGAGCAATTCGCGAAGCTGCACTGAAATCCGCCTGTGAGCTTCGATTTAGAGCATGCGTGGGAGAAAAGCTAAAAGACTATATCAAAATATTAACGTTTCATCACCTCAAGTGCAAGCATAAAGGCATTCTACAGCATGTGATTCAAACATAGAAAAACTAGCTATGGTGATTAAGAGATTGATTAAGATTTTTGCTAATCAACTAAACCTAATTGGGTCAAGCTCTGATACCAAATGTTGGATATGATAATTTAACTAAGAAGATTTATCAAAACATAATCAAGGTGGATCAAAGATTGTACAAAACATCATGAATATGAGAGACAAAAATCTTGCTTTGAGATTAACACAAGAAGACACTAATTATGATCAGACATGAACCAAACTTTCATAATCACTTGATCACGACTTGTACCTTATTTAGAGACTCCTCTACCCTATTTTTAGTTGCATGAGTTGCATGAACAACATGCACCAACCATTTGTAGGCTTTACACACCAACCACATATTAAAAATGTGACCACTAGCCTAACAACCACATATTAAAAATGGACTAAGGAGTTGGGATTACATTTATCCAACAATGACCTATGAGTCAAACTAAAGAAACAAGAGGATGAATACTTCTTTTAAATGAAAATGCAAACTCCTCAAAGAATATGTAAGATCCCTCCCTAGGATACTCTCAATTGTGTAGAAATATGTATTAAATATCATCTTTTCTAGTTATATTTTTAGAAAGAGAAAGTTTGGTCGAGGTAAAAATTTGACACAAGGATCCCCATCTAGGAATTTGTGGAAGAAAATATCTCAAGAAAAATAATTATTCAACCATTCAATTGAAGCTATTGCTACAAATTCAACATAAATCAAGCTTTAGAAATTAGCATATTAAAATACATGAAAATATTTAGCTCTTGTATTACACAAACATTGGGTGCAATCTTGCCCCCTCATGTGTGTGGCCTATTCCCCACAGATGAGTATTTATAAGTTTTCAATTGGTAAAATAGTCATAGCCTCTAAAAATATAAAAGATGTGCTTTTTCTTGCATGGCACTCTCTCTCTCTTTTCCCAAAATAGAGAGCTCTTCAATATTAGATTACTTGGGGCTAGGGGAAAGCTTCTAAGATTTACAAAATAAATATTTACAAGTTTAAGCTTGTAAAAATAAATAAATGGATGTGCATAAGCTAGCACATAAATACAAAGCTTGTCCAAAATAATGAATGCCTTCCAAAATTAATAATTTATGCACTTTCGCATCAATCTTCCGAGTCCTCTTCACTTATAAAATATCTAACAATAAACTGGTAAATAATTATTCCATAGGCATACAAACATGCCCTCAATTACAGGTTTGTTAAATAGAACAGAGGATCTCATGGCATGGAAATATTTCTCAGACACCCATCTTGCATCTTCACCCCACGAGGATGATTTTCAATAGTCACTAAATATTTGATATATTGATTGCCAACACAGATCGATGTAATCTGTTGGTCAATGATAGTATCTAGAATCAAAACTTAGCTCTCACCCTCAATAAGAAGTGGATCCTTATACACAAGACGAGTGGGAAGTGATTTCTTGAGAGGTTTAAGCAAACTAACATGAAATGAATAATGAATCTGCCATGAGAAGGTAATTCTAGACTGTAAGTAACATCATTAATTTTGCGAATCACCTTAAAAGGTCCATAAAATCTTTAAATGAGCTTAACAGTTGGGAATTTCTTAACACGCGTTTCTCAATTATCAAAAAAGTACATAATCTCCAATTTCAAAAGAGATAGCCTTATGTTTTCCGTTTGCTTTCTTAACATATTTCTCTTGAGCATGTGTAATAGAATGTCTTACGTCATTCAAAACACTATAAAAATTGATAGTGAATTGATCAGCATCTTCAGTTTTGTGGGAAAGTCTAGTAGCTAGAATAGGCAAAGCTTTTCCATATACAATCTCAAAAGGTGCTTGACCGATAGCCCAATGAGGATAATAATTCTATGCAAATTCCATGAGATGAATGTACTTATCCTATGAACTAGAGATTGTTAGTTAGGCAACATAAGCTTTAAGTAGATCCAAGATAGTGCTATTGATAACCTCAGTCTATCCATTCGTTTCCAAATGGAAAGCGATGGAGAAGTCAATCTTAGTGCCTAAGTTGGAGAAAAGAGTGATCCAAAAATTACTGTAGAATTTATGTGTACTACAATTTCTTTCTATTGGATGAAGCTCACAACTCTCATAGGGAATGGGATTTCTATCTTGAATGAGAATAGCACCAAACCTTGTCCACTTGCATTAGTAACTACTACAAAGAATGGTCGTTGAAAATATGGTAGTGTAAGAACTGGTGCATAAGTCAAAGCTTTCTTAAGCTTCTAATCAATTTGAGTATTATGTTCATGTCTCCATGGCATTCCTAGTATGACATCAACACCTTACAAAGGAGCAACTAAAAATGTTCCCTTTTCTTTCAATGAGCTCATTTCCAATTCTAGATTCTTAACCTCTTTAGTGAAATTGTATTTAGTTCCTTGAAATGTAGCTTTCACTTTATAGCTAGAGTGAGATGCATCTAGATTAAGTGCTTTTAATGCCTTTTTGGAAATGAAATCATGAAAACTACCATCATCATGTAAAATAAAATTTTATTTTCCTTTTATTTTTCCTTGAATTCTTAACAAGGTATGAATAGGAATCTTACTTCATCTTAGTCAGGATTGGAATTACCCTCTTGCTTGAGTGAATCGTCACTCATTATCATCTTCAACAACCATGTTGACACGAGCCATAGTTACGGAGTTCTTTTTCTTCTTTGGATATTCTGGTGCAATGTGCCCCTTCTTGTGACATTTGTAACACCTGATGATACGATTCTTGAGCTTGCAATTTGAGGGTTTGTTGTTATTATCTTTTAGAACATCTCCTTTGGTTACATCTTTACCCTTATACATCCTAGATTTATCAAAATTTCTCAAAGAAAAAGATGGTTTAGAAGACTTTGCATAAGAATTTTCTTACATTCTAGAATCTCTAGAAGTAAAAGTTTTACATTCAAAATTAAGAGCATGATCCATATCAGAACTGAGATTATGAGGATGAAACATATTAACATTTGCCCTAATGGCTTGAGACTAGCAAATAAATTTTCTTCTTTGCTCTCTTTCTTTGACCTTCTCGATCACTTTGAACCTACAATAGAATATCCCATAATTTATCGAATTAAGCTTGGACATTATCTTTCTCCACTTAGCATAAAATATCCTATCATGTGATGAGCTTTAGCCTTATATTGTGAAGAAAGAAAATATTTCTTTAAAAGTTTATGGAATTCCTTCCATGTAGTAGGTCGATGCTTACCCATCTTAATCACATTCCACCATAAACCAGCACTTTCAATCAAATGATTTGCAAGCACTTTCAACTGATTAAGTCATGCAATAAGCACTCGAGCGTCTTTATTCCCATCATAGTTCTGGAAAGTGAATGCCTTTTGGCTAATCCGTGAGTCTTTTCGAGAACTCTGGGCATGCAATGTTGTCTTAACAGTGCGTTTAACATGATGACTTTCCTCTTCATCAGAATCGAAAAAATAATGTTTGTACTTAGAAAGCTTAATACGATGCTCCAACTCATGTCTATGATCATGCTCATTTGATCTTTTCTCTTGAAGTACAACAGTTTGCTCTTGCATTGTGGATTGTGTAGGTAAATTGGCCATTTTATGTAAACAAACAAACAAATAAATAAAGTGCAATAAATAATTTAGAGCCAATTAAATAAAGCACATAAATCAACTTAGCTTAATACTCCCGAGATGGCTTGAATTCGTGTTGAATATGAATCTGAACAAAAACTTTTTGTAGAAGGTTGAACTCGAGTCTTGCTTCACATAATAATTATGATAGAGCCTATGCACGTAAAATTAACCCTTGCACTTTGCCCACTACTTGAAAACTTCAATTCCAAAATTGAAAGAAAATTTTATATTTTTGGATTTATTTGGGACTTTAGACTTTTTTCTGGTCTTTTTATGCTCAAAATAAGCCAAAATTTGATTTTGAGCCCCGAAAATTTATTGAAAAATCACCAAAATTTTTATCATTGAAAATCCCAAAAATTGATAATTTGAGCCTTTATGAGCTCTTGAGATTATAAAGCTTAATCATAATTAATTCAAAACCTCCATGGCTGAAAATAGGCACTTTCTAAAAATGTTTTTGAGGAATGATTGAAGTCTCGTAGAGCCCTTGAATTGTTGGGAGAGAAGAAGTAGCATGTTGAGATGAGATTGAAGCGGTTTTGAAGTCCTCAAGCTTTGTTAATCACATCCATGGCTTCCGATTTGAGAAGAGGGTTAAGTAATTGAAAAAGTGGTTTTTAATTTTTGAGTGGTTCTAGATTTATAAGATGGTTTTTTAACCTTCCTTTTCCCTTTGGTTATTGATTAATGGTCACAAAAACCTCTACTCTTCAACCTTTGCCTTTAGCCTTTAATTTCTTTAATCCTTTTCAATTTCTTCCACAAATTGGCCTAGCTTGTGCTCTGATACCACTAACACAAGGACCCATCTAGGAATTTATGGAAGACAATATATCAAGAAAAATAATTATTCAACCATTCAACTTAAGTTATTACTACAAATTCAACATAAATCAAGCTTTAGAAATTAGCACATGAAAAATACATGAAAATACTTAGTTCTTATACAACACAAACAGTGGGTGCAATCTGCCCCCCTCATGTGTGTGGCCTATTCCCCACACAGGAGTATTTATAAGTTCTCAATTGCTAAAATAGGCCATAGTTTCTAAAAATACAAAAGATGTGATTTTCCTTTCATGGCACTTTTCCAAAAACAGATATGATTACTTGGGGATAGCGGAAAGCTTTTAAGCTTTACAAAATAAATATTTAAAATTCTATGCTTCAAGTTTAAGCTTGTAAAAATAAATAAATGGATGTGAATAAAATAGCACATAAATACAAAGCTTGTACAAAATGATGAATGCCTTCTAAAAGTAATAATTTATGCGCTTTCGCTTCAATCTTCCGAGTCCTCCACCTATAAAATATCTAACAATAAATTGTTAAATAATTATTCCATAGGCATACAAACCATCACCATACAAATGTTCATCAAGTGTAAGTACTCCAAGAATCACCTATAAAATATCAATTTGGGACGCCCGCCTCGATTTGCGTGTCAGACCGCCCGAGGGGCGAAATTTTTTTTTTTGTCCGGGAGGTTCTCCTGGTCGTAGGGGTTCAGACCGTTCGTCAATCGGACGCCCAGTCGTGCATTTATTAAGGTTTAAAGGTCGCCGTTTTTTAACTAAAATGACTGAAATTTGCATATAGGCTTGATTCGGTGTCCGTTTTGGATGCTGTAAAATCCTATATTAGGGTAAAATCGCGTGCAGATTCCAAATTTGGGCTCAGAATTTGTAGATTCTAAGTAGAAATGACTCAAATAATAAAATCATTGATTTTTATACCATAAAACTCATAATTACATGGACATTTCTTTATTAGTGAAGAAGTAGTAAAAGGGGATAACCTGTTACCTCTGATGAAAGTTGTATGGAGCAGCAAAGGTAAGGGAGTGGTAATCGTCTCAATGACAAGAGCTATATCTCCTGGCCTCTCCATCTATGGGGTGGATGCATGACATTCTCTATCTTAAAAAGTGGGGGATGAAGAGGAAGCTAATGTAAGTAGAAAACCTATAAGCAAGCCTATTCAAACAAGCATCCATCTAGCATGCATGAATCCAATAGAATACAAGCATCCATCCATCTAGCATGCATGAATCCAATAGAATACAAGCAAGTAAGAGTAGAGAAGAAAAGAGTATATAAGTACCCGTTTGAGTGGGTAAGATGACAAAGCACCTTATGATAGGTTGGGTAGGTGAAACCATGTTAACCTATAGAGTGGTTAACATATCTCCCTTCCTAATGGTGGTCACGTCCTCGCATCACCCAAGTTGGTGGGAAAGTTGTTGTTGGGGTGGAAATGAGTGGATGGTCTTAGATATGCCATAAAGGAGGCACATGATGTTAAGTGGTATGGTTCAAGACCGATCCACAACCAGATATAGCCTCTATTATTGGTGAGACGTTTTGGGTAGCCCTGATGTTAGGCGCCTTGTCAAGGTGTCATGAAAGGTGTATGCAATGTAGAAGTTCATGTGGTGAGGCCTTCTCTTGTTGGTGGAAATGGCTCACACCCTTTAAAATAAGGCAATTGGTAAAAGCAATCTACACCCTTTGATTGGCACAATAAGCACTAGGACCACCATGGAATGTCTTGCATGGGTAGATGGTGGTCCAGATCCACTTGGCAAATAATTATACCTCGAGCTTATAGTGTGATGCCTAGAGATTGGGCTTCCTTTTTTGGTGAATAGGTTGGCCATGGCAAGGTTGTGTTGGTGCTGATTTGGAGTCAAAGCAGAGGCTACATGCATTGATGCTCTTTGGAGGTATTTGCAAGGTAGAGGGTTCTCCACACGATGGGTGGTACCATGGGTGAGCCTTGCACCCATCATGGTTCCCCCTTCCAAACATGTACCTAGAGGGTTGTTGTTGATGAGGCTAGTTGTAGGTACATGTGGTTGCTTGTGTCATGAGATTAAGGTGCTTTTGATTTTGCTTTAAACACTACAACATAAAGCAAGCATAGTTGCGTTGCATAGACGTGCAAGTTACGGGGGCATCTATACTAGCGTCTATGCTCGCGTCTATAAGGACGTCTACTTCTTTGAAACTAGATGCTCTTATAGACACGCAAGTTACGTTTGTGTCTATGCTCGCATCTATAAGTGCGTCTATAAGCGCGTCTAATTACTTTGAAATTAGGTGCACTTATAGACGCGAGCATAGACGTGATTACAGACACGCTTATAGATGCAGTATGCAACAATTTCCTATGCAGTTGCAGTTGCAATTAAGGACCTTGCAAAGAAAAACAAAATCTTCAATCCCCAAAAATATCATTTGCTGAACTATGTGCACAAGATTTTGATAATATGCATGATTTTTTGGTGCATTTATATACAAATGAACCTCTAGAAAGCATATTTGCAAGGAAAATGCTAAGGAAAGAGAAAAGAAATAGGTATAAATCGAGTAATGTGGTGAAAGGGATGGATATATGCAAAGGCTTAGGTATATCAAGTAATGCCATGAAAAACAATCCAAAGGACAATGATTCAATCCCCACATCTTTTCATCAAAGATAAGCTTTAAAAAAAAATCTTGAACATCCATGAAAAGCAGTCCAAAGGTGAATGATTAAGTAATGCCACGAAAAGCAGCATATCACAATAAATCTATACATGTAATCTCAACAAGGCATGATTCTATACTAAAAGGAAGACCAATATGGCCATAATAAAAGTACAATGAAAGAACTAGAGTTCAACCTCATCTTCGATTCAATACCTTCCTCTGGTAGAATTTGCCTACAATGCGTCTTATCATCAAAGCATAGGAATGTCACCATTCAAGGCACTCTATGGGCAAGAATGCCTATCTCCTCTAAATTTCTCTGATCCAACCATAAGAGGTTAGGCATCCAGGAAAATGCTCGAAGAAATGGAGGAACAAACCAAGGCAATCCAAAAGGATATTAAAGCTACCCAAGATCGACAAAAGCTTTATGCTGACAACAAGAGGTCTGAAAGGATCTTCAAGGAAGGAGACAAAGTTCTTCTACGAGTGCGACCCAAACGAAGTTCTCTATCACTTGGGAAATATAAGAAGCTCAGCCCTAGGTATTGTGGTCCTTATACAGTTATCAAGTGTCTAGGTAAAAGTGCCTATAAACTCCAACTCCCAGCCCATATCAAAGTCCATAATGTATTTCATAAGGATCTTCAAGGAAGGAGACAAAGTTCTTCTACGAGTGCGACCCAAACGAAGTTCTCTATCACTTGGGAAATATAAGAAGCTCAGCCCTAGGTATTGTGGTCCTTATACAGTTATCAAGTGTCTAGGTAAAAGTGCCTATAAACTCCAACTCCCAGCCCATATCAAAGTCCATAATGTATTTCATGTAAGTTTGTTAAAACCATATTGTGGTCCTTATACAGTTATCAAGTGTCTAGGTAAAAGTGCCTATAAACTCCAACTCCCAGCCCATATTAAAGTCCATAATGTATTTCATGTAAGTTTGTTAAAACCATATGTTCCCAGTCTCGATCATATTCTTGATGATGAACAAGTTGTAATCCCTACTCAAGGAGTCCTTGAATTACAGCCCAGTAGTATCATAGATTCTAGGGAAAGGCAACTCCGAAATAGAACTCTTGTAGAACATCTAGTACAGTGGAAAGATTACCCTGAAGAGGATGCAACTTGGGAAGATGAAGCTACACTCTTAAAGGATTATCCCCAATTCATGACGAGATGAGGACATCTCGATTTCTTTAAGGGGGGAAGGATGTAACATACCCTAAGCCTAATCACGAATTAGGCCATCCCATGGATTAACACTTTTCAAACGATCTTCAATAGCCATTATATATTTGTTAAGCTTCTTGCTTACTATTCTTTTGAGCCATAATAGCTAGGTCCTACAAATCCACTACAAACTATACTGCTAGATTCTGAAAAATAAGTGCACAAGAAGCTGTTGCTCGTCTCGCAAGTAATGACCTAGCTGACCCATGAAATGATATAAAATTAAAAAACTATCGAGGTCAAAACCTACAACTTCACAAGGTCAAAACCTGCAATCCCACGGAATATCCATTCACGGCCAAAAAACCTGCAATCTCATGAGTTCAGGTTTCTCATGAATTATAGTCTCACGGCTTAAGAACCTGCACTTTCACAATTTAAGCCTCATCACGGATTAAGCCATCCCATGCATTAACACTTTCCCAACAACGATCTTCAACAGCCATTATATATTTGTTAAGTTTCTTGCTTACTTTTCTTTTGGCTAAATTAATGTAGCACCTGCTCTATGAGTACATATCCATACTCATGCACTGGAGAACATTTGCACCAAAGCCTCACCATCGATAACTTCCCGATACCTCTCTAGATGGGGGGGCCATGGTGGGCGAAAGCCTAGTCAATGGTACAACCCATCGCTTGGAATTTTCCTTCAAATTACAAACCTCTCCAAATGATGCTACCATCTTCACAAATTAATAATCTTCAATCTTTCGTGAAGATATCTATATTAGCCTCGCAAGTCGATATAATTCCTTCAATCCTCACCAACAAGTGGCTAATTCAACACAGAGCAGTTCAATAAGAGTTTATACGACTCAATTTTTGTACTTCATGAAATTTACTTCTAAGAGCACTTAAATATACATAAAAACATAAAAAGCACTTGGGCAAAAGAAAGTAGGAACAGGTTCTACTCAACAACATTTAACAAGAATCCTGCCATACAAAGGGACGTCATCAAAAGCCAATTACTTCAAAAGATGAATGTCGGTTCAATTAATCAAATGAGGAACTGAGAATCACCATCTCATTTTGATGATTAAGTCTACGTTCCTCCAGATCCGTCCCTCTTCTCTCCCATTATTAACATCTCTTAGTGTCCCCACTAACAAACATCAAATGTAACCTTGCCGATGATTGCCAAAAACTAAGTGAGCCAAAAAAAAGAGAGAAAAGGGCTCACACAAATATAAAAATGCAATCATTCGCAAAAACCTCACCCCTCACCCTACTAGGAATTCCCAATACACCAATAACCTCTTCATTTATTAACTAGTGTGAGATCCATGTCCCTACCACGCAATGGATTCGGGGTGCTAGCAGCGGAAGTAGCACTTCTTGTGCAGGCCAGTGTCCCACACTCGAGGCCTCGTCCACGGATATCCGGACAAGAGACTAATCCGTCGGTTTTTCCAAAACCGAACCCGAAAAAAAACTTCCTTTACCCGGAAACCACGGACGATTCAACCAGAATAGCTCTTTACTCTAACGTAGTCAAGACCAATACTGATCAAGCTGATCCGACTGCACCTATAAAGATACTCGGTCAGATCAAGGAAGAAACTTGCACTTGGATCATTGGGATCAACGCTTTTTTCCCCATCAAGAGGCACAGCCGTTGATTCCTATCCATAAAACAATTACTATCCAGGATTTACTTTATCTATCATAATAACAGAAATTGAGTCTCGATTTACGGATCCATCAGTCCAGCCTAACCCCATCCAGTCCCATGGGTTAGCCAACCGCCCAACCACTGTAGTGATAGGATCCAATTAGGAATTTGGTTAGGTTTTGTCTCGGGTACTAAGGAAAAGAGTTCCCAGGCCCCCTAGACGGAAGTTCATGCAAACATAAAACTAGTCACACCACTTACGCACCCAATATGAAATTACCTTTTTCTCAGCATCAGCTAACTTTAAAACAATCCTTTAATGAAACCATTATGCCATTGATCACTATCCTCAAAATCTCTAGTTGAATCCATATTTCTAATCATTCATTCATCGGTGTACTTATGGCATCATTGGCAACCAGAACGCTCACCACCTGTTCACTCAGTGGCCTTTTCGATATTTCCTAGCTCATAGTAACCGGCAATATTTTCACATATAAAAATCAAGATGGAATCCTTGTTGAAGATCAGCAAGATCAATCAACAGATCCATATAAGAGAGCCATGGACTCATCCGTTTTGAGGACCAGCAAGGTTAATCAACTAGAGATCCATGCCCGGTTTCAGAAAACAACTCTTACTCCTTGTTCCAATATCTTCCACGACACACGTGTGGGTATCTTCGGCGACCCAGAGCCCGAGCACCGTATGGTCAGCACCCTCTAGGATCCTTCGCAGGTGACCTAGCGCTTCACTCATAGGCCGCTTCCTTGGTTCCTCATCCACCGTACCGGAAGCTCACCATTTAAATCGAACAGAGGCTGGTCAAGACCTCGGTCGACCTTGCTACGCGAGACGTCCTCCATTGACTCTCCGTCAACAGTTGCAACTTTATCAGTTAGGTCTCCATGACCTTAATCCACAAGATGGTCAAAATGCTTCCCCAGCATTCTTGACATAAAACAGTCATTTACAAACAGTTTACAAATACAATTTCTATAATGAACTCTCATCTTTCCACATTATCCCTCCTCAGTCCACATTACTTATTCCACATTCCATTCATATGTGTACTCATTCTCATCCATTCACTCATATCGACGACACATTATTTCACATACACATTTACATTCATTATTCTACATACACATCCATGTTCGTACATCCACATCATACATCCAATCCCATATCCACATTCATACATATACATCCATATCCACATCCATACATTCACATCCACATCCACATCCACATTCACATCCATACATCCACATCTCCATGCATACATCCACATCTACATTCACATTCACATCCATACATCTACATCTACATGCATACATCCACATCTCCATGCATACATCCACATCCCCATTCACATTCACATCCATATATTCACATCCACATCCACATCTCCATGCATACGTTTCCACATCTACATTCACATTCACATCCATACATCTACATCTACATACATACATCCACATCTCCATGTATACATCCACATCCACATTCACATTCACATCCATACATCTACATCTACATGCATACATCCACATCCACATTCACATTCACATCCATACATCCACATCTACATGCATACATCCACATCCACATTCACATTCACATTCATACATCCACATCTACATGCATACATCCACATCCACATTCACATCCATTCTCGCCCTATCACAACCCATATACATCTTATCCCATCAGCAGATACACTTCTTACCTTATCCCATACACATCTTATCACGTCCTAACTCATCTTAGCACATCCTATTACATCTCATACACCTCTTATCACATCCTATCACATCTCATACACATCTTATCACATCCTATCACTTTTCATACACATCTGATCACATCTTATCACTTCTCATACGCATCTTATCACATCCTAATATCTATTTATAGGATACAAGAGAATTCTTATATTTGATATAAGATTTCTTTACGCATCTATTTATGCATAAATTTCATTTTAAGGAGAATAACACTTTCAAAATAAAAATCAATCTTTTATGCATCTTCCTATGCATAAATTCATTTTAAATGAGAATGACACTTTTGAATTAAAAATCAATTCTTTAATGCATCTTCCTATGCATAAAATCAAAATAGATGAAAATAACTCTTTTGAACTAAAAAAAGATTTCTTTATGCATCTTTCTATGCATAAATTCAATTTAGTAGGAATTACACTTTTAGAATAAAAGAATTTCTCTTATGCATCTAATTTATGCATAAAATCCAATTATGATGAAAATCACACTTTTAGTATAAAAAAATATCTTTTATGCACCCATTTATGCATAAAAATCAAATATGATAAAAGTAACACTTTTATATTAAAATAATAATCTTTTATGCATACATCTATGCATAAAAATCAAATATGATAAAAGTAACACTTTTATATTAAAATAATAATCTTTTATGCATACATCTATGCATGAAATCTAAATATGATAAAAGTAACACTTTTACATTAAAATAATAATCTTTTATGCATACCTCTATGCATGAAATCCAAATATGATAAAAGTAACACTTTTACATTTAAAATAATAATCTTTTATGCATACCTCTATGCATGAAATCCAATTATGATAAAAGTAACACTTTTACATTTAAAATAATAATCTTTTATGCATACCTCTATGCATGAAATCCAATTATGATAAAAGTAACACTTTTACATTAAAATAATAATCTTTTATGCATACCTCTATGCATGAAATCCAAATATGATAAAAGTAACACTTTTACATTAAAATAATAATCTTTTATGCATACCTCTATGCATGAAATCCAAATATGATAAAAGTAACACTTTTACATTAAAATAATAATCTTTTATGCATACCTCTATGCATGAAATCCAAATATGATAAAAGTAACACTTTTACATTAAAATAATAATTTATCTTTTATGCATATAATCAAAATGCATCTTTTATGCATGAAAATGATACTTTAGAATATAGAAACTGTAAGGATTACTCTTTTAGGATAATAAAAGATGAATTTTATCTCACTAATTTCTAAAAATTTCGCCATAACCTCCTTTGTATGGCTGACCATTTTTCAAATTTTTAAGTCTTTAAGACTAATTAAAAGTGCACCAAGAGTATTGGAATTATCCTAAAGTAAACATTTTTCCATTTAATAAAGACAAACATTATAAAAACTTGACTTTAATCATTAACCATTCACCTAGGATAGAGAATGGTTGGTTTTGCTAGAGAAGAGAGGGGAATGCCTTTTTGTAATGAGGCATAACATTTTTAGAGAAGACATAAAGCATAAAAACCATTTAAAACCATAAAAATAAGTAAAAAATAGAAGAATCACCAACTTACTAATAACTTTGATAGCTTTCCTTTGGCTTGATGGTTTGAGGGTTCAACTCTTGTTTGGACAAGAGTGGCCACCAATCTTTGGAAGAGGGAAATGTCAAAAACTAGTGAATTATTAATAAATTCACAGTTCTTGGCTTGGGAGGAGTAGAGTAACAGTGCATAAAACACTATTGAGTTTCAACAAAGGGGAAGGCCTCTATTTATAGGAAAAAGTGAGCTCCTAACCAAACAAACTGATTCTAGATTTTTCCAATTCAGCTTGGTCAATTTTTGACCATTTTTAGTTCAGTTGAGCTAACTTTTTGCAACTAGACTTGAAGTAAGAGAGAGGAGAGATGAAATATCTCAATTTTTGAAGAGTTAAAACTCAATTGCACATGTGAAGTAGGCGCCTCATTCATGAGGGAAAAATCCCCATGTAGAGGTGTCAAAAATACATCATTACTTCTAAATATCTCCCCTTTTTAACTATTAGCCTTGTCCTTATTCAACTCTTCATCTTATGTGAGTATTTATTTCTAAATATCTCCTCTTTTTAACTATTAGCCTTGTCCTTATTCAACTCTTCATCTTATGTGAGCATTTACTCATTTTTGGGATACCTAAAATATCTCATATTTTTTATATTACTCATAGTTTCTTACTAATAAACCTTGTACATAGTCAACTCTTCATCTTATGTGAGCATTTACTCATTTTTGGATACCCAAAATATCTCATATTTTTGATATTACTCATAGTTTCTAATAAACCTTGTACATAGTCAACTCTTCATCTTATGTGAGCATTTACTCATTTTTGGGTAACTTCTTTTACAAATTGGATTTATCTCCTCCCCACACATGGATTGATCCTATTGGCCCACAGGAACCTTAATTGGACCATAATCCAAAAATTTATGAAAATCTAGACCCTTAGGCTAAGGTCCTTTATACCCATTTCCAATTAATTTCAATTGCACATTGGAAAGTTCTTTTTGAATTTCTGTTTCAGGGAAATTCATTTTAATAATATGAGAAATTTTTCTATCTAAAAATATTCAAAATCTGAATATTCTCTCTCTAGAATATTTTCTCTCTCTATGTCAAAACAGGCAGAGACAAGATCTTTTAAATTTCTGAAGAGGGATTTAATTACACAGGAAGATGCTGGACATCTTGAGAGGTTGGGGAGGAATCTTACATTCTCTCCCACTTGAAAAATGCGAGATGCCCTCATCTCGCAATTTGGGGTAATTCCGCAAGATGCACGAATATGAGACTAAGAGAAAATTTAATTAAGAGTAACCACCAAGAAAAGTCTCAAAGAGAGCAAGACTCAAGACAAGAACAAGATTTCAACTTTATTCACTCTTGGAACATATACAGCAAGATAGAAGAACTTTTTACAATTCCATAAGCCCGTCCATCATATGGTCACAAAAGCAGCACTCACACACGTATAAGGTAACTCATCTATGGGAATAATTCGGTCGGTTATTGCAGCAGCTACCTCATTGGTATGAGGTGACCTAATAAAAGGACCTCTAAGAGGTAAGCCAAAAATGGAATAAAGGCATATCTTCTGGTGAGGAAGAAAACATGCAAGTAAGAAGACCCGCTCAGAAAACCCACCATGCCTTGATCTCATCATGCAATAGTATCGGGGACCCAAACCCAAAGCTTCAATAACCATAGCCAAGCAGACATTGTTACGAAAGTGATGTCAACCCCACGGTGTTACCCTAGTTATGTCTCGATAGGTCTGCCATTTGGTCTGAGCTATAGAAATTCCCAAGTGAGGGAAAAGTGAGCGCTCATACAGTTCTATAAAATCCTTCTTCTTCACAGACTCGCTTGTGTCTTGAAGGTGAGAAATCATCATGGATAAAACCAAGTCCTGCTGCCAAGCCATAAGAGAGATTAAGAAAGAAAGGAGATCGATGGAAGTAAGATTACTGCGAGCGACAAGTAAGAGTTACGACTTATATAAAAGAAAGAACTAGCGTAACCTAGAAGCCGACGGTGTATCTTACCCCCACTGAAGTTTTACCGTCTTTCCACGATTTGGGTTTGGCACATATTTCTTTAGAAGGCTTACATGAAATACATTATGAACTTTGAGATGAGGAGGTAGAAGAAGCTCGTAGGCTAAGTCACCTACTTTCTTTGAAATCAGATTTCACATGGCAGGAGTCTGGCAGTCTTTTAACTGATGACCAAAACCTTGGCATCCAAAACACCGGTTCTCGCTTCTGAACTCATCGTTCTGAATCCTTAAAACAGGTGGGGCTCTTGAGAAAGTATTCTGGGGAAAGGGTCTTCCTTTTTAAACAGAATCTTTCTTTTATTTTAGAGAGGGAATAATTATAAGATAAAAAAGGAAGGTTCTTACTCATGTATACCTCGAAGGCTGGGGAGGAATCTTACATTCTACCCCACTAAAAAAAAAGCGAGATGTCCTCATCTCGCAAAGTAGCTTTTTCTTAAGATCCAATTTATTCTGGGGTTCCTTATATTCTGGTCAACCCAACAGAATACTGGGATAAATATACCTTATATAGAACTCATCATTAAATAACAATTCATTCAGATCATATCGTTCATATCTTTAACATGATAATGGTCCATTAGACCGAAAAATTTCTTTCTGAACATTCAGTCAAGCAAGTTCTCAATTTGTCATCCCTTAACTTGATCTACCGAGTCAAGTTTAACAGTAGTAATTTGACAGCACAATCCACTAATCTCATAGTGATTTGCTGAAATCATTATCATCATTCTAGTTATGAATATCATCACAGGGACTCGTCCCATTCATCCTCATTGTGGTTTCGCTAAGCTTAATACATTTCAACCAATTTTCAGGGATCATCATTTTTCAATCAGAATCCAAATCAACTCATCAGTTCTCAAACATAAGTAAAAATCATATCAACCACATTCGAAATCATCATCTGGATAGCATTAATGCTTATAATTTCAAGTCTTAGATTTACTTGTATATACTGTCGGTGTAAAGAGCTGCAGTTATACCCTCGGTATATACAGTAGTCATGGTACTTGGAACTATAAGGTAAATACCATCATGTCTAGGCCTCAAGCAAGTTAGGGTTCCATACAATTGCGGTACTTCCATCTGAAGACCCAATTACTAATTTATGAATTTTCAGTTTGAATATCAAATTGTATGAATTATATCACACAATTACAACCTTTTTGTGCTTCTTGATAAATTTTTGACATATTTGGTTTCTCAGTTGATCTTTATTAGCCAATTTGCTCTGATACCAACTGTGAGATCCCTGTCCCTACCACGCAATGGATTCGGGGTGCTAGCAGCGCACTTCTTGCGTGGGCCAGGGTCCCACACTCGGGGCCTCGTCCACGGATATCCGGACAAGAGACTAATCTGTCGGTTTTTCCAAAACCGAACCCGAAAAAAAACTTCCTTTACCCGGAAAGCACGGACGATTCCACCAGAATAGCTCTTTACTCTAACGTAGTCAAGACCAATACTGATCAAGCTGATCTGACTGCACCTATAAAGATACTCGGTCAGATCAAGGAAGAAACTTGCACTTGGATCATTGGGATCAACGCTTTTTTCCCCATCAAGAGGCACATCCGTTGATTCCTATCCATAGAACAATTACTATCCGGGATTTACTTTATCTATCGTAATAACAGAAATTGAGTCTCGATTTATGGATCCATCAATCCAGCCTAACCCCATCTAGTCCCATGGGATAGGATCCAATTAGGAATTTGGTTAGGTTTTGTCTCGGGTACCAAGGAAAAGAGTTCCCAGGCCCCCTAGTAGCTGGAAGTTTATGCAAACATAAAACTAGTCACACCACTTACACACCCAATATGAAATTACATTTTTCTTAGCATCAGCTAACTTTAAAACAATCCTTTAATGAAACCATTATGCCATTGATCACTATCCTCAAAATCTCTAGTTGAATCCATATTTCTAATCATTCATTCATCGGTGTACTTATGGCATCATTGGCAACTAGAACGCTCACCACCTGTTCACTCATCAGTGGCCTTTTCGATAGTTCCTAGCTCATAGTAACCGATAATATTTTCACATATAAAAATCAAGATGGAATCCTTGTTGAAGATCAGCAAGATCAATCAACAGATCCATATAAGAGAGCCATGGACTCATCCGTGAGGACAGCAAGGTCAATCAATCAGAGATCCATGCCCGGTTTCAGAAAACAACTCTTACTCCTTGTTCCAATATCTTCCACGACGCACGTGTGGGTATCTTCGGCGACCCAGAGCCCGAGCACCGTATGGTCAGCACTCTCTAGGATCCTTCGCAGGTGACCTAGCGCTTCACTCATAGGCCGCTTCTTTGGTCCCTCATCCACTGTACCGGAAGCTCACCATTTAAATTGAACCAAGGCTGGTCAAGACCTCGGTTGCTACGTGAGACGTCCACCATTGACTCTCCGTCAGTTGCAACTTTATTAGTTAGGTCTCCATGACCTTAATCCACAAGACGGTCAAAATACTTCCCCAGCATTCTTGACATAAAACAGTCATTTACAAACAGTTTACAAATACAATTTCTATAATGAACTCTTAACTTTCCACATTATCCCTCCTCAGTCCACATTACTTATTCCACATTCCATTCATATGTGTACTTATTCTCATCCATTCACTCATATCGACGACACATTATTTCACATACACATTCACAATCATTATTCTACATACACATCCATGTTCGTACATCCACATCCACATCATACATCCAATTCCATATCCGCATTCATACATATACATCCATATCCACATCCATACATCCACATCCACATCCACATCCACATCCATACATCCACATCTCCATGCATATATCCACATCCACATTCACATCCACATCCATACATCTACATCTACATGCATACATCCATATCTCCATGCATACATCCACACCCCCATTCACATTCACATCCATACATTCAGATCCACATCCACATCTCATCCATACATCCACATCTCCATGCATACATCCACATCCACATTCACATTCACATCCATACATCTACATCTACATACATACATCCACATCTCCATGCATACATCCACATTCACATTCACATTCACATCCATACATCTACATCTACATGCATACATCCACATCCACATTCACATTCACATCCATACATCCACATCTACATGCATACATCCACATCCACATTCACATTCACATTCACATTCATACATCCACATCTACATGCATACATCCATATCCACATTCACATCCATTCTCGCCCTATCACAACCCATATACATCTTATCCCATCAGATACACTTCTTACCTCATCCCATACACATCTTATCACATCCTAACTCATCTTAGCACATCCTATCACATCTCATACACCTCTTATCACATCCTATCACATCTCATTCACATCTTATCACATCCTATCATTCACATCTTATCACATCCTATCACTTCTCATACGTATCTTATCACATCCTAATATCTATTTATAGGATACAAGAGAAATCTTATATTTGATATAAGATTTCTTTACGCATCTATTTATGCATAAATTCCATTTTAAGGAGAATAACACTTTCAAAATAAAAATCAATCTTTTATGCATCTTCCTATGCATAAATTCATTTTAAATGAGAATGACACTTTTGAATTAAAAATCAATTCTTTAATGCATCTTCCTATGCATAAAATCAAAATAGATGAAAATAACTCTTTTGAACTAAAAATAGATTTCTTTATGCATCTTTCTATGCATAAATCCAATTTAGTAGGAATTACACTTTTAGAATAAAAGAATTTCTCTCATGCATCTAATTTATGCATAGAATCCAATTATGATAAAAATTACACTTTTAGTATTAAAAAATATCTTTTATGCACCCATTTATGCATAAAAATCAAATATGATAAAAGTAACACTTTTATATTCAAATAATAATCTTTTATGCATACCTCTATGCATGAAATCTAAATATGATAAAAGTAACACTTTTACATTAAAATAATAATCTTTTATGCATACCTCTATGCATGAAATCTAAATATGATAAAAGTAACACTTTTATATTTAAAATAATAATCTTTTATGCATACCTCTGCATGAAATCCAACTATGATAAAAGTAACACTTTTACATTAAAATAAAAATCTTTTATGCATACCTCTATGCATGAAATCCAAATATGATAAAAGTAACACTTTTACATTAAAATAATAATCTTTTATGCATACCTCTATGCATGAAATCCAATTATGATAAAAGTAACACTTTTACATTAAAATAATAATCTTTTATGCATACCTCTATGCATGAAATCCAAATATGATAAAAGTAACACTTTTACATTAAAATAATAATCTTTTATGCATACCTCTATGCATGAAATCCAATTATGATAAAAGTAACACTTTTACATTAAAATAATAATCTTTTATGCATACCTCTATGCATGAAATCCAAATATGATAAAAGTAACACTTTTACATTAAAATAATAATCTTTTATGCATACCTCTATGCATGAAATTCAATTATGATAAAAGTAACACTTTTATATTAAAATAATAATCTTTTATGTATACCTCTATGCATGAAATTCAAATATGATAAAAGTAACACTTTTACATTAAAATAATAATCTTTTATGCATACCTCTTTGCATGAAATCCAAATATGATAAAAGTAATACTTTTACATTAAAATAATAATCTTTTATGCATACCTCTATGCATGAAATCCAAATATGATAAAAGTAATACTTTTACATTAAAATAATAATTTATCCTTTATGCATATAATCAAAATGCATCTTTTATGCATGAAAATGATACTTTAGAATATAGAAACCGTAAGGATTACTCTTTAGGATAATAAAAGATGAATTTTATCTCACTAATTTCTAAAAATTTTACCATAACCTCCTTTGTATGGCTGACCATTTTTCAAATTTTTAAGTCTTTAAGACTAATTAAAAGTGCACCAAGAGTATTGAAATTATCCTAAAGTAAATATTTTTTCATTTAATAAAGACAAACATTATAAAAACTTGACTTTAATCATTAACCAATCACCTAGGATAGAGAATGGTTGGTTTTGCTAGAGAAGAGAGGGGAATGCCTTTTTGTAATGAGGGATAACATTTTTAGAGAAGACATAAAGCATAAAAACCATTTAAAACCATAAAAATAAGTAAAAAATAGAAGAATCACCAACTTACTAATGACTTTGATAGCTTTCCTTTGGCTTGATGGTTTGAGGGTTCAACTCTTGTTTGGACAAGAGTGGCCACCAATCTTTGGAAGAGGAAAATGTCAAAAACTAGTAAATTATTAATAAATTCACAGTTCTTGGCTTGGGAGGAGTAGAGTAACAGTGCATAAAACACTATTGAGTTTCAACAAAGGGGAAGACCTCTATTTATAGGAAAAAGTGAGCTCCTAACCAAACAAACTGATTCTAGAATTTTCCAATTCAGTTTGGTCAATTTTTGACCATTGTTAGGTCAGTTAAGCTAACTTTTTGCAACTAGACTTGAAGTAGGAGAGAGGAGAGATGAAATATCTCAATTTTTGAAGATTTAAAACTCAATCGCACATGTGAAGTAGGCGTCTCATTCATGAGGGAGAAATCCCCATGCAGAGGTGTCAAAAATGCATCATTACTTCTAAATATCTCCCCTTTTTAACTATTAGCCTTGTCCTTATTCAACTCTTCATCTTATGTGAGTATTTATTTCTAAATATCTCCCTTTTTAACTATTAGCCTTGTCCTTATTCAACTCTTCATCTTATGTGAGCATTTACTCATTTTTGGGATACCCAAAATATCTCATATTTTTTATATTACTCATAGTTTCTTACTAATAAACCTTGTACATAGTCAACTCTTCATCTTATGTGAGCATTTACTCATTTTTGGATACCCAAAATATCTCATATTTTTGATATTACTCATAGTTTCTTACTAATAAACCTTGTACATAGTCAACTCTTCATCTTATGTGAGCATTTACTCATTTTTGGGTAACTTCTTTTACAAATTGGATTTATCTCCTCCCCACACATGGATTGATCCTACTGGCCCACAGGAACCTTAATTGGACCATATACCAAAAATTTCTGAAAATCTAGACCCTTAGGCTAAGTTCCTTTATACCCATTTCCAATTAATTCCAATTGCACATTGGAAAGTTCTTTTTGAATTTCTATTTCAGGGGAATTCATTTTAATAATATGAGAAATTTTTCTATCTGAAAAATTCAAAATCTGAATATTCTCTCTCTAGAATATTTTCTCTCTCTATGTCAAAACAGGCAGAGACAAGATCTTTTAAATTTCTGAAGAGGGATTTAATTACACAAGAAGATGCTGGACATCTTGAGAGGCTGGGGAGGAATCTTACAACTAGCTTTTCTTATTCCTTCCGGAGGAACAAAGACCATTGAACATCACTCAACATCAAAGCCATCGCCAAAGCTTGTTCATTCTCCCCACATAAAGGTCTTCAACGCAATCACAAGGATGTGATCGCCATTATGAAGGGGGGGAGTTAATCCAATTCTAGGATTAACAAGAGCTAGCGCCATTATCTTACATTAAGGAGTCACGGTAGATACACCAAAGGGTCATACATTCAAGATATGAAGCAATAGTGTCCAAAGCTACAACTTGGGCAGGCGCTCGTAATGGTGTGACGGAGTATTTATGGCGATTCTCGCTTCAAAATCGTGTGGTAGCAAGTTAGGATGAAGTCCTAAGCGATGTACTTCATGGATATATTATGAGAGTAGTCATTGTAATAGCAATAGGTCTCTTATGAGCCTTAAGTGCCCGGTCGGCCACAGTTTAAGTGAGTGTGAACACTTATGGCCATGTATATAAGTGAATATCTCTCATAATACAGCATACTCTCCCATTGTGCAATTGAGTCTTGCTCTTGCTAATCCTCTTGCTAATCTCTCTCCCTAATGCATGCTAGTGAGTGTGTGTGAGTGAAGTGAGGTGAGAGGAGGGATGAGTACCCATAGTGCAATGCGGCGGTGTGACAACGCTCTCGCGGAGGCGCAGTGGAATTGCTTCTCAAGGAGTTGTGGAGCTTAGAGACCTCAATGGTTATGAGCTCGGCCATTGAAAAGATCCTCACACGACAGTTGCGGTTCACTAGGTAAGAAGAAATGAGAAAGCATTAGGACTCATTACACTTAGCTTAAATGATGAAATCATTCACCACATTGCAGGGATACAAAAGCTAAAGATGCATGGGATGAACTTAACAAATTATTTGGCACTCAAGCAAAGAATTCAAATATAAATTTGCTGATGCAATTCTACAAACTTGACATGAAGGAAAGTGAATCTCTAACCACACACTTGAATAAATATAAAAGCATCAAGCAAAAACTTGCAGCCATTGGGAAGAAAGTAGAAGATGACGAGGCACTAGCAGTGCTTCTAAAAAGTGTGGACAAGGGAGAGTATGAGAACATTGTGGCAACCTTAAAGAATGTACTAGATTTGAAGCTGCTTGAGATAGAAGGAGCTCTACTAGAGCAAGAGAACAAGGTTAAAGAGAAGAAAGGATTGGATCCAAACAACTAGAGAGGAGAAAGCATTCTACACCTGAGGAGGCCTCACACAAGCATGAGGACGAGGAAGAGGCAGGGGAGGAGGAAGGACCTTCACTTGTTGCCTGCCTTTTCCTAACCAAAATAAGGCATAACTGTTGATCTAATCATCTGAGGAAATCAACGCTTTTCTCCTAACCGAAATCAGGCACAGTCGTTGATCTACTCATTTGAGAAATTCTTCACGGTTTTATTTAACTACTCGAATTCTAAGCGTATTCCTACTCCACTAATTCTAGCCTACCCTATCCGGCCCATGGGTTAGCCACCACCCATTGGAATCGGTAGAACCAGACAATTACTCACCCACCCATAATTGAATGCCTTTCTTAACTTTTACTTTCGAATACAAATACGCACACACTCCTCTTTAAAACTTTAACATATAAAATAATCCATTGACAATCAGTTATTGATTACAGATATCATAACTCAAAATTTCCATCCAGTCCCTTGTTTCTCAAAAAATATCACTCTGGACTCTCCGTTGAGACCCACTCGTCAGCAACAACAAGATCCAGTAACAAATTACAATAATAAATTTGTCCATCATACGTATCTTCCACGACATACGCATGGGTGTCCTAGGCACCGCGAGCCCGTGCATCGCCTGGTCAGAACCCTCCAGGATCCTCCTTAGGTGTCTTGGCACTTCACTCAGGGACCGCTTCGTCAACCCTCGCCCATCGTACCCGGAAGCCCACCATTTTTCAACCATACCGAGGCTGGTCAAGGCTTTGCTGCATGAGCCATCCTTTGAAAACTCCCTGCCAGCTGTTGCAACCGAACTTCCCTTAGAAAAACATATACCAAATGCTCCCTCCAACATTCTGGGCGTAAGACAGTCCTTTAAGAAAACAGGGTTTCTATGTAAGTTTTCAGTTTGATTTTCTTTTGAATACAAGGAGTAGTTCTTGAATCAGTATCTCCAAAACTTCTTGATCGGCATTCTGAATTTCTTACCAGAATTCCTCGAATTCTATAACCTTGATCCACAGATCAATTAGAAGGGTCTCAAACTTAGTTTCAGATTTGGCGGGAGTTTTGAGTGTATTTTTCTAAACTGGTCACACCTTCTTTCCTCGAAACTGACAAAAGAGTTTGGTCTTGGTCATAGTCTGATTCAAGGTTCGAGTCGGATAAGACTTTTCTTGAACTATCTTTCTCGAAAAGGTTTGATAATTCAGTTACTATTTTATAGAATTTCTTTCTTTGAATATACACTTAACTGATTTCTAAATTAGTTACGAATTCCAATGAGGAATAAATTAATCATTTATCAGAATATTTTGATCTCGATAAATTTTTTGAATTTTCTTTTTACAAGCCGTGTGAATATAAAACGATAGAAATTTCTCTCTTAGAGTATTTAATTATTCATTTATCAAATACTCATAGAATTTAAACATAGAATTTAAGAGAATTCTAATTTTGATATAAAAATTCTTTATGCATATATTTATGCATAAAAATCAACTTCAATGGGAATAACACTTTTATTTAAAAAAATCCTTTTATGCATCTATTTATGCATAAGATTAAATTTAATAGGAATAACACTTTTAAAATAAAAATAATTTCTCTATGCATAAAAATCAATTTTTATAAGAATAACGCTTTTATAATAAAAAAACTCCTTTATGCATCTTTCTATGCATAAAAATTCAAATTTAATAAGAATAACACTTTTATAATAAAAAAATATTCTTTATGCATCTTTCTATGCATAAAAATTAATTTTATGCAAAAAAATTAATTTTAATAAGAATAACACTTTTGTAATAAAAAAAATCCTTTATAAATCTTTCTATGCATAAAAATTCAAATTTAATAAGAATAACATTTTTTAATAAAAAAATTCCTTTATGCATCTTTCTATGCATAAAAATTCAAATTTAATAGGAATAACACTTTTATAATAAAAAAATTTCTTTATGCATCTTTCTATGCATAAAAATTTAAATTTAATAAGAATAACACTTTATAATAAAAAGATATCCTTTATGCATCTTTCTATGCATAAAATTCAATTTTAATAAGAATAACACTTTTGTAATAAAAAAATTTCCTTTATGCATCTTTCTATACATAAAAATTCAAATTTAATAAGAATAACACTTTTATAATAAAAAAATTTCTTTATACATCTTTCTATGCATAAAAATTTAAATTTAATAAGAATAACACTTTTGTAATAAAAAAATTCCTTTATGCATCTTTCTATGCACAGAAATCAATTTTAATAATTAATATCAGTGATATCCATGCATATTCATAGGTGAATATGTACATGGAGTAATTAGAATATTTCTTTTAGATGCAAAAATGGTGGGAATTACTCTTTTGGAATAACATAAAAACAAACTTTCTTTTCCACAAAATTTTGAAAAATTTTACCATAACCTCCTTTGTATGGCGGACCATTCCTCATTTTTATCATTCTTTATTTAACTTAAATTAAATCAAATTAGATTCATAGAACTGTAATCTACATAATTTTCTAAATTCAAGAGAGTAAACAATAAGACGAGGTTATTTAATCTCTTAGTTAAACTTTCTAGGATTAAGAAAGGCTAGAATAGAAGAGAAGGGGGTGGCCTTTTCCTCAAAGGCATAGCATTAGAATTTAATTCAATCAACTGTAAAACATAAAAATCAAGAAAACCATAGATTTAAAATTTGTAAATAAGTAAGAAAATTAGCTTACAAGGAGTTTGTAAGCTCTCCTTTGGCTTGAGGGATTGAGGGTTCTACTCTTGTTTGAAGCTAGAGTGGCCACCAATTCACTTTTTCGAGAGGATTAGGCAAAAAACAATTGAATTATTAAGAAATTCAATGTAAATGGCCCAGGGCAGGAGTAGAGTAACAGTGCATAAACACCATTAAGCTTTTACAAAGGGAGAGGCTTCTATTTATAGGAAAAAGTGAGCATCTAACCAAGCAAACTAATTCTAGAATTTTCCAAATCAGTTTGGTCAATTTTTGACCATTTTTGGGTGAGTTCAGCTTACTTTTTGGATCTAATTTTGAACAGGAGAGAGGAGAGATAAAAATATCTCATTTTATTGATAAAAAATTGGGGGTAATGATGAGAAAAAAGGCGCCTACTTCATGAGGGGAGATCCCCACTCTGTGAGGTGTCAAAATTCAGTTTTTTTACTCTTTTCTTTGGTCCTTAGTCCACTCTTCATCTTATGTGAGCATTTACTCATTTTTGGGGGGGTTTTCTTTTATTCTTCAATTTATCTTCTCCCTACATTTGGATTAATCTTATTGGTCCATAAGAACCTTAATCCAAAATTTTTAGAAAATCTTGGCCCTTAGGCTAAGGTCTTTTGTGCACATTATAATTTATTTCTAATGCACCTTAGGAATTTCTTTTTAAACTTCTGTTTCGGGGGAATTTATTTTAATAAGAAGGGATATTTTTCCATCCAAAGATATCTAAAAACTAAATTACCTCTCTCTAGAATATTTTCTCTCTCTAGACCAGTAGAAATAAGATCTTTTAGTATTATGAAAAGGGGATTGATTATAGGGGAAGAAACTGGACATCTTGAGGGGCTGGGGAGGAATCTTACAAATGCAATCATAAGAAACAAGTTGACGTCCAAAGTTCATCACGCCACAAAGGTGTGGCGGTAAGTGGTTCCAAGGATCTTTATCTTCAAATCCTTCAATAGACCAATGGGTCTAACTGTGGCTCCATCAGGGAGTTTGACTAGCAATGTGGTGTCATCCCATGGGAGGTGCTCCCCATTTATCCCAGCATTGTTTTGTAACAATGCTTAATCCTGCTCCCCCATCCAGGATCGCTCCCCCATCCAGGATCGCTGCTGTGACCTGGAGGCCATTGAAGGTTGTCGGCAAAGCTGCATTCAATTTATCCCCTTTGAGATTATTTACTCAGACTATGGGGTGCAAGTTATTTCATGGGATATAACAAGTTCATCTTCCTTAGATTCATTAGAGCTATCTGGCTCCATGGATTCTTGCATACCTGCCCCTAGGCATCCCTCCATCTAGTCTTTCAGATCTTTCCATAATCTTAGAAAGGAAGAAAGAGAGACCAGCAATGTCTCTCGGGGTGGAGGCTGTTACGTGAGGAAGATTGTTTTAACTTAATCTTAAGCTCTTTTGCGTGTATGGAATGTGGATAGGGATTCTGTATCCATTTGTTTAAGGTGGTCATCCCCCAAATCTTTGAGATATTCTGTTGCCCCGTCTCCTTGGTGGGGGCAGCTGCTGTAGTGGGTTCAATTGCTTCTGTTGGCCTCTATGGGGGTGGCTACTCTAGGAGCTCTCTAGAATATACCTGAACATCTTCCGTGGGTCTCACATTGGAAACTGACAGAGACAAGGCTCCAGGTAGCAGTAGGAGGCTCGTCTTCTATTTTTTCTTGTCAATCCCTGGCCAATTCTTGGGCTGCCAGTAGTCTTTCTTTCTCCTCTATGGGGTTAGGATATTCAACAAGTCTTTTGGGAGCTGGGTAGCATGTCAATCAGTTCTCGAGCTTGGGTGACTGATCATATCAGATCTTCCTCTTCTAATATGAAGAGGTTGATGCCTGTGTTATCGTGCCATCTTTTGAACCACTTTGGATAACTACACGACAGTCTCCCTTATCGATCTTTGTGGTTTTCTTCTTTGAGTGTCTAGTCACTCGTGCTTGCTCAGGGACATTCCTTGAGGATAAGACCTTTGCTTGTCCCTCTGCTGGTCTCATAAGGTGGATGCCTCTATTCTGCAGCATGAGCTATGGCTCTCTGTCGCTCGCAGTTTTATAGTTGGGTTATGGGGTTGAGAGGGACCGTATGGATCAAGCCATCTCTCACACTCAACAGGTTAATGATGGTGCTCGGATTACCTTCGCGAGCCTTCCCATTGTTCCAAGTCTTAGCGGATAATCTTTATACATATGGTCAATCCCACACCCTACGCATAAGGGAGTTAAGTCGGGAGCACCTATAGAGATACTCGCCATCCCTTTCTTGATGGGACACTCAGCCACTTGATGAGGCCCTGCGCAACAATAGCACTGCATAGGTGATCATTTTTCCATTGTATTCATGTCTCTAACCCATGGCATTGGGGCGGCTAAGTACGCTGGTGGGTACTTTTGATCTCCCTCCATAACATAATGACTTAGAATTTATGAGGGGCGGGCTTGTTGGCTCCAGGGTATCATAGGTAGGAACTTCTGGAATTTCCCCCTCATCCCCTTCTTTGAAGATTTTAGTCAGGGTTAGCTGACAAACTAGTGTGATTCTTGGCACAATGGGGGTTGAGGTGAGTTTATTGGGGGTGGTAAGGGCATTTCAAGTACCCTAAACATTCCTCTTTGGGCCACTTCTTGGCCTAGTTGAGGTGCATTATGATGAGAAGGTGTTGGCAAAGCCATTAGGTTGCCTCGCAAGGCGGCATGAGGTAGAGCACAGGCTTGAGCTGCCCTCTACTGATAGCAGTTTGTAACTTTGTGATTGCCCCATCTCTTGCAAAATGTGCAGTAGAGGTTAGGACGAGGTCGCATTATGTGGACACTCCGAGCTGGTATGGTTAGCTTGATAGATCGGGCACCATAAAAGCTCCCTCTTTGGATAAAGATGGGGTTGGCCAACGTGATTCCAACCTTGGTCAGTTATCCAATGTTGGGTCATCTGCTGCATTAATGCAGCAGCCAACTTCTCAACATGTCTGCTTGTGGAGTCTTTACTTTTTCCGTCAGATTTCGTACTGGTGGTCTTGAAAGAGGCTTCAAATGTGCCCTCATGAAGTTCTTGGGAATGTGTTCCCTTGAAATTGTCTTCAAAGTCCATAGCACTCCTACGTCACCCAGACCTTCCAAGAATCTCCCTATTAGTCTTTCATCAAAGAACTTGTCTCTATAGCACTGCAGCAGCAATAATGGAGATATCTGACTCTATTGATATGGTCTCAAATGGTTTCACCATCCCGTTGTCTGACATTGTGCAACTGCTCCACCGGACTCCATCTGGTACCTTCACAAGAATATCCTACCTTGAAGGCCTCTTTCAAGGTTTTAAAGGTGGCCTTTTCCTCAACCCCTTAAGGACCTAACCATTGGCCTACTTTATCATCTAGAGTGAGGCCAAAGGCACTCACCTTAACCTGATCTTCTACATGGCCAATAGCTTCACAAATTTGGTTGAACATCTCCAAATGTGGGATGGGATCTCCAGTCCCATCAAATTTAGCGAGATCAGCTTTGAGATGTTGGCGGGTTTGTTCTGCTCTAATCTGGGTGCAAGCGCAGGTTGCACTAGCGTTGAGGGTTATTCCCTGACAATTTAGTTATACCTACTTGGGTTGAATGCAATTGCTCTTTATGCCCAATTAATGCAATTATTCCGTTTTTAATGCAACTACCACATTCAAGGCTGGAAATCTTCCCAAATTTGGCTAGTGAGAAAGGAGCGGTTGTGGCATAAATGCCACGGCCATGGCCTGTAAAGGGAATGGCCGTTCGCTTCTCAAAACTACCTGCTGTAGAATGTGATTTTTGCCTAGTTTTTCCCTCAAATTTTTGCTAATTTAGGTATCTTCCCACTAATTTTTTGGGTTTTTGATTCAATAGAGAGCTAGAGCTTGTCTCAAGCTATCTACTATTGATGCCTACAATGGTTAATGAAACTTAACTAATTAAGATTAATTTGTTGATTAAGCTAAGGTGCAAACTTGATTAAAAAAAGGAACAAAAAATCAAAGAGTTGCATGAATGTCAAGGGCAGTGTTTGAGCACTTACTTGCTTCTTCCATGCTCGATAAAGATATCAATGCTCTAATGCTCGATCAACCTCTATTTCTCCATGGTATCACCATCAACAAATAAAAAAAAGCTCAAAATCAAGCAACCAACCAGTGGATTTGCACTCCAACTGAGCCAAATAAGGACTCTAGCAAATGAACAAAGTGGAGGACCCTAAGCTAAATGTATTCCTCAGCAGTGGTGGTGCCAAAGATGTTTATCCTAACATACTACCTTGCACACGAGAGAGAGAGAGAGAGAGAGAGAGAGAGAGAGAGAGAGAGAGAGAGAGAGAGAAGAGAAGAGAAGAGAGACAACATACAAGGGTTGAGTTTGGAGATTTGCACTTAGCCAATCCTAATGATGGTTAACTCCCACTAGGGACTCACAAGTAGAGATTCAATGGCTAGGTAGAGAGCAAGAAGAAGGGAGCTATGGAAAGCTCAACCTTCACCTCATGCCACATGCATGCAAGAGGGACTTGGTAGAGAGCAGAGAGAGGGGAGAGAAGGAGAGAAGCTAGAGCATCACCATCCCTATAAAACACACACCAACAATCAAGCATGCAAGCACAACAAGCAAGCATACAACCTCAAGCTCATGAGAGTGAGTGAGAGAGAGAGAGGCAAGACTCAGATGAGACTAATGGGATTGTCCCTTTTCATATTTCATTAAATGTCTTATATACAAGAGCTCATGATTACAATGGCCGGTCGTCCATTTACAATTGGGGCCCGAAAACTAGTCTTCCTAGCTCTATGTACAACTATTCCTCATGATTGGCATTACACAAGCCGTAAGCTCGATCATCCTATGTCTCTTTTACATTGAGCGCTTTTTGCGCAATTACAAAAGATGAGTGCGATAAGCGTAGCCACACTTGAAAATTTTTGTTAACCAGATTGGTTAACAAAACAGACGTGAAACTTTCTTGCCTTGAGCTAGAGTTTCCCCAATAAGACCACCTAGCTATATATCCAACCTTGGTTAACATTGTGGCTAGTCACAACATATTATCTTCGGAGAGGCGAGGACCTCGTTAGACACCTTATTAGGCTAACCATCCCTAACACCATTAGCAATGGTGTGATCCTTGCCATAGTAAACAATTTCCAATCCAAAAACGTCAATTTTATTGAAACAAAGTTTTATATTGGGAACTAAGCATGTGTCTTACAAGATCTATTTATGTATAAAAATCAATTTTTATAAGAATAACGCTTTTATAAATAAGAATTTCCTTTATGCATCTTTCTATGCATAAAAATCAAATTTAATGAGAATAACACTTTTATATTAAAAAAATCCATTATGCATCTTTCTAAGCATAGAAATTAAATTTAATGAGAATAAAACTTTTATAAAAAAATTCATTATGCATCTTTCTATGCATAGAAATTAAATTTAATGAAAATAACACTTTATAATTAAAAAATTCCATTATGCATCTTTCTATGCATAGAAATCAATTTTAATAATTAATGTCAGTGATATCCATGCATATTCATAGGTGAATATGTACATGGAGTAATTAGAATATTTCTTTTAGATGCAAAAATGGTGGGAATTACTCTTTTGGAATAACATAAAAACAAACTTTCTTTTCCACAAAATTTTGGAAAATTTTGCCATAACCTCCTTTGTATGGCTGACCATTTCTCATTTTTATCATTCTTTAATTGACTTAAATTAACCCAATTTAGATGTATAGGACTCTAATCTACTCAATTTTTAAAATTCAAGAGAGTAAACAATAAGAAAAGTTTAATTAATCTTTTAGTTAATCTTTCTAGGATTAAGAAAGGCTGGAATGTAAAGAAGAGAAGGGGGGTGGCCTTTTCCTCAAAGGCATAACATTAGAATTTAATTCAATCAAGAGAAAAACATGAAAAGAAAACCACAGATTTAAAAATTAAACAAGTTAGAAAAATTAGCTTACATGGAGCTTGTAAGCTTTCCTTTGGCTTGAGGGATTGAGGGTTCTACTCTTGTTTGAAGCAAAAGTGGCCACCAATTCGCTTTTGAGAGGAGTAGGCCAAAAACAATTGAATTATCAAGAAATTCAATGTTAGGAGTAGAGTAACAGTGTTTAAACACCATTAAGCTTTTACAAAGGGGGAGGCTTCTATTTATAGTAGCCTTAAACCAAGCAAACTGATTCTAGAATTTTTCAGATTAGTTTGGTCAATTTTTGACCATTTTTGGGTCAGTTCAGCTTACTTTTTGGATCTAGGAGAGATAAAATATCTCATTTAATTGATTTAAAATTGGGGGGTAATGATGAGAAAAAGGCGCCTACTTCATGAGGGGGGATATCCCCACTCTGAGGTGTCAAAATTGAGTTTTTTTACTCTTTTCTTTGGTCCTTAGTCCATAATTCATCTTATGTGAGCATTTACTCATTTTTTGGGGGTTTTTCTTTTATTATTCAATTTATCTCTTCCCTACATTTGGATTAATCGTATTGGTCCATAAGAACACTAACTGAACTGATCTGACCGAACCCGTAAGTCCCATAGTCACATCAAGGAAAAGATTACACTTGGATCATAGAGACCAATGCTTTTTTCCTCATTGAGAGGCACAACCGTTGATTCTTTTCCATAGAACAATTTTTATCCGGGATTTACTTCATCTATCGTACTACAACAGAATTAAGTCTCATTTTAGGGATCCATCGGTCTAGCCTAACCCCATCTAGTCTCGTAGGTTAGCCAATTGCCCATAGCCCAACTGCCCAACCATTGTAGTGATGGGATCCATTTAAGAATTTGGTTAGGTTTTTGTCCCGGGTACTAGGGAAAGGAGTTCCCAGGCCCCCTAGCTGGATATTCATGCAAACTTAAAACTAGTCACACCACTTACACACCCAATATGAAATTGCCTTTTTCACAGATTCAGCTGTCTTTAAAACAATCATTTAATGAAACTATAGTATCACTGATCATAATCCTCCAAAATATCCAGTTGAATCCTAATTTCTAATTTTTCCTTTATCGGTGTACTTATGGCATCATTGGCAACCAGAACGCTCACCACATGTCCACTCAGGGGCCTTTTCAATAGTTCCTACCTCATAGTACCCAGCAATATATTCACTTATAAAAATCAAAATGGATTCTCCGTCGAAGATCAGCAAGATCAACCAACAAATCCATATAAAAGAGCCATAGACTCATCTGTTGAGGACCAGCAAGGTCAATCAACCAGATCCATGCCCGAATTCAGAAAGCAACTCTTACTCCTTGTTCCAATATTTTCCACGATGTACGTGTGGGTATCTTCGGCGACCCAGAGCCCGAGCACCATATGGTCATCACCCTCTAGGATCCTTCGCAGGTCACCTAGTGCTTCACTCATAGGCCGCTTCCTTAGTCCCTCATCCACCGTACCGAAGCTCACCATTTAAATCGAACCAAGGCTGGTGAAGACCACGGTCGACCTTGCTACACGAGATGTCCTCCGTTGACTCTCTGTCAGCTGTTGCAACTTTATCAGATAGGTCTCCACGACCTCATTCACAAGACGGTCAAAATGCTTCCCTAGCATTCTTGACATAAAACAATAATTTAAAAACATGTCATAAATATAGTTTCTATAACAAACTCTCGTCTTTCCACATTGTTCCACATCAATCCTCATTTATTTCATATATATTCCCATTCTCATCACATCATTTTCTATCTCATCACATCTTTTGTCATTTATCCGCATCAAATCTCATCCACTCGCATCTAATCTCATCCACTCGCATCAAATCTCATCCACTCGCATCTACCCATATCCACATCTCATCACATCATATTCATCCACTCGCATCTACCCATATCTCATCCACTCGCATCTACCCATATCCACATCTCATCACATCATATTCATTCACATCACATCAAATCTCATCATCTACCCATATCCACATCTCATCCACTCACATCAAATCTCATCCACTCGCATCTACCCATATCTCATCCACTCGCATCTACCCATATCCACATCTCATCACATCATATTCATTCACATCACATATCATCCACTCACATCTATTCCAATTTACATCACATCTCATTCACTCACATCCCGATTCACATCACATCACATCACATCACATCTCATTCACTCACATCCCGATTCACATCACATCACATCACATCTCATTCACTCATATCCCGATTCACATCACATCTATTCACGTCCATCACATCCATTTACATCCATCATATCTCATTCATTAATATCCATCACATTCATTCATTCATATCCACCACATTCATTCGCATAACCATCCCATCACATACATTCTATCCACATTATATCACATCATTTCTATCCACATCATATCTCATTCATACGCATCTCATCTATACATTCTATCCACATTATATCACATCACTTCTATCCACATCATATCTCATTCATACACATCTCATCTCATTCATCCACATCCATCCAATCATTCACATGTAAGACTACTCACATCTATCCATACATTCATATCTATCACTTCACATCCACATATATTCCATATATTCATGTCACATCACATCTCTTTACATCACATCACATTCTTTCACATACACATCCACATCCATTCTTTCACGTACATCCACATCCATTCTTCACATACACATCCACATCCATTCTTCACATACACATCCACATCCTTTCTTCACATACACATCCACATCCATTCTTCACATACACATTCACATCCATTCTTCACATACACATCCATATCCATTCTTCACATACACATCCACATCCATTCATTCATTCACATCTATCTGATTCACATCACATCTCATCACATCTATTCACATCACATTACATCCATCCATTCATTCACATCTCTCTGATTCACATACATTCATTCATTCACATCTATCTGATTCACATCGCATCTCATCATATCTATTCACATCACATCTCATTTCTATGCAAGTTTTCAGTTTGATTTTCTTTTGAATACAAGGAGTATTTCTTGAATCAGTATCCCCAAAACTTCTTGATCGGAATTCTGAATTTCATACCAGAATTCCTCGAATTCTATAACCTTGATCCACACATCAATTCGAAGGGTCTCAAACTTAGTTTCAGATTTGGCGGGAGTTTTGAGTGTATTTTTCTAAACTGGTCACACCTTCTTTCCTCAAAACTAACGAAAGAGTTTGGTCTTGGTCATAGTGTGATTCAAGGTTCGAGTCGGATAAGATTTTTCCTGATCTATCTTTCTCGAAAAGGTTCGATAATTCAGTTACTATTTTACTGAATTTCTTTCTTTGAATATTCACTTAACTGATTTCTAAATTAGTTACAAATTCCAATGAGGAATAGATTAATCATTTATCTGAATATTTTGATCTCGATAGATTTCCTGAATTCTCTTTTTACAATCCCTGTGAATATAAAACGATAGAAATTTCTCTCTTTAGGGTATTTAGTTATTCATTTATCAAACTCATAGAATTTAAACATAGAATTTAAGAGAATTCTAATTTTGATATAAACATTCTTTATGCATCTATTTATGCATAAAAATCAACTTCAGTGGGAATAACTCTTTTATTAAAAAAATCCTTTTATGTATCTATTTATGCATAAAATCAAATTTAATAGGAATAACACTTTTGTAATTAAAAAAATTCCTTTATGCATCTTTCTATGCATAAAATCAAATTTAATGAGAATAACATTTTTGTAATAAAATTTTTTTCTTTATGCATAAAAATTAAATTTAATAAGAATAACACTTTTGTAATTAAAAAAATTCCTTTATGCATCTTTTTATGCATAAAAATCAAATTTAATGAGAATAACACTTTTGTAATTTAACAAATTTTCTTTATGCATCTTTCTATGCATAAAAATCAAATTTAATGAGAATAACACTTTTGTAATTTAAAAAATTATGCATAAAAATCAAATTTAATGAGAATAACACTTTTGTAATAAAAAAATTCCTTTATGCATCTTTCTATGCATAAAAATCAAATTTAATGAGAATAACACTTTTGTAATAAATAAAAAAATTCCTTGATGCATCTTTCTATGCATAAAAAATAAATTTAATGAGAATAACACTTTTGCAATAAAAAAATTTCCTTTATGCATCTTTCTATGCATAAAAATCAAATTTAATGAGAATAACACTTTTGTAATTAAAAAAATTTCTTTATGCATCTTTCTATACATAAAATCAAATTTAATAATTAATATCAGTGATATCCATGCATATTCATAGGTGAATATGTACATGGAGTAATTAGAATATTTCTTTTAGATGCAAAAATGGTGGGAATTACTCTTTTGGAATAACATAAAAACAAACTTTCTTTTTCACAAAATTCTATAAAATTTTGCCATAACCTCCTTTGTATGGCTGACCATTTCTCATTTTTATCTTCTTCATTTAACTTAAATTAATCCAAATTAGATTTAATTTTCTAAATTCAAGAGAGTAAACAATAAGAAGAGTTTAATTAATCTCTTAATTAATCTTTCTAGGATTAAGAAAGGTTAGAATGTAAAGAAGAGAAGGGGGTGGCCTTTTTATCAAGGCATAGCATTTGAATTTAATTCAAACATTTGCAAAGCATAAAAATTAAGAAAACCATAGATTTTTCATTAAACAAAGTAAGAAAATTAACTTACATAGAGCTTGTAAGCTCTCCTTTGGCTTGAGGGGTTGAGGGTTCTACTCTTGTTTGAAGCAAGAGTGGCCACCGATTCACTTTGGAGAGAAGTAGGCCAAAAACAATTGAATTATTAAAAAATTCAATGTAGATGGCTTAAGAGAGGAGCAGAGTAACAGTGCATAAACACCATTAAGATTTTACAAAGGGGGAGGCTTCTATTTATAGGAAAAAGTGGGCCTCTAACCCAAGCCAACTGATTCTAGAATTTTCCAGATCAGTTTGGTCAAATTTTGACCATTTTTGGGTTAGTTCAGCTTACTTTTTGGATCTAGTTTTGAAATAGGAGAGAGGAGAGATGAAAATATCTCATTTTATTGATTAAAATTAGAGGGTAATGATGAGAAAAAGGCACCTACTTCATGAGGGGAGATCCCCACACTGAGGTGTCAAAATTCCGTTTTTTAATTCTTTTCTTTGGTCCTTAGTCCACTCTTCATCTGATGTGAGCATTTACTCATTTTTTGGGGGGGTTTTCTTTTATTCTTCAATTTATCTCCTCCCTAAATTCGGATTAATCTTATTGGTCCATAGGAACCTTAATTGGACCATAATCTAAAAATTTCTGAAAATCTGGACCCTTAGGCTAAGGTCGTTTATACCTATTTTCAATTAATTCCAATTGCACATTGGAAAGTTCTTTTTGAATTTCTATTTCAAGGGAAATCATTTTAGACACTAGGAGGATTTTTATATACAAAAATATCTCAATTTTGAATTACCTCCCTCTAGACATTTTTTCTCTCCAGGCCAAAACAGGGCAAAACAGGATCTTTCTTTTATTTCAGAGAAGGGAAGAGAAGGTTCTTACACCTGCACACCTCAAAATCCGGGGGAGGAATCTTACAGATTTGCTTCTTTGAAAGGAAGGAGGGAGGGAGGGAGAAGGGATAAACTCATTTACCGGGAGTTCCACATGGACAAGGTTGCCATTGAAGCTTGCTCTTGGCAAGAAGGAGATGTATTATCAAAATGATCAATAAGTGTTAATTATCATTAGGTACTTTTTCAAGTGTCTTATATGCTTCCCAACCTTTTCAAACTTATTTTTACAAGTATCCATGCCCAACGCTATGAGCTAAGACCATATTATGCCTATGTATATAAAACTAATCCATAGTCATTGCCCATGATCCTATCCACACATATATATGACGTTATAAACCATCCCCCACCCATAGGTTTTGCCTTTGAAACCATAAGAGTGACCCCAAGGGTGAGACAATATCAAGGGAAGGCCCACATGACATGATTAGCCCCCAACCCATTAATTGTGGCTCTCAAATATGCAATTCTAGGAATTTTCAGTCACTTTCCATTTCATAAATGCAATTCTAGGAATTTTGAGTCACTTTCCATTTCATAAATGCCTCATAAAATGCATGAATCAAGTGTCCAACAACTCTTCAAATCCCTCAAGCATAAAGGTGGGTTTCCATAAAGTCTATTTAGTGGGTAAACCCTTCCACTTAACAAGATATTCCTTGTATAGTCCATACTAGGTGAACAAGCTTGGTGTTAGTGTTGCCTTGAGAAAGGCATATCTTGATTTGGGAATTCTTAGGAAAACATAATCCCCAACCTTGAACTCAACCAGCCTCCTATGAGTAACATAGTCCTTCATCCTTTCTTGTGTTCCTTCTTCATATTCTCTTTACTTTCTTGTAAGAGAGTACACATTCTTTCCACATCCTCTTTTTGCACATGGATTCAACTTTACATGCTTAAAAATGACCATTGGCATGTTGACCTTATAACCATATATAGCCTTTAAGGGGACATACCAATGCTCACATGGTGAGTGCTATTGTATACAAATTTGGCTAAGTGTAGCCACTCATACCAAGTCTATTGCATGTCATGGTAATAGTGTCTCAAATATGTCTCCACCCACTTTTTTACCCTCTTCGTTTTCCCATCAATCTTGAGATGGTATGCCGTACTTGGAGTCATGACTGTAACCATCCATTCGCATCATTTGTCATGACTGTAACCATCCATTTGCATCATTTGTCATAGTAAATTGCTCTAAGGGGGTGAAGGAATAGATCTCTTTGCCTAGATGGAGGCAAGTAGAGATTTTCCTTCATGATGGTTCTGCCTCACAAAACTCAAGGGAAGAAGAAGAAGCTAATGCAAGAGGGAAACTTACAAACAAACCTATCTAGCATGCATCCATCAAGAAAGCAAGATTCCATAGCATGCATGTAAGCAAGAATAGAGAAGAGAAGATCTCACAAAAATATTCTATTATATAAGCAAGCAAGATTCCATAGCATACATGTAAGGAAGAATAGACAAGAGAAGAGCCCACAAGTATTCCATTAGAAGGGAATAAATGTATATTGCTTAGTGTCGAAAATGACATACACAAGTGACTAGTTTTCATAGTAGACTAGCCAAACTTTAAAATGGTATAGGGTGGATACATGGTAAGGGTGCTCACCTTTGTTTGGGCACCCTAGAAAAACGATAAAAACGGGCCCTTTTTTACCTTTAATGTCCACCTTGAAAAAGAGCCTTCCTTCACCTTTAATGTCCAATCACCCGTAGCTACAAAAGGAATTTCATTATATTATCTTCTAATGAAACATCACACATGAAGTTCAGCACCTCATAATGTAATCTGATTGAGAATTAAATACATACAACTATACATTTCCTCATACACACTCTTGGCAGGTATTGCATGTCATAGATTTAGACTATAGGATAGTATGTCCTTAAAGTGCTTATAACTTATGTATCTTAGCTCTAATCGATAAGCCACTTTAAACATAGAGTTAAACTTGATTTATTGTTATTTTTTGAGTTTTGTTTCTATTTTTAAATTTATTTTAAGAACTTACGAGTGCTAAAAAATATATTACTTTTTATGCACATACGATCATCAACTTACAATGCTGAATTTTAGAGATCTAACTATTAGAAAAAATAGACAAACTTTGATAGAATGTGAGGCTAAGGTGAAATTCTAAATTTAACTATTAGGATTTTTTAGATCTTATTTAGAAAATATGGCAATATGTTAGAAGGCCTGTGAAAGTTTTATAATTTAATAATAAAAAATTTAATATTTTATTCAAATTACTCCACTCATGTGGATAAAAGTGGTTTATAATGTTCAATTTACATTTTAAAAATTTGGTTAATTAGCAGGGTGGAAATGTGTGGATATCCATGATAATGGTAAGTGACCGCATCCTCGTGTACTGGCAAGGTGGAAATGTGTGAATATCTAGGATAACATACCCCTTTCCTAATGGTGATTGCATCCTCACTTCACCACTCAAGTCATCATTGGTGAAGCTAGTAAGGTGGAAATGTGTGGATATCTATAGGATACACCATAAGTTCATGGTGCAAGGTTAATTGGTACAGTTTATGACCAATCCACAACCAAATGTAGGGCATAGTGGGGATAAGATTTGGCTAGTCCTAGTGGTAGTGGGTAGCTTATCGAGGGCGATCACATGAAAAGTATAGGTGTTATAGAAGTTCTTTGTGTGAGGCCATGGACATGGCATGGGCCCTTCAAATTTAGGCAGTTTGGTACACCCTGAGATTGGTGGAATAAGCACCAAGCCACCCAATGAATCATTTACACAAGTAAATAGGGGTCTAGACCCTCTTGGAATGACATGATATTATGCCCCGATCTCACAACATGGTGCACCTAAAGATTAGCCTTTTTCATGGCAAATATGTCAGTCAGGTAATGGGCCATGCCCACCATGGGTAGTTTGTGTGTATCATGAGATGTGAGATCTGAAACAAAAATGTGATGCCCCCTCAGTGAAATATATAGGTGATGTGCATGGGTAATGGGTGGAAGGTGTGCCCCTCTATGTACTCCTCAAACTTAAAGATGTCTCTAACTCAACTTCTTTCTTTGACTCTCTTCTCTAATTTCTTTGACATTACTCTATATCCCTTTTCTTTGGGAGTCAATATTGTTAGATTGTGGATGCATGGCAGTGTGCTTTACCAAATGGTGCTAGGAAACATTTGTTGCTTGAGGGATTTGGTGTTAGCAAGCATTCAGGATAGAGATAATGTGGATTAAGAGTTGATAGATATGGTAAAAGAAGAGGCCACAGAAGGTTCCTGCTAATTTGAGGAGGGTCTAGGTGATGGGTCATATCGTGGGGCCAGGCTTGCACACCTACTTGTGGTCCCCCCATCCCTCTATTACTTAAGGGATTTAGCATTAGTGAAAATTGGAAAGAAAGAGACAGTGTGGTTCAAGAATTGTTGTGGTCAAAGAAGAGGCCATGGAAGGTTCTTGCTAATATGAGAAGGGTCCATGCGATGAATTATACCATGGGCTAGGCTTGTAGCTACCATGGTCCATCCAAAGATATTCTAGGGATGAACCTAGATGGTTGTTGCTGATGAGGCCTAATGCAGGTGCTTGTGATAGCAGTGTCTATTCTTCCTGCTAGATATGTCTACTAAATGCAGAGCTTGTGTATAAATTGTAGATGTTGTATAAGCATGAGCAAAAGATGCCCATGTAGAAGCACCTTTCACTATAGAACTCCCACACACACTGATTTCGACTCTTTTATTTCTTTTTTATTTCTCGTTTAATACAACTTGTGTGTGTGGAACCATAGGTACGAGAGTTTTATACCAATTTTGGGCCTATATTGAGTTGGAAAGTAGTAGTCAAGGCCCTGCAGTATGGGGATAGACCTATCAACCCACATTGGTTTCAAAGATACCACCTGTCTCATAGAAGGATAAAGGGTGTGCAAGAAAGACAACAACCGGAAGGTGGTACATAATATCAAAGGGTTTCCAAAACTTGGTATCTGGCATATCTTTAACAGTCTAGTGTCTCTATCTATTTGTTGGCAGAAGCTGGTACCTTCATTGAGGTCAAAGACTAGCCACTCTTTGCTTGTCCATTAGTTCTTGGGAACCTTCTCAAGAAAGATGAGGGATGATGAGTGAAAAGCACTGGCATGTGGCTACTATAGCAAGGTCTCAAGGACCAAGCTGTAGCAAAGGTCATTAAAGTTCTTCATTCAGATCTGCATCTCCATGGTGGGGCAACTAGTAGCGTGGGGCCATCAATGTACAGGAAGTTATAGATATACCCTCATACACAAGAACTTGCACCAAGACCTTCCTTTGATTGGCATGTACTTGGGTTGATGTGAACTTCTCTATATATGATGCAGCCATGTATTCCCACCATATTTTGTGGCCACTAAGGAGATAGGGCATGCACCACTTAGGTTGGACTCCTATGTGTATTCTCACCATGTATTCCCACCATATTTGGTGGCCACTAAGGAGATAGGGCGTGCACCACTTGGGTTGGACTCCTATGTGTATTCTCACCATATTTGGTGGGCCACTAAGGAGATAGGGTGTGTGACCACTTGGGCTAGACCTACACTTGAGTAGTCCCCAAGATAAAAAAAAGTTCTAGCCTTCTTTGGTGTGCCATGGTTCTTCCCATGGGCAAATAGGTGATCAATGTGTTGATTCATCACCAAACAAATTTTAGTTAGGGTGTATCAAGGTGGTTATGGAAGTTGCATTGGAAAATGTGAGAACTGAACATTTGTGGGTTGGTATGTGAGTTGATGTTCATGGGTAGTCAAGGACACTCTCAAGTCCTTCCCGTCATCTTCATGGTGCCTTATTGAAATCTGGCTCCTCATTAATGATTCAATTATAGGGGGTTCCTAAATACAATTGATAAGGTGGTTGAGTTGGGGGAGGAAATCTAGGCTCAAGGAATAAACTATAGATGAAGTAGGTTCTCCCATACGATGATGCAGATAGATTGACATGAGGGTTTTGGGTGGGGTGAGAGTTTGGCTAGTTGTTGGAGCATTAGGTGTTGTGGCTTTGGGATTGCTCATCATGACTGCTATTGGATTTGGCATCTGGGTATTTGCTTTACTATTCAAACTGTGCCAAAATTGTTAAAAAAGTGTGCTTGATTAGCTTGCAAATCATCTTGCCAACCCTATTTCCTTTCCAAGGAGCTTCAAGGTATTTCTCTTCATCTGTAGGCTTGTGGCTTTGGAAAAAGGCATAGGCCTCTTGTACCTTGATGATGGAGATGTCTTCAAGTAAGCCACATGGATGGTATGAATGGTGGAAACTCTGGTGTGGCAAGGGCATGCTCAAGGTTATTGTAGACTATATAATATAGTTGGAGGATGCCCTATGGGTTATATTGGTTATTGGGCATGTGACAAAGCTAGTGTAGGCGGACTTCAATGCTTGCGCAAATGAGGACCTTCATGGTGGCCAATGAAGTAAATCTTCTTGGATGGGAAAGTAAATCTTTGTGGATGGCTAGTGAAGTAAATCTTCTTGGATGGGAAAGTAAATCTTTGTGGATGGCTAGTGAAGTAAATCTTTTTGGATGGAGAAGTTGAGGCTAGGTGGTGCTATGAGGTTGAGAAAATGCTCTCCCCCTCGATAAAGAGTAGAATTTTATAAGAAGGTGGCACCACATGGCAAGGTTAGACACAACTTGATGGGATTCAATGGAGTATAAAAGTGTAGTGTCCAGAAGGAGATGGCTTAGTCAAAAAAGAAAAGGGTGGCAATGGTGGGTTGTGCCGCATGGTGTTAATGTGGGCTAAGATGGTTTGGAAGGTAAGGGTGGAGATAGGGTGGAAATAGGGTGGAGGTAGGGTGGAAGGTGAGGGTAGAGGTAGGCCGCCCTGATAAAAAAATAATGAATTGAAGCAAGTAAAGAGACAAGGTATGGTGAATGAGGGTAAGAAGGGTATCCACAAGGGGACATCTCATGGTTGGAAAGGTGTCAAAGGTCAGCGGCAGCATGGGAGAGAAGCATGTTTAGCTTCTTTTGGTTTCACTCTTCCAATAGGTTATCATTCGAGGAAATGGTTTCCAACTTATGGATTTCAGCATCTACCTAGGTAATAAGGGCTTCTTTTAGGTGGAGGAATTCTTGGTAGGCTATGCTTTCTCAAGCAGCCCCTTTGGTGCTTCTCATTGCTTGGTGAGGGCTTTGGTTACTACTATGAGGGCAAAATATCACACTCATTTGCAAATAGGTTGGCTGCATGGACAGCTATGGTTCGGCATGGGAGAGAAGCATGTTTAGCTTCTTTTGGTTTCACTCTTCCAATAGGTTATCATTCGAGGAAATGGTTTCCAACTTATGGATTTCAGCATCTACCTAGGTAATAAGGGCTTCTTTTAGGTGGAGGAATTCTTGGTAGGCTATGCTTTCTCAAGCAGCCCCTTTGGTGCTTCTCATTGCTTGGTGAGGGCTTTGGTTACTACTATGAGGGCAAAACATCACACTCATTTGCAAATAGGTTGGCTGCATATGGACAGCTATGGTTCTCAAGAAGCCCCTTTGTTGAGTCGTGGCTTCATGAGGGCTTTGGTTACATCTTTGGTTGCTACTATGAGGGGTCAACATCACACTCATTTACAAATAGGCCACACACACGCCTTGGGCTTCTTTGGCTTTAGCTTTCTTGAGCTCATCGAGGAGTTGTTCTCTTTGGGCTTCTTTAGCTTGAGCTCATCGAGGAGTTATTCTATTTGGGCTTCATATACCTAGGCTATCGCGACCTTGGTAGTCTCTCGTGCTTGGATTTGAGCTCATTGAGGAGTTTTTCTCTTTGGGCTTCATATACCTAGGCTATCGTGATCTTGGTAGTCTCTCTAGTGCTTAGATTTGTAGCTGAAGAAAAATCCATGTCCTACTTGTGTGAGTGTGGGCTAACTCCTTCTAGGTGGGCCATGAGCTCATTCTAAAGCTAATGGATTTCATATTTTTTGCTCTCTTGAGCCCGGTTTCTAGTTTGCATTCGTCCTTCCCATGTGCAGCTTGAAGAAATTGTTGGGAGTGGTTAATAAGCTCGCAACACTCCTCATGGGGGTAGACTCACCCTAGCACTTGAGCTCATGTTGTTGTTGGAGGCAGATGCACTCCACATGGCTGATAAGCTTGACCCACCACACGTAAAACTGTAAAGAAAAAAAATGACTATTTTATTATAAAAATGTTATTTTTATCATATTGAATTTCATGCATAGAGGTATGAAGAAAAATAAATTATTTTATTGTAAAAATGTTACAGAAAAAAAATGATTATTTTATTGTAAAAGTGTTACTTTTATCACATTTGAATTTCATGCATAGAGGTATGCATAAAAGATGATTATTATATTGTAAAAATGTTACTTTTATCATAATTGGATTTCATGCATAGAGGTATGCATAAAAGATATTTTTATACTAAAAGTGTGATTTTCATCATAAATGGATTTTATGCATAAATTAGATGCATAAGAGAAATTCTTTTATTCTAAGAGTGTAATTCCTACTAAATTGAATTTATGCATAAGAAGATGCATAAAAGATTGATTTTAATTCAAAAGTGTCATTCTCATCTAAATTGAATTTATGCATAAGAAGATGCATAAAAGATTGAATTTTAATTCAAAGTGTCATTCTCATTTAAAATGAATTTATGCATAAGAAGATGCATAAAAGATTGATTTTTAATTCAAAAGTATCATTCTCATCTAAATTGCATTTATGCATAGGAAGATGCATAAAAGATTGAATTTTAATTCAAAGTGTCATTCTCATTTAAAATGAATTTATGCATAGGAAGATGCATAAAAGATTGATTTTTATTTTGAAAGTGTTAGTCTCCTTAAACGGAATTTATGCATCTATTTATGCATAAATAGATGCGTAAAGAAATCTTATATCAAATATAAGAATTCTCTTGTATTCTATAAATAGATATGGGAAATGATAGGATATGATAAGATACATATGAGATGTGATAGGATGTGATAAGATGTGTATGAGATGTGATAGGATGTGATAAGAGGTGTATGAGATGTGATAAGAGGTGATAAGATGCATATGAGATGTGATAGGATGTGATAAGATGTGTATGAGATGTGATAGGATGTGATACGAGGTGTATGAGATGTGATAGGATGTGATACGAGGTGTATGAGATGTGATAAGAGGTGATAAGATGCATATGAGATGTGATAGGATGTGATAAGATGTGTATGAGATGTGATAGGATGTGATAAGAGGTATATGAGATGTGATAAGAGGTGATAAGATGCATATGAGATGTGATAGGATGTGATAAGAGGTGTATGAGATGTGATAAGATGTGATAAGATGCATATGAGATGAGTTAGGATGTGATAAGATGAGCTAAGATATGATAAGATGTGTATGGGATGAGGTAAGAAGTGTATGTGATGGGATAAGATGTATATGGGTTGTGATAAGGCGAGAATGGATGTGATGTAAAAGAATAGATGTGAAGGCGTATGTGGTTATATGAATGGGAATGTGGAAATGAATGTATAAATGTGAATGTGGATGTAGAGGTAGATGTATAGATGTGAACGAGAATGTGGATGCGGATGTACGCATGTAGATATAGATGTATGGATGTGAATGAGAATGTGGATGTGGATGTATGCATGTAGATGTAGATGTATGGATGTGAATGAGAATGTGGATGTGGATGTATGCATGGAGATGTGGATGTATGCATGTAGATGTAGATGTATGGATGTGAATGTGATTATGGATGTGGATATATGCATGGAGATGTTAATGTATGCATGGAGATGTGGATGTATGCATGTAGATGTAGATGTATGGATGTGAATGTGATTATGGATGTGGATGTATGCATGGAGATGTGGATGTATGGTTATGTATGTGGATGTGGATATATGAATGAGGATGTGAAAATGGATGTATGCATGGATGTGTATGTAGAATAATGAACGTGAATGTGTATGGAAAAAAATGTGTCGTCGATATGAGTAAATGGATGAGAATGAGTACACATTGAATGGAATGTGGATTAAGTAATGTGGATTGAGGAGGAATAATGTGGAAAGACGAGAGTTCGATATAGAAACTGTATTTTTGTGACTGTTTGTAAATGACTGTTTTATGTCAAGAATGCTGGGGAAGCATTTTGACCGTCTTGTGGATTAAGGTCGTGAAGACCTAACTGATAAAGTTGCAAATTGCTGACGGAGAGTCAATGGAGGACGTCTCGCGTAGCAAGGTTGACCAGCCTTGGTTCGATTTAAATGGTGAGCTTCCAGTACGGTGGATAAGGGACCAAGGAAGCGGCCTATGAGTGAAGCGCTAGGTCACCTGCGAAGGATCCTAGAGGGTGCTGACCATACGGTGCTTGGGCTCTGGGTCGCCGAAGATACCCACACGTGCGTCGTGGAAGATATTGGAACAAGGAATAAGAGTTGTTTTCTGAAACCGAGCATGGATCTAGTTGATTGACCTTGCTGGTCCTCAACGGATGAGTCCATGGCTCTTTTATATGGATCTGTGGGTTGATCTTGCTGATCTTCCACGGAGATTCCATTCTGTTATATGAATATATTGCCGCTTACTATGAGCTAGGAACTATGGAAAAGGCCCCTGAGTGAACAGGTGGTGAGCGTTCTGGTTGCCAATGATGCCATAAGTACACCGATGAATGAATGACTGGAAATAAGGATTCAACGAGAGATTTGGAGGATTGTCATCAGTGACATAATGGTTTTATTAAAGGATTGTTTTAAAGTTAGCTGATGCTGAGAAAAAGGCAATTTCATATTGGGTGTGTAAGTGGTGTGACTAGTTTTATGTTTGCATGAACTTCCGGCTAGGGGGCCTTGGAACTCTTTTCCTTGGTACTCGGGACAGAACCTAACCAAATTCCTAATTGGATCGCATCACTACAGTGGTTGGGAGGTTGGCTAACCCATGGGACTGGATGGGGTTAGGTTGGACTGATGGATCCGTAAACCGAGACTCAATTTCTGTTATTACGATAGATGAAGTGAATCCCGGATAGTAATTGTTCTCTATGGATAGGAATCAACGGTTGTGCCTCTTGATGGGGAAAAAAGCGTTGATCCCAATGATCCAAGTGCAAGTTTCTTCCTTGATCTGATCGAGTACCTTTATAGGTGCAGTCGGATCAGTTTGATCAGTAATGGTCTTGACTACGTTAGAATAAAAAGTTATCCTGGTGGAATCTCCGTGCTTTCCAAATAAAGGAAGTTTTTCCGGGTTCGGTTTTGGAAAAACCGACGGATTAGTCTCTTGTCCTGATATCTGTGGAGGGCGAGGCCCCGTGTGTGGGACCCTACCCCGCGCAAGATGTGCTACTTCCGCTGCTAGCACTTGAATCCGTTGTGCGGTGGGGACAGGGATCCCACAATTTTGATTTTTTAAAGTGAAAATATTGCCAGTTACTATGGGCTAGGAACTATCGAAAAGGCCCCTGGTGAGCATTGTGGTTGCCAATGATGCCATAGGTACACTGATGAAGGAAAAATTGGAAATTAGGATTTAACCGGATATTTTGAAGGATTATGATCAGTGACACTATGGTTTCATTAAATGATTGTTTTAAAGATAGCTGATTCTGTGAAAAAGGCAATTTCATATTGGGGGTGTGTAAGTGGTGTGACTAGTTTTAAGTTTGCATATAAATATCCCCCTAGGGGGCCTGGGAACTCTTTTCCCTGGTACCCAGGACAAAACCTAACAAAATTCTTAAATGGATCCCATCACTATAGTGGTTGGGCGGTTGGCTAACCCACGGGACTGGATGGGGTTAGGCTGGACTGATGGATCCCTAAAATGAGACTCAATTCTGTTATGGTACGATAGAATCTCGGACAAAAATTGTTCTATGGAAAAGAATCAATGGATATGCCTCTCAATGAGGAAAAAAGCATTGGTCACTATGATCCAAGTGAAATCTTTTCCTTGATTTGACTATGGGACTTACGGGTTTGGTCAGATCAGTTCAGTTAGTTAAGGCTTTTGACTACATTAGAGTAAAATTATCTTGGAGGAATCGCCCGTGCTTTCCGACCGAGGGAAGATTTTTCGGGTTCGTTTTGGAAGAACCGATGGATTAGTCTCTTGTCCGGATATCCGTGGGCAAGGCCCCGATTGAGGGACCCTGCCCCACGCAAGAAGTGCTACTTCCGTTGCTAGCACCCCTGAATTCGTTGCGCAATGGGGATAGGGATCTTTCAAGAGCAAATGTCTCATGTGGGAAGAACGCTTGGTGAGTGTTTGTCGATCTCCATCATCATGCTTTCACATGATGAAACCACACTATTGATTCAATAAGTGTTATCATTGTTGGTTTGGAAGAAGGGGAGGGTGATGTGTGTCAACAAGGAACCAAAGAGAACCACTCAGAGAACTAATTTGAGTGCAAAAGAGTTGTCACCCACCATGAAGCATGATGGAAGAAGCTCTCCAAGTGGGCACAATCACACTGCAAGTGCAGAACCGGGGCCAGCATGTACTAATCACGTGACTCATTCTAGGACACCAAAGAGTAAGGGTTGTAATGATCAGGGTAAGCTAAATGTTCAACTATCACCCGTGAAGCAAGAAGGAAGCTCTCCAAACGGACAAGCTTGTACTCATCGTGACGCAATCTAGGACACCAAAAAGGAATAGTTATGATGATCAAGGTGAGCATTATTTATGAGTCATGTAAAAAGACCATAACCATTGTCCCTAGTGCTGGGCACTTATATTTTCTTGTTCTTGTAGTTGAAGAAACTTCACGAGATGTGTGTTAACCACTCGGGTTAACATTACCTGGTGCATGGCTACACCTTTGTAATTTATCTTTCTGTAACTGCACTAAGCGTTGATTGTAAAAGACACATGGGATGACCAAGCTTACGGCTTGTGTAATGTTGGTCATGAGGAATAGATACACATAGAGCTAGAGAAACTAGAAAGACTAGTTTTGGGCCCCCAATTGTAAATGGGCGGCCGAACATTGTAAATATGAGCTCATGTATATAAACCATTTTATGGAATAAGGGACAATCCCATTTGTCTCACTTGAGTTTGCCTTCTCTCTCTCTCTCTCTCTCTCTCTCTCTCTCTCTCTCTCTCTCTTATTTGAGCTTGTGGTTGCATGTTAGCTTGTGTTCTTTCTTGCTTGCATGTTAGATTGTTGGTGTATGTAAGTAGGGATGATAATGCTCTCCTTTCTCTTCTTCTCTACCTTCTCTTTTGCTATCTACCATGTCCCTTTTGCATGCTAGTTGCATGAAGTAGAGGTTGAGCTCTCCATAGCTCTCTCCTTCTTGCTCTCTACTACCTAGCATTTGGATCTCTTCTTGAGTGACATATGAAGAGGTGGAGTGAGCCCCTAGCGGCTTCACATCGAGGAGTTAACCCTCATATAGGGTTGGCCAAGTGCAATTCTCCGGACTCGACTCTTGCATGCATCTTTCTTCTCTTCTCTCTCTCTTGTGTGCAAGGTAGCATGTTATCCTTAACATCTTTGGTGTAGTTTCCAGGGATTGCTTTTAGCTTAGGGCCCTCCACATTATTCATTTTCTAGTGCCTTTGATTAGCCTGGTTGGAGTGCAAATCCACCGGTTGGTTGTTTAATCTTGTTTTGTTTTGTTTTTTATGGTGATTACCCGAAGCATTGGAAGTTAATCAAGCATTCGAGCATTCAAGTCGGAGAAGCAAGTGAGTGCTCTCACATTTTCCCTTAATATTCAAGCAAAATCTTAATTTTTTGTGTTTTTTCTTTAAGTTGTATTCTAGCTTAATCTACAAATTAATCTCAATTTGTTAGTTTTAATCACGCATTATAGGTACCAATAGATAGCTAGAGATTAGCTCTAGCTCCTTATTTATTAAGAGACTAAGGTTGAGTAGAAGGGTGAGAGAAGGGTGTGAGTGTGAATGGACTTGAGGTTCACCTATTTAAAGGTGAGGCCATGAGGCATTTGTATGAGAGCAAGGCCTAGTTGTATGTATAAGCAACTTAATAAGCAAGATATTATTCTTGTATTTTGTGAGTCTCTCCTCTCCACACACTTGATCTAGCATGACACCATGTTTTCTCATCATGGTATCTAGAGCTTAGGTGATTTGAACCACTTGTGGTGTAGATTAGGTCAAAAATATCCATTTTTTGCTTATCCTTCTTGTGTGGAGCTCAACCCTCTTCCATTGGAGGCCTTCTAGAGGCAACATCTTGGGGAGATCTCAACTAAAGAAATGAAGAGAACCTCTGGGGCGATGATTTCGTACAGCCAATCTCCTCGATTAATCCGGTGCTGCTGCGGCATTTGCTTCTGAGTGCGCCGCCTTCTGTTTTCTGTTTCGCTTTGCTGGTCGTACAGCCATAGCCCGGTTGTAGACCACCATTAGAGATGGGCTCTTAGGGCTATTGTAGCCCAATGAGTGGAGAAGCCACAGCTCTATTTTGAGCTTCAATTGTCCATGCATTCGCCGGCTGGAAGCAAAAGACCAGGCCGGGGTTCATCTTCAACTTCAAGCTCTCCATTAAAGCTTCATTTTGGAGGTTTTTCTTGCTCATATCATCACCCCCTTGCTTTAATCACTCAAATGGTGTTGTGAATGCTTGTAGCTGATCTCTTTCTTGATTTTGAAGAGCCCCCATCCACATGAGGTATCCATAAGTCTCATGCTCAACAAGCTTCAACATCAACATCAATTTTTAAGCTTTCAAAGTGATTCAAAGTGTGCTTTTAAGCACTAATTGTATTGTTTAACACTAATTAAGCTATTAATCTAGCAAAGGGAGGTTATTATAAAGTGTTCTTAAACACTAATAGTGTTATTAATAAACACTAATGGTGAACTAATCACCAAAATAAGTGTTATTTTACACTAAAAATGTGTTTTTTAGCACTAATTGTGTTTTATACACACTAATGGTGATATTAATCATCAACCAAAGTGTTGCTTAACACTAAGGTGGTCTTAACCATCAAAGAGGAGGTCATTTACATTAAGCAGGCTCTTCTTCATCAACATTGGAGGCTGGGCACACACCATAAGTGCCGCATTACAAGTCTTCATCGTCAACCGTTTCTTCCAAAGAGAAACGGTGCAACCATGAACCAATTGTCTTCACCTCATGAGTCAAAGAGGTTGAAGAATTCTGGTTTTTTTCATCATCAAACTTAGATTTTTGTGTGGCTTTAAAGTTGAACACATGTATAATAAGTGTTCATCTTCAATGTTTATGTGTATTACTCTTGAGGCCCTTGTTTGTAAGAGGCATAGGCAAGCCATAAGCTGTATGCTCTCGTTTCCCAAGCCCAAGGCATTTCATTCCGCTGCATATTCTGTACTTTCATCGTCTAAGATGAGTTGTAAGGTTGAGCATAGGATCCCTAAGTGCTCTACCTTATTGGTTGTCATGATTTTAAGCATCTTTTGGCATTACTTTTGTAAGAGGCATTAGCAACATTATGAGCCATGTCCTCTCCTTCTTGAGCCAAAGATGATAAACCTTATTTGTTTGAGTATTTACCTCAACCAATTACTCATTAAGCTTGTAACTTCAAACCCTAAAGGGTATCATTTAACCAACATGCATAAAATCTATTGTAATTGTGGAGTAGACACTACCCTTGACCAATCCATAAGGCAAGTGGTAAGACCCTCCCTTTCCCTTCCCTATTTAAATCTACCTCATTACTCATGGATGAGATATATTATTCAAGGAAGCATAAAGCATGTTGGAGGACCATCTAAAAGCAAACCACTTAAGCAAGGGTGGCAGCCTTGTCATGATCATTGTGTGAGAATGGTCAAGGTGGAAAGCATATGGTGGAAGCAATGGCATGTATGTCTCAACCATGTCATCTACAAGAAGCCAAGCAAACACAAAGAGTGGGTGCACCATCATCGAGGTGTACATCTTCATCGACAACAAATAACAGACTTAGATGGCAACAATGTAAATCCTAGATAATCACACCTATATTCCAAGCCTTGTACGCCTAATGTTATAAAGGCATCTTATGTCCAATATCACCTATTCCATCCTTCCATAGTTGGTATTGAGGGGGGGTATTCAGAGACTAAGGTTGAGTAGAAGGGTGAGAGAAGGGTGTGAGTGTGAATGGACTTGAGGTCCACTTGTTCACCTATTTAAAGGTGAGGCCATGAGGCATTTGTATGTGAGCAAGGCCCAGTTGTATTCATAAACAACTTAATAAGCAAGATATTATTCTTGTATTTAGTCTCTCCCCTCCACACACTTGATCTAGCATGAGCACCACATTTTCTCAACATTATTGAAATAAAAACACAAAAAAACTAGGAAAACACCTGAATCAGCCAGGTGAATGAGGAAAAAACTAAGCAAAACTGCATTCTGCTTGGTTGTTCTGAGAAGCGAACACCCATTTGCTTATCAAGCCAAGGCCAAGGCACATGTGCCACACCCATTCCCTTCTGCAGTTGACCAATTCCAGTAAGATTCCCTACAAAAATGTGGCAGATGCATTAAAATAAGATTAATTACATTAAATTAGCATAAATTACATCGAATTGCATGCAATCTAGGGGGTGTGACTATACTCTTAGAGAATTTTGAGGGGGGCTGTCCAACCTGCACCTATAAATCCCCAGACAAATCTTGAAAAAATTCCCAGAGCCTATAGTGCCACATCTGTTCCTAAAGTGTCAGTTGATATGAACGTGCCACGCTCGTTCACTTCTCATCTCAAAGCAAACGTAAGTTCCAGAGCTCAATCGCAAGTGCATGCCCATGCCTTTTCTTCTCTGTTCAGATTTTGGAAGCGAACGTTGTTCGCTTATCATCTCGAGCGAACGTCCGTTCCATTTTTCTTTTTAGAAGTGAACGTCCATTCTCTTCTCACTTTGAAGAAGCGAGCGCCCATTCCACTTTGTGATTTACTTGTTGGTATGCCCGTTCCATTTAAGTTTTGGGAAGCAAACGTCCATTCTAGTTCTCAATTTTGAACCGTACACCCATTCCATTTTCATTCCGAAATCGAACATCGATTCCTTCTCTCCCTGAGAAGCGTATGCCCATTCGTTTCACATTTTGAAAGCAAACGTCCATTCTTTCCAAATCGTACGGTCGTTCCATTACATAAAAAAAAAACAAAAAACAAATGTTTTCCACAGAGGGGTTCTACACAGTAGTTCCATATTCCCATGCACCTATGATTAGGTAGATTGGTGCAAAATAATCCTCTCTTTGACGAAGCAAACTCTCAAGAAGCTCCTTTTCTTGTAAGGTCAGACCCATCGGTTAATACCGCTTGTAACCCATTTGTCTACTAAGACCAAGTTCCTACCTCTCCCACACATTCATAGAGAAGCCTTGCTTTGAGGCTCCATGATTTTATCCTAGAAAATACACAGTCAGAAGAACCGCAACCCAAGGTAAGGGGCATGGACGAACCACAAGCAAGTGAGCCCACTCTGTATCTAGATCCTAGAGTTGAAGTAGGGCAAAGTGGAAGCAAATAAACCCAGACAGAACCATCAATCTGGAGAGTTGTGCCTCTTTCAGGTATAGTTGATCAGTATAGGGCCCACGGACCAGTGCAAAACCCAGGGCCAGGTTCGTCATCTAAAGGACCAGAAACGTCGCAGCAAAGGGAGAGGGTCTACCCAAGCCCTTCACATCAGCCCGATCCACCTTTATATCAATAGTACCCACCACAAGGAGTCAATACTAGGTACCACATGGGACCACAAGGGGAACATTTAAACCCACCTATCAGACAGGGACCTCCTATGGTTTATTATCCTCCCAACCCTGTTCCTCCACCTATCCTTTCGTAAACTACTCTTGCTCTAAGCCATGGCAAGGCTGACACCAGAAATGTTAAGATTGGCCATGGAAATAGGGAGGGGGTGGTTGCAGGTATCACACCTCCCAGCACCAGTGCAGCCTGCACATGCACCAAGATTAGAGTGGAATAAGGCCACTAACATCTTGAAAATCATCACAAAATTTGATAGGACTGGAGACCCGATCCCACATTTAGAGATGTTTAATCATGTGAGACCCCCCTCCGGGGTTCCGACGGCAGAGTAGCGTCGACCTCCCGCGTGAGGTGGGGATCCACACTCGGGGCTCGCCTGCAGATGTCCGGATGAGAGACTAGCCCGGGCGGTTCCTCTGAAACCGAGCGTGGAAAAACTCCCCTGGCCCAGAAGGCACGGGCGATTTCGCCATGGGAAAAGCTTCTAACGGGGGAATTACTCTAGTCAAAGTCTTAACTAGTTAAACTGATTTGACCAAACTTGAAGTCACATGGTCAGAACAAGAAGAGACTTGCACTTGGTCCATGGAATCACCGCTTTTTTCCTCCTTTAACGAGCCGCTGATCCCCTCCATAGAACAAGGTCTTCTTAGGACTTAATCCAACTAACGTAACTAATCGCATCTTAATTATTTCACAAGAATGCTCTGATCCAACCTCCCATGGGTTAGCCAACCATCCGCGACCACTGTATTGGTGGGATTCCTTTATATAAAGATTTGGTTGTGTTTTGCACAGGTACCAAGGAAAAGAGTTCCCAGGCCCCCTAGCCACCGGCGATTCATGCAAAAATTAAGGTAGGCATACCATGTACACACCCAATATGAAATTGCCATTTATAATAGATTCAGCTAGCTTTTAAAACAATCCTTCAATAGAAATCATAATATTACTGATCATGATCCTCCAAAATTCTGAGTCCATTGTATTACAAAATGTGTCCTCTTGGACTCTTTATTGAAGACCAGCTAGCCAACCAACGAGATCCAGTATCAAAATTTGATTCACAAAAATCTTTCCTTTTAGTCCACCCGAATCTTCCTTGACGCACGCATGGGTGTCCTAGCAACGGTGAGCCCGTGCATCACCTGGTCAGAACCCTCTAGGATCCTCCTTAGCTGTCCTAGCACTTCACTCAAGGACCACTTCGTCGGTCCTCGCCCATCGTATCGGAAGCGCACCATTTTAACCATACCCAGGCTGGTCAAGACCTCAGCAAGCCATGGCGACGTCCCTCAACGACTCCCTGCCAGCTTTTTCAATGAACCTCCTATTAGTAAAACACATTCCAAATGCTTCCTCCAGTATTCTGGCGTAAAATAGTCCTTTAAATGAAAAAGAGAGGTTCTATGCAAGTAAAATTTCCAGTTTGAGATTGGTTCCACAAACCCCTTTTTCCTTAATTCCCAATTTCATAATGAGAATCCTTGAGGTAATCTACCCATCATTTGACTGATTGTCCAACTAGATTCTTGCTGATTTCGGTCAAAGGAAAACTAGTTTAATTCAATGGTAGTATATTCTTTTTGTATTTAGGAACTGGAATTGGTCACGAAGTTTTTGCTTGATTTCGATCGAGAGATGGACAAGTAGGTTTACTGTCCGTCCCTCTCGTAGTCTAACCCAAATCATTCGGTTTAGTTCTAATAAGGATTTTCTTCAGATAAACATCTATTTTTGGGTAAATAACAATTTAGTGATTTAACCACATAAAATATCTAAAGATATTCTTTCTACCATTTAATTTCTCAACCTTAATTCCCTAGGTAGAATGATGGTAAAAATTCATCTTTTGACACCAAAAACTAATTCAAATCTTTCTTTTCTTAAATCTCATAAAAATTTTCTTTTAAGTAAATACCAATATCTAATAAGCTTAAAATTTCTCTTTTTCTCATTTAATGAGTGCAATCCAAATATCATGGGAATTCCTCTTTCATTATAAAATAAATCTATCTAAAATTTCTCTTTAAATTGAATAAAAATATTCAATATTCCAAATATACCAAGAATTCTCTTTTTTCATTTAAGGATTGAATTCCAAATATGATGGGAATTCCTCTTTTATCATTAAAATTTTTCCTATGCATAAAAATAAATTTAACTAAAATTTTCTCTTAAAATTAAATAAAAATATCCATTAATCCTAATATGACAAGAATTCCACTTTTTCCATTTAAATGATTTATGACATTCCTCTTTCATCATTTAAATTTTTCATGCATAAAAATAATTTATCTAAAATTTTTCTTTAATTTAAAATAAAATATCCATTATTTTGGTATTCTAAATTTTCTCTTTCTCCATTGGAATACATGGATCTCCATTATCATGGGAATTTCTCTTTTATCATAAAAATGAAATTACTAAAAATTCCGTAGGATGGTGCCATCGGGGCATTCCATCCTCCCACTTTCCACCCTACTCACGTCAATTTGTTTTCTAATTAATCCTATCACACTGTTTGACATAAATAAACATGTTCCTTAATTACGGCCCTTTTCACAAGGTTTGTTAAAACAGCCTTTTTACACAATACAATCATGCCAAAGACAAGATATATATATAAAAGTTGATACATGAATCAATTCTGTACAAGCCAAACTGGCTCTCTTATTCTTTTCCTTTATTTTGCCGATGATCTAGAATTCGGCCTTCCAGCCTCTACATGTTGGGCAAAACCCTACGGGACCATACACCTCATCGTTGGCCGCTGGGGCGAGGACTCAAGCCGGCTTGTCACCCTCTCAGGCTCCATCACTCGATCCTCCCGCCCCTCAGAGGGATGTCTGTACACTAGGGTGGGCTTATTCACCGCACTAGCCTGGGCCCTCAGAACTAGGCAGCATCATAACCTCTCGCCTCAATCGGCCAATGGTATGAGGGATACCTTGGGCCAATCCCGGGCATTGCTAATGACGCCGCCCGACTACACAAGCACGGAACAGAGTTAGCATTGAAGCCAGGAAAAACTTGCACTTCTTTAAAGATAACAATTTCAATACCATTTATTAAATACAGCATCACACAATTTGTAACTTCATATAATTTTATGTCATTATTTCAAAAAGGAAAAGATACACATTTATTAACGAAATATATAACAAAAACTTTTCTTTAAAATATAACCAATCTAACCTGGCCACCATTTCCTTGAGGAGCTTGAAGAGGGAGGGTTGGAGCCGCATTGGTTGGGAGCATCTTTCCTAATTTTGTTGTTGCGTGCTCCTCTCGGGGCAATATTATGACGTTTCCGGGATGGGCCCATCTTGGACATCAACTTGTAGGGCTCGCTGCTGCGGTCGAAACGCTTCAGTCAGATTTCAATTCTGAGATCGTTTGCTCACCGTATGAACAAAAGACTATAGCGTATAAACTCTATCTAACGGCAAAAATCCCTTATTAAAGTCTACGCAAATGGGGGGGATTGTGAGATGTCCTTAAGACCAAAAACGTGGATGAGGGCTGAGAGGGCTACTGTAAGTCTATTCACACAAGGGGGGGGAGAAGAGTTAAGGACACTATCTCCTAGCAAGAGGGGGATGGAGGAAATATGGCTTATCTGAAAAGAGGCAAATGAGGGGGTGTGAGAGGGGTGGCTGCAAGGGCGGCAGTACTGCAGCAAGTACGCTACACAGGGACGAACAGATGGTGCGGACAGCGATACAACAGGGCATACGCCGCACAGAAATGCGTGCTGCCTATGGAGCACCCCGAGGTTTTATATAGCTGAGGGGTGGGGGTACGGGCGCTGCGCAAAGCAAGGACGAAAGGACGATGTACCATCAAAGGCTATGGATCAGTGGCTTGCATGGGTCTAGGGGAAAGGTACGGTGTCAGTTGTCCGAGAAAGGAGTGGTACGTATGTGCCTTATTTGGTCTAGGGGGGCAGCATGGGTGTCCACGTAAGGGTACGTGTGGACCACATAGTGGGTGACCATCCTTTGGTTCTTGGGCGGCCATCGTACGGGCACCCTAGTAAGTGTGTACGGTTGAAATTTTGGGATAGGATACCCAAGTTTGGGACACCCGCCTCAATTTGCGTGCCGGACCACCTCGGGGGGCGATTGTTTTTTGTCCGGGAGGTTCTCCTGTGGTCGTTGGGGTTCAGACCGTTCATCAATCAGATGCCCGGTCGTGCATTTATTAAGGTTTAAAGGTCGTCGCTTTTTAACTAAAATGACTGAAATTCGCGTATAAGCTTGATGCACGGTGTCCGTTTTGGATGCTGTAAAATCCTATATTAGGGTAAAATCGTGCGCAGATTTCAAATTTGGGCTCAAAATTTGAAGATCATAAGTAGAAATGACTCAAATAATAAAATCATTGATTTTTATACCATAAAAACTCATAAATTTATCTATTACATGGACATTTCTTTAGTAGTGAAGATGGGTATGTTACATCCTTCCCCCCTTAAAGAAATGGAGATGTCCTCATCTCGTCACATGAATTGGGGATAATCCCTTAAGAGTGTAGCTTCATCTTCCCAAGTTGCATCTTCTTCAGGGTAATCTTTCCACTGTACTAGATGTTCTAAGAGAGTTCTATTTCGGAGTTGCCTTTCCCTAGAATCTATGATGCTATTGGACTGTAATTCAAGGACTCCTTGAGTAGGGATTACAACTTGTTCATCATCAAGAATATGATCAAGACTGGGTACATATGGTTTTAATAAACTTACATGAAATACATTGTGGACTTTGATATGGGCTGGGAGTTGGAGTTTATAGGCACTTTTACCTAGACACTTGATAACTGTATAGGGACCACAATACCTAGGACTGAGTTTCTTATATTTCCCAAGTGATAGAGAACTTCGTTTGGGTCGCACTCGTAGAAGAACTCTGTCTCCTTCCTTGAAGATCCTTTCAGACCTCTTGGTGTCAGCATAATGCTTCTGTCGATCTTGAACAGCTTTAATATCCTTTTGGATTGCCTTGGTTTGTTCCTCCATCTCTACGAGCATTTTCCTGGATGCCTCAACTCTTATGGTCGGATCAGAGAAATTTAGAGGAGACAAGCATTCTTGCCCATAGAGTGCTTTAAACGGTGACATTCCTATGCTTTGATGATAAGATGTGTTGTAGGCAAATTCTACCAGAGGAAGGTATTGAATCCACCTTCTTGGTTCCCGTCCATAGTATGCTCTGAGAATGTTTTCAATTACTTGATTGCCTCTCTCAGTCTGGCCATCGGTCTCTGGATGATAGGGTGTGCTAAAGCAAAGTTGAGTTCCCAGGGCTTGAAATAAGGACTGCTAGAACTTTGAAGTGAAGTCAAAATCCCGATCACTTACTATCCTTTTTGGTAGACCGTGAAGTTTGAGGACTTCCTTGATGAATATTTGAGCAGAAGCTTTGAAAGTCTTCTTTGCTGGTATAAGGTGAGCTACTTTGGTAAGTAAGTCCACTACTACCAGAATGGAGTCATATCCTCCTTGAACAGTGGGGAGACTTGTGACAAAATCCATACTAATGCACTCCCACTTCATTTGGGGAATATCTAAGGGTTGAAGTTTTCTAGGCATCTTGACCCTTTCAGCTTTGATCCTTTGGCATGAGAGACATTGCATCAAGTACCGAAGCACATCATTTTTCAAGCCTGCCCAATGAAAGCTCCTTCTTACGGCATTTAATGTTTTTGCATAGCCTGGGTGTCCTGTAGCAGCAGGGCTATCATGAGCTTCATGGAGGATTAGTTTCTTTAAAGTAGGATCCTTAGGGATACATAGCCTATGATTGAAGTAGAGGCTTCCTTCATGAGAGTGGAGTATCCCTTGATTAGATTCTTCTCTTTCTCTGAATGTCCCCCTTCTTCTACTAACTTCATCATCCTTTGATAATCTGGATCATGAGATGAGACTTCTTCCACCTTGACCAGTATGGGATTATTTGGCATTGAAATTGCACTCAAGAAAGATTTGCAGCTAAGTGCATCTGCTACCACATTATCTTTCCCAGGGCGGAACTTGATGTCGAAGTCATATTCTTGTAAAATTTCAATCCATCTCCTTTGCCGCATGTTGAGGTTAGGCTGGGTGAAGATCCACTTTAGACTTTTGTGGTCAGTTACAAGCTAGAATTTGCCCCCTAAGAGATAATGTCTCCATAATTTGAGGCAATGAACAATTGCTAAGAGTTCCAAATCATGGGTAGCATAATTTGCTTCATATTGCTTCAGCTTGCAGGAAGCATAAGTGACTGGTCTTCCTTCTTGGCCTAAGACACCACCAAGTGCTAGATTACTAGCATCAGTAACTACTTCAAATTTCTTGGCAAAATCAGGATTGGGACAGAAGTAATAATGACCTTGAGCTGATCAAAACTATTTTGATGTATTGGCAGAGCCATACTATTTTGCAATCCTTCTTAAGAAGATCCGTCAAAGGTGCAGCTACCAAGGCATAATCTTTGATAAAAATCCTATACCATCCCGTGATTCCCAAAAACCCACGAACTTCACGAACTGATTTAGGGTGTGGCCACTCCAGAATATCCTTGACCTTGGCGGGGTCTATTGAAATGCCATCTTTGGAGATGATGAATCCAAGATACTCAATTTGATGAGTAAAGAAGGTACATTTGCTCTTCTTGGCATAGAGTTTGTGTTTGTGCAACAATTGCAGAACTCTACGTACATGCTCCTCATGCTCTTCCATTGATTTGGAGTAGATTAAGATGTCATCAAAGAAAACAAGCACAAACTCATCCAAGTAAGGACGGAATATATCTTGCATTAGGCGGTTGAAGATTGCAGGAGCATTGGTTAACCCGAATGACATTACAGTAAACTCATAATGGCCATAACGGGTATTGAAGGCTGTCTTGGGTATATCTGCTTCCTTGACTTTGATCTGATAGTAACCAGACCTCAAATCTATTTTTGAGAAGACTTTGGCTCCATGAAGCCTGTCAAGAAGTTCATCGAGAAGTTCGTCGATGCGAGGGATAGGGTACTTATTCTTGACAGTGACTTGATTTAGTCCTTGATAATCTATGCAGAGGCGGAGAGTTCCGTCCTTCTTTTTTTGGAAAAGAACAGGTGCCCCCCAAGGAGAGCTACTGGGGCGTACGAATCCTTGCTCAATGAGTTGGGAAAGTTGCTCTTTAAGTTTGATGGCTTCAGGAAGGGACATTTTATAGGGCGTTTTTGAGACGGGTTGAGCTCCAGGGATCACCTCGATTTCATGATCGACTTCTTGAGGAGGCGGTAGTCCTGTAAGCTCGCAGGGAAGATGTCATAGAATTCTTGGAGCCAAGAGGGTTCTGTCTCCATACTGGGTTCAATGGCTTTGTTGAGCTTGACTAAGAAAACTTGCTGACCCTTACGTGTTCCCTTGAGAAGATGTTTTGCCTTGACTACCCTAGGTTTAGGTTTTCCTGTTATCCCCTAAACAGATGTTACTTGGCCATGCTCATTTTCAAAAGTGATACTCCCTTGGTTACAATGAATGCTAGCTTTGTTTGCAATTAACCAATCCATCCCAAGGATTCCATCATAAATTCCTAATGGCAAGACTCTAAAGTGGCCATGAGTTTGCTCATTACCCAGCTCAAAATCAAGCTTCCCTAGAGAGTGGCGAGATACTACTTCTTTCCCACTGGCTAACTCTACAGTCATTCTTCTAGCTGTTTTTTGACTCAAGTTTAATTTTTGCAAGCACCTAGGAGAAAGAAATAAATGGGTACTGCCACAATCAATCAAAAGCTGAAATGGCTTACCGTGATGAGTGGCTGGAGTTTGGATTACACCAAATTGTTTATTCAGACCTTGGTGTTCTACTGCCGCGCATGGACGGTGGCACGCTCTTCTTCAGCCATTTACAAGGTCGATTCTTCACTTATAATACAGGTGGTCCTAGCAACTGCTCCTTCGCAGCCTCTGCCATGCCCACCGCCTCTTGCACCTTGGTTGATAGGGGTACCACAGCCTTGATTTCCTCTGCCACCTTGGGGAAATGATGTTGCCATCTTGGGACAGTGGGCTCTAAAGTGTCCCGGCTCATTGCACTCAAAACATAGAGGGCCTTCTCTGGAAGAAGCATACGAGTGGGGGACAAAAGAGTTGCCTTGTCGCCCTCTGTTGTAGTAGGGGAAATTCTGTTGGGGTTTCTTGTAGGGTTGATCTTTAGGATTTGCCTTAGGGTAAGATCTCTTTTGATGCTTAGGTTTGTCCGTCTTCATTTCTTTCACAAGGGGCTTTGCTCGTATGAGAGCATCCTGTAATGTGCTTGGCCTCATTGCTTCAAGGCGGGAATCTAAGGGTTCATTTAGCCCTTGGCAGAAACGAGCCACTTACTGGGAAGTAGTCATAGCTGGGGCATACTTTCGAAGAGTGATAAATTTGGAATAGTAGTCCTCAAGAGTTAAGTTGCACTGCCGAAGACTAAAAAACTCATTCATCTTTATGGATTCATGGGATGGGGGAAGATATCTTTCCTTCACTGCCTGCTTGATGTCTTCCCACGTTTGAGAATGCTCGGTGACTTCCTTGTCACGGCACCACTGTTTCCACCAGAGTTTAGCATCTTCGATGAGGTGAAACCGTGCAAGCATAGATTGATTTGCTACTCCAGTACCGGCGGCAGAGAAATAATTGTCCATCGCCTCAATCCAGACTTCAGCATCCTTCTCAACCTTTGAACCTTCTCCTTTAAAGGAGGGAGGTTGCATTTTCTTGAGCAGGAGCTTCTTCTCCTGGGTATCAGTGTAAAGTGCATTGGGAAGTGGAGGGTGATCGTCCTGGCCATCATTGTAAAAACAATTTTAAGATTACAAGATTCATATTTGCACAACGCTTATTTTTGGAGAGTAAAACATCAAAATTATTTTATTTCCAAATATTTACAAGGATGAATTTTATTACAAAGATTTGAGACTAATATAATTAGCCTTATTTGCTATCAAGGGAAATTCCTAAGCTTGACTATGACATAAGGGTAGAGCGGTCCACATAGGTGAAATATGGGTGTTCCGCTGTAGTTTCTAAGACTTTAAAAACTGATGGTAAGGGTGGTAGACTCTGGATTGGGGTAGATCCCATCACAGCTACTCTATCAGCAGGTAAGATCTGCATCACTTTGTCATACACCCAACGATCCTGAGGAATGTGAATCCCATCTATAGTCACGGAGGTGTCGGCCCTGGGGGTACCGACGAACCAAAATAAACGGATCATCTTCAACTTTTCAATCCAACGAATCCGCTTAAGGTCGGTGGTGAGGTTCCCAATTTTATCTACTCAGATGAAGAAATATCTCGGCCACGACTCCAGAAATCTCTACCCCATCCTCTTTCAATACGAGAGAAATGAGGGAGGGACATCTTTTCTAGTATCTGCAGCATGGTGTTGCGGAACTCAAAATTCGAGGAGTGACTAGCAATCTCGAAGATGCATTGGAAAACTAGAAACTTGGAGTAGGCATCTTCCTCTTCCTACGATCATTCAAACATCAATTCAACTTATTTGTTTTAGTAAGATGTTTTTATTAATTAGCATTATGTTAGGTAAAACATTCATTACAAAACAGTCCTTAAATAGCAATTCCTAGGAGCTAAACTCGGCTCTGATACCAATTGTAAGGTTCCCCCTTCTGAAATAGGGGAAACACTTAAGATAGCCCACTAAGTCTTAGCTTAGAGAAAATTTCCTATTTATCGACACCTTGACCATGTAGAGATTCAAGGATACGATTCATAGGTAAGACCTAGTCCTATCTCACAGGGGAAGCGTGATCTTCTAAAAGTCAAATCACCTCATAAATTGGGCAACTACTAGACTTGATTTCTAGAGACAACGCTTTTTTCCTCATCCATGCAAGGCACAGCTGACCTAGTCTTCTAGAATAGAGTTGCCCAAGAACCTAATTATCTAGCGTAGGGCTTTCACTTAATTTATTGGAAAGCTACCTGACTAATCGGGTCCACCCATCCGTAGGAATCGGGGCATTCCATCCTCCCACTTTCCACTCTACTCATGCGTCAATTTGTTTTCTAATTAATCCTACCACACTGTTTGACATAAATAAACATGTTCCTTAATTACGACCCTTTTCACAAGGTTTGTTAAAACAGCCTTTTTACACAATACGATCATGCCAAAGACAAGATATATATATAAAAGTTGATACATGAATCAATTCTGTACAAGCCAAACTGGCTCTCTTATTCTTTTCCTTTATTTTGCCGATGATCTAGAATTTGGCCTTCTAGCCTCTACATGCTGGGGAAAACCCTACGGGACCATACACCTCATCGTTGGCCGCTGGCGAGGACTCAAGCCGGCCTGTCGCCCTCTCAGGCTCCATCTCTTGATCCTCTCGCCCCTCAAAGGGATGTCTGCACACTAGGGTGGGCTTATTTACCGCACTAGCCTGGGCCCTCAGAACTAGGCAGCATCATAACCTCTCGCCTCAATCGGCGAACCTTATTCTTCCAATGGTATGAGGGATAACTTGGGCCAATCCCGAGCTTTGCTAATGACGCCCTCAGAACTAGGCAGCATCATAACCTCTCGCCTCAATCGGCGAACCTTATTCTCCCAATGGTATGAGGGATACCTTGGGCCAATCCCGAGCTTTGCTAATGACGCCGCCCGGCTACACAAGCACGGAACGGAGTTAGCATTGAAGCCAAGAAAAACTTGCACTTCTTTAAAGATAACAATTTCAATACCATTTATTAAATACAGCATCACACAATTTGTAACTTGCACTTCTTTAAAGATAACAATTTCAATACCATTTATTAAATACAGCATCACACAATTTGTAACTTCATACAATTTTATGTCATTATTTCAAAAAGGAAAAGATACACATTTATTAACGAAATATATAACAAAAACTTTTCTTTAAAATATAACCAATCTAACCTGGCCACCATTTCCTTGAGGAGCTTGAAGAGGGAGGGTTGGAGCCGCATTCGGAGCATCTTCCCTAATTTCATTGTTGCGTGCTCCTCTCCGGGTAATATTTTGACGTTTCCGGGATGGGACCACATTAGGGAAAAACGGAGCTCATTTTGGGGCCCTGTAAGAAATTCACTATTTTTCGATTTATTTCTCTCCTAAAAGATCTCAAAAATAATAAAATATGGAAACGTGGCTCAGAACTGTCAGTAAGGACCACTGAACTGTCAGTTCAGAAAAGAATAAGATAATCTTTTGTCTAACTAACACGATTTTGCATTAAATATCTCCTTAATTTTTTTTGTTTCTCGAAGATTTCGCATCTCTTTTGACGACGTGTGCAGGCCTCTCATAAAGAATCCATCACTGAACTTAATGATTGTATGGATACCGCCACACTTCCACAATTCATATTACAAAAAGACTATGAGATTGACAAGCCAACTTTGCAACCTCAGAAGCACAAAAATGGCCGATACTAGTGAAGTACAATCTCAGAAGAAGCGATTATATCATCTTCACATCGACTTAGAAGAACAATATGCTCCAGCACAAAAAAGACGAAAGGATACGGTGCTAAATGCTCAACAACGGGAAAATATGAGAAGAGAAGGGCTCCAACATATTGACTTATGGTGTGATGGAAGTATATATCCAAAATGTCTAGTACAAAACTCTACACCTCCATTTGTCAATCCAACCACACTATTGAGGTTTGCAGGCGATGGACAAAATGGACTTCTTGGTTATATTTCAGCACAGTCTGCATTTGCAGAAACATATAAAACAATGTACCTACAAGAAAAGGGAGCCAGGATTCAAGAGATAGCTATTCGTGCAAAATTGGAGCAGCAGTTGCAGAATGAAATTGAGGAGCATTCAAAGAGTAAAAAAGAGTTAACAAGATCAAGAAGGAAGAGAACCATGCTTGGAGACAGACAACGAAGTAGGAAGATTAAAAACATTGCAAATTTGAAGGCTGGGACTGGTGGATGCAAGCGAAGAATTCAGGAAGCAAGGTTAGTTTGTAATTTTTTATTTTTTAAACTCAAAAATACTCTCAAATGACTATGTATTTTGTCCATTAATGCAAAACAGGATTGGAAGTGTTGAATAATATAGGCATATTGTGTTGTTACTATATTGTTACTATAGGAAATTATTGGAGCCTGCAAAAGAAAATATGGATCCCAACCTTCTTCCAGTTAAACAAATGAAAGGATTGCTTTCTTGTGGTGTAGCAAAAGGTTTGATTGAAGAAAAAAAATACAAAACAATCAAACGCAATGTTGTAGAGGACTTTATATCCAATAATCAAGTTGATGGTACTACAATCCAAGAGGCTCTTGATGTTAGTGGAGTTAGCAGGAAGGGATATAGTTCGATTTTCCATGCGATATCCTCAACTTTGAGAGATCAAAGGATTAAACGAGTTTTACTGCCAAATCCAGCAACAGTGTGGAAGATAAGAGGTCATTTGAATGAAAGTATAGATGAGTTTATTGGACCATATATCCATATTGAAGATATATTTCATGATGCTAAAGGAACCACCGTGTATGACCCTTGGAACAATATATTTGTAGATCTACAACAACTTCAAAGAAGAATGGTCGAGTTTTATGGAATAACATTTGAAGAGTGCAAAGGCATTTTGAAATTTGTTATCAAACTGGATGAGTGTAAGGTTGTAAAGGAAAAGAAAATGGAAAGGATTACTATCACATTGATGAATGGAGCACTTGATACATCATTGAATGAAGCGAGTTCAAAGTATTTTAGTGTGCAGTCGGAGAAACACATATGGTGGTTGGGCTCATTCCAGGTATGATCATTTTTTATTTCGTACTTGATTTTAGTCAATGTTTTCAAATCTTTTATAGTAAGACTTTTGTTTTGTATAATCACAAGTAAAGACAGAAGACCATGAAACACTAGATTGGGTGTTTCACCACACGGAAATACCAAGAATAATTAAAAGACAGGTGCAAGGAGAGAATCTCCATGTTGCAGGAAAAGGTGATTTTCAAGTAGAGTGGCACATGGCGGGGGATCTTAAAACACTTAAGTGCATGTATAACGTTAGTAAAGGAGGTAACTCAAAGTCTCCTTGTCTTTACTGCAAAGAATCAGCGCAAGTAATGGATTCTAAATGGTGGAAGAGAGCACCTAATAGAGATAAAGTTGACCCTGACTTCAAGGCCATTCTTGACATTCCACTATGTAATGTTCACATATGCACATTGCATGCTCTATGTCGAATTATTGAGAAATTGGTATTTTTGTATATTGGATTTGCTTGGAAACTCCGTCCCGAAAGAAATAGAAAGGATGCTCTTCATGCATTGGAAAAAGTGTTATCCGATATAGGTCTGCATGGAGGTGATGTTCATATCACAAAGGATTTTAAGAAGTCTAGCAATGGCAAGGAGGTACCAATCAAGCCCTCTATTGGTGGTGTTAAGGCAAGAAGATTCTTGTCTCGACCCAAACACAATAGTAAGCAAGTAAGGCAAGGTAAAACAGTTTCAAGGATTAGTTATGGATTGTGGAAGCAAGTCCATAATGCCGTGAAAGATCATGAGGCAGATGGGGAAGCACGAAATGTGAAGGCAGAGGTGTGGAGGTCTCTTGATCAACTCTTCATGTTCTGTGACAATGTAACATGGACAAAGAGTGATTACAAGAACTTTGAAGAGGCAATAAAACATTTTGGGAAGTCAATGAAAGACGCATGGACAGCCTGCAATATAACTCACTACATGGTAAAGTGATGTCTTCTTTTTTTTACTTAAGTGTGATCCTCTTTTCTTTTATAACTTACTATGCATTCTTATGTCTTTGTGAAAACAGCATATCATCTACAACCACCTTCCCTATTTTGTCAAAAAGTATGGATGCCCAGCAATTTGGTCTACCCAAGGCATGGAGAAGTCTCACTACATGGCACGTAATGCATTTTTCAGACACACACAACACTACGGAGGGAGTCAAAAGGCAAATAGTCTGAAGGAAGTCTTCCAATGGTTTTACCGAGGCATTCTACAAAGGCTGCATGCTAAAAGAAAAGTTGCTAGCTCCAAAGTCAAGCTTGCTTTTATTCTAGCCCAAAAGCAAAGACGAAGACAAACTTTGGACAATTCAATGGCAGCAGAGAGACATAGACAGTGGAGGGATTCGAAGATATTTAGAAACCATAAATGGACAAGTAAACATGAATAGCAGTTTGTAACTTATTGGTGTTATGTCCACATGTTTTCAAACTCAATCAATAGATTTTTATTCTGTGGAACAAGTGACTCTTGGTGTAATGCCTATATGTTTTGAGACTCCATCAAAAGTTTTGTAATGCCTATATGTTTTGTGAAACATGTGATCTATATTAACAAGCATCAATACATCCATATATTAACACACAAAAAATTCAATCAATACTACTTAATTATGCTAGACATACTGTTGATCCTTACCAATAAAATACTGAGTGTCAAACACTTTTAGAAGCTTTTGAGTGTGGGAAGAGTACTGAAGTGTCTAAGGACAAGGAACTGATGAGGATCAAAGACTTTGTACAAATCAGTTCAACTTCAACATAATGTTTGTGCTATATTTGATGACTAAATCCTATTACTCCCAAGGCTTGCGAGTCGGAACTCTCTTTTTGAACTTGATTGGACTCTTTTTCTTCCTTATTGGCTTGATGTCGACTTTCTGTTTATCAATGCTTGCCTCTGTTGCTTGTCTGAGAGGGGTATCCTTGTCTTCAGCTATCTCCACATGTTCTTCTTCTTGGATTGTGTGGCCTGATGCAATCATGGGTGGCTCTCGAAACCTTATGAGCTTGTGTTTTCCATAGCCCTCTAGACATTTGGGCTCCTTAACACCACATGCTAATGCATAAGAAGTGTAAGACAAAAAGTAAGAGGCCCTAGAGGCCTGCTTATTCACATAATCCCCAAATATATCTATGGCGGACAACCTCTCTATTAAAATGATCTTTTCCTTTTGCCATGGAAGATCATGTCCACCTAATACCCTAGACAAACATTTAAAGAAGTAAACAATGGCTTCTCCATTGTTGCTCAACTGCCTATGGTAAATCAAGATCTTAGCACTACCTAGATCATGAATATAATGAGCTAGGCTTGACATTTTGCCAAACCCAGCTGGCCTGCTTCCACTTGATCTCTGGAGGAATGTGTCATCCTCAATTTGTAGCTGCCATGTATCAAAAGATTATAGTGAGACAATGATACATAACTACAAAACATTTAAACACAACATAAAGTATTTGATTTGAAGTAATAATATCATACCCTCTCATTTTCATCAGCAACAAGAAGTTCATCTTTCCAAAGATTTATTCCTCTCCCCTCCAGTCCAGCCTCTTCTTTAAGTTTTTCCTTATGAAGTGATGAGAGATTCATAGCTTCCTGGGTGAGCTGGAAGGCAGCTTCATCTGGCTCTTGGAAACTTTCAGCCTCTTTGAAAAAAATAGTAAGGGCCTCTGCAGGATCAAAGGTTGTTTCCAAAGCTAGCAGTGAATGGTCATCCTCTATGCCAACCTCCTTGTCAAGCCTTGAAGCCTGGGCAATAAGGGAAATGGCATAGTCCTCCCTCAAATTGAACATACACTCTATATCATGGAGGAAAACATAATATTTACCACCAATCAAGACACCTGGAAGCATGGGCACTACATAGTTGCTGCTCTGAACATCAAAGTCTTCAACTGGCTGTGCTGCCCTAAGAGTCTCAGTCCTTAGCTGAACAAGGTCAAGAGCAGCCACTTGCAGCCCCTCATCCTCGAGGTTGATATCTTCTTCCTGCTCTGCTATATCTGTTGCCATAGGAATATCCTCTTTTACCTCTGCTATAGATATATCTTCTTCTTCAGTCTCCTGCCCTTGCTCTTCTAGAGATTGCTGTTGGAAGACAATGTACATAAGGAATGCCATGTTTTCCTCAAGCACTCTACACTTTCTGGTGTGCAAGTTACAACTGAATTTATATTCCTCAGGCAGGCTGCCAAACCTTCTATTCACATGGTACCTCAGCTTGTCAATGGAGACAATATGATTTAAATGCACAAAAACCTTTTCACCTTCCACAATCCTTCCTGCCTCTGTCAGTTGTTTGAAGGTATCCCAATGGTCTGAAAGGAAATCTCTGTGATGGTCCAAAAGAGAGCTCATAGTGAACTCCCTGTTGAAAATACTGTGGTATATGTGGAAGTTCCTTTGAGACTTGCACTTGTGAAGAAAGTCAAATAGGAGCAAATCTGGAGATTTGTCCTCTTCTGGTTCCCTTTGTTTTGAAAGGGAAGACTCAGCTTTCTGCTCTAGTCTCTTGCTTTTGCCTGAGGGTGGCCACGGAGCGAGCCCATTGCAGCGAGCCAATTTGCAAATTATTTTCAAATCAATACGAGATGCGAGCAGTTTCTTGTCATGTATCCATTGAAAGTGAGCAAGAATGACACATGACATACCAAAAAAAAAGCAGGCTTACTACATGACATGCCATACCACCTTCAAGACATACCACCTTCAAGACAATGTATTCAAGACACAAAATAAAAGCAGGCTTACTACATCCACCAAAAATGCTACATCCAAACTGTCTTTAAATAAAAGTTCAAATATCACGCTACATCCACCAAAAATGCTAATATATAAACTGTCTTTAAATGTCTTTAAAAAAAAGTTCAAATATCACGCTACATCCACCAAAAATGCTAATATCCAAAATGTCTTCTGTCTTCACAAAAAATGCTAAGATCCAAAATGTCTTTAGTCTTCTTCAAACTGCAAAAAAGTAAGAAATTAATGAACATTGCATTTATAGAGGATTATGGGGTATTAACAGTGCCTTGTCTTATTAATTTGGGAATTACCTTTGTAGAATATGGCTCCAATAGCTTATTATATATGCGATGGTCCTTTTCAAAGATAATAACATTACGTTCCATGACCGCTGCAATAAGGCCAAGAGTTCCAGTCCCAGCAAACAAGTCAACAATAGTATCCCCTGTCTTTGAAAAGAGAGATACTATGTACTTGCATAGCCTCTGCCCTCTTTGGCAACCACCTCTCCAAGGCTTTCCCTTTCGTTTTACCATATCCTCTTCAGGAACACTACATAAACACAGAGATGAGAGACCCAAAAACCTAAACCCTAAATACATAGACATTGTTTTTAATCACAGATCCAGAGTCGATCCCTTACATATCTTGAATGAGGTCTTGTTCCAGATCTAATTCACTCCCAAGATTTTGCTCTTCCACCTTATCTCCATACATCCGTAAATACTGCCTTGGTGTACTTGAGCGTACAAAAACAGATAGAATAAGACATGCAACCTGTAATGAAATCCATTCAAATAGTAGTGAATTCCTTAGGCTATAAGTTGAAATAGACATAGACATAAGAATTTTTGTAGAAGAGAAGTGTGCAGCTACCTTTGTTACAAGTTGTCCCATCTTCTTTCCCACTGGTGGAGTGCATTTGACCACTTGTCGATGAAAGACCACAAATCCTCTAGATGTTGCCTCATGCTCTATCTTCACTCCTTCTTCCATTGTATAAAGGCATGTTATGAAGCCATGATCATTAAGACAAAAGTCTACAAATTGAAAAGTTGCCTCATACAGACTTTTGCTAACCACATTCCAAGGTGGCACTCTGTGTCCCAAACAACCCTCAACAACGAGGTTTGAGGGGAAGTCTACAAACACCATCTCCACACAATAGTCAGTCCTTTTCCCATGGACCTTTCCTTTATTACAAAGCACATTCATGGCTTCCAAAACATGTTTGAATAGAGGGGATGGCCCTTCTATGTTCTTACAGTCCCTTGCAAGGTCCTCGATGGAGGTATTGAATGCATATACCATGCCTGCGAATTCCCACAATGCAAGAAGAAACACAGAAGAAGATTGATTGGTAAGAGAAAAATATTTATCACCCCAATAAACATACACTACTGTTAACGGCATGATATCTCACCTTTCAAAGGTGCTGGTTGGATCATAGACGAGGCTACATGTACATTGCCCGAAGTACTTGTTGTTTGATGTACTTCTCTTTGTCTCCTATTTGCATCCAATGCTTGACTCACTATATCCCTCCCTAGGTTAACTGGTAGAGGGTGCATTCTAGATGTAGAGGCTATAGATGTGGCATGAGAGCTCGTAGAGCAGCCACGTACTGCAGTCAATGGTATACTCTGCACAAAGACAACTTATGGTTATAAATTACCTCATCAAAAAACTTTATCATCGTGCAAAAATCAGAGACAACTTATGGTTACCTCATCAGAACCCTCCACTATGGTCATCTTAGCCAATATAGCTAAGTGTTGATCATGTAATTGAATTTCTTCATCTGGCACAACAAACCTCTCCATGTCTAGCCATCGAGGGCATCTTGTCTTTTCAACACTTGATAGAGGCTAACCATGCATTTCAAAAATAGAAACGTTTTATCATCATACATACATTTTATCATCATGACCATGATTACAGAAAACACTTACTCTCCCAAGGTGCAGATCCGCATATATATATCGTGGAGTATCCTCGCAAATCCATAACAACACAAGAGGTGGTATGGCCTGTACTACACCACTATCCACCTCTTTCAGCAGCCATCTAAATTCCAAATGGAAAGGAAAACTAAAGTCAATAGGCTATATAAGAAGCATAAGGAGAAGAAATAAAATTGACCAAGTTTTTTTTTATACCTATAAACAACTCGCGATGTGTTGCAGAGCGTAGCCCTTTTTGTGTGTCAATATCATTGTTAAATTTTATATCCCCCTGATGAACTCTGAAAGCTTTTTTGAAATACTTTCGTCGATGAAAGACGACATAGTTTATAAAGGAATTAATGGAAGGTAAGGAGATTCTATCACAATTTTCAATCTCCTCCAGAAGCTTGGAGCCATAAGAACTTATTTGTAGCCAGAACACAAATGAATGTAGCCACTCTCTAGCTTTTGCTTTGTCTTTAGGCAAGTACTCTATCTCTCGAATGCTAGCTTGTGAATTATCCAACATTCGAACTAAGAATGCCTTATCTTCATCCCTAACTTGTGCAGCCCCAATCATGTTCAGTTTCTCTTCTGTCGCAATATGGGTCCCTGCTGCATGCCAAGGAAGTGACAAAACAGCACGCCAAAAGTATTCTCCATTGGCAGGGTCTGCTATGCGGGCAAACTTTCCCACCCTATTCTTATACAGAATTTCTACCTCTCTTATCACCTTAGCCCTTCCATCTACATCCATGCCCTTAGCCTTGACCTCGATTTTCATCTCCATATCGTCCTACAGAGTCCATTTAATTACAAAATTACTCTTGCATACATTAAACATATTTCGCATAATTAAGTAGATCTTGCATACCTTTAATATCTTGCATACCTTAAACACAAGCCATGCCAATATATTTATTGGAACAGAAAACCAGCTTTTTTTGCCACGAGTGGGGCACTTTTTCATTTCATTCTCCATCCAAGCCTTGTCCTCATCATCGAGCTCTGCAAGGAGGGTAGTCTTATCGGACTCACCAATTCTCCTTATTTGGAAGAGCCTATCCCCAAAAGTTGTTGGTACAAAGGCATAGTCATGCATCCTAGTACAACCAATGCAGAGAGTTGAAGCAACATCATGCAATCAATGCCAAGAGCAAAAAAGAGAAAAATAATAAAACATATACTTATTCAATCTGGAAAGAGAAAACATCAGCTCTCCAACGTCAGCCTTCTCGAATTGTAGAAAGTCACAGGCCACCAGACAATGCTTAGAGATGTCATTTGGAAATTCTGAGTAAAAGGAAAGAAGATGATAAAATTATATTAGATGCATACATAAAATTGTATAAATAGATAAAAACATTTCAAATCACCCTCACCTTGAGCAATCAAATCCATCCAAGATTTATAGCGGTTGTTTCCATCCAGTACATGTATCATTTTACCCTGGATGAACGGTCCCCATTCTGGCATATTTCTGAGAGACTCTTCAAAAGTTCCATTCACATCCCTCCATGTTGAACTCCATGACAATGTTGTTTCTTCAGTCAGAGGAGTCTCCTCTCCATCCAAATCAAACATGGACACCGTGAACGCCCCCTTGCTTTCAAGATACCCACCAAGGTTCTTGAATGCTCGACCAAGGTTCTTATCAGTACTGGGGCATAGTCTCCTTATGGCCTCTGTTGGAAGAAGCCTACACAAGGGGATCTTGGGGGGGGGGTGCTGAATCTAACTCTAATTCGATCGATGAATGCAGTTGGAGTAGAGGTTTTAAGGATCTTTCCGAAAATTTCTGCTTTGATGCTCTCTGTTTTTCTTGTCTCAGTTGTCAATGTGTCTCCACCTTCTTCTTCTTCATTATCATCCTCTCTATCATTCCCATCTTCTTGTCTATCATCACCCTCTCTCTCATCCTCCTGTCTATCATCCTCCTGTCTCTCTCTATCATCATGCTCTCTCTCATCCTCCTCTCTATCATCCTCTCTATCATCTTCTCTGTCATCATCCTCTCTCTCATCCTCCTGTCTATCTTCCTCTCTATCATCATCCTCTCTCTCATCCTCTTGTCTCTCATCCTCTCTATCATTCTGTCTCTCATCCTCTTCTTGTCTGTCATCCCTGTCTCTCTCATTCTCCATCAACACTTGGCCTTGACTCTGAACTTCCTCATCAAACAATCCTCGAGACACCCTGTCGGTTGTTCTTGCCTGTAATTTTTTGGAGCGTTTAGTAGGAGGTAGTAAGGAATCCATACCAGCAAAACAACAATCTTTTTGAGAACAAGAAGATCTAGTCACATAACGTTGGGAGTTGGTGTCCATTTTCAAAGATATAACTCTTCTCACAAGAAGTAAAGTAAACTACACGAATTATTCTAGGTAGTATAATCATGGGTTGGCATGGGTTGGCATGGGTTGGCACAAAGTATACGGATTATTTAATCATGGGTTGGCAGGGTTGGCGCAAAATATACGGATTATTCAAGGTTGAAAATAATCTCGGGTTGGCACAAAGTATACGGATTATTCAAGGCTGTAAATTCCTAATCATTAATAACAAAGTGCTCGAAAAATCCTTTTCCCAAAAAGGATTTCATTCCTCTGCAACGGCTGGAAGGAAAGGTACACTCGTGCATTTTCTACGACCATTTTCTACGACTATCCTCTGCAGCTATCGTCTTCTACAACTATCTTCTACTCTATTCTCTGCAGCTGTCGTCTACAACTATCCTCTTCTACAATTATCACCTGCAAATATCCTCTGCGTGTTTGCAAGCATGTAAGTCCCCCTCTCTCTATCTCTCTGTGCTTGCAATAATGTACTGCTATTGATTACAATCTGGCCAATGTAAAAACTCCTTCTCTACAATGACTATGATGGCATAGTCATGGCTCTGCAGATGAAGTCTCGAGATAGCTTTGTAGTGGCCATGTTTAGCTCTACAGTGGCCATATTGAGGATCAAAACATGTCTATGTAGGGCCTCCAGGATCAACTGCGCTGAGCGCACTTGATCCTGGAAGCTCTACAATGACAAGGATGGCTCTGCACATGCAAGTCTCGAGATAGCTTTGCAGTGGCTATGTTTAGCTCTCTGCTTGTAATAATGTACTGCTATTGATTACAATCTGGATTTTAATGGCCAATGTAAAAACTCATTCTCTTCAATGACTATGATGGCATAGTCATGGCTCTGCAGATGAAGTCTCGAGATAGCTCTACAGTGGCCATATTGAGGATCAAAACATGTCTATGTAGGGCCTCCAGGATCAAGTGCGCTGAGCGCACTTTATCCTGGAAGCTCTACAATGACTATGATGCCTATGTGGGTCTGCACATGCAAGTCTCGAGATAGCTTTGCAGTGGCCATGTTTAGCTCTACAGTGGCCATATTGAGGTGTAAATTTTCTGCTGGATCAAGACATGTTTATGTAGGTCCTTGTTGACATGTTTATGTAGGTCCATGTTTATGTAGGTCTGTCTATGTAAGGCCTCTAGGATCAAGTGCGCTGAGCGCACTTGATCCTTGAAGCTCTACAATGGCTCTGCAGATGAAGCCTCCAGATAGCTTTGCAGTGGCCATGTTTAGCTCTACAGTAAGTAGCCATGTCTATGTAAGGTGAATTTTTTACTGGATCAAGACATGTCTATGTAGGGGATCAAGACATGTCTATGTAGGGCCTCCAGGATCAAGTGCGCTGAGCGCACTTGATCCAGGAAGCTCTACAATAGCCTTGTTAGCTCTGCAGATAAAGCATAAGCCAATGTTTAGCTCTACAGTGGCCATGTTGAGGTCTAAATTTTTTGATGGGCATGTTGAGCACTTATTTTTAATAAAAACATAGACATCTTTTGCTAATGTGGATGCCTCCATGGATAGACAAGACATGCCTGTGTAGGGCCTCCAGGATCAAGTGCGCTGAGCGCACTTGATCCAGGAAGCTCTACAATAACCATTTTAGCTCTGCAGATAAAGCATAAGCCAATGTTTAGCTAAACAGTGGCCAAGGGTGAGCTCAACATGCCCATCAAAAACATAGACATCTTTTGCTAGACAAAATGTGGATGCCTCCATGGATAGACAAGACATGCCTGTGATGCCTGTGTAGGGCCTCCTAGATCAAGTGCGCTCAGCGCACTTGATCCTTAAAGCTCTATAATGACCATCTTGTGCCCCACACACAAAATACAAACGCAAGGAAAAAACGCACATTTAAAAAACGTAAAAGAACATACTCTCTTTCGGGCAGGTGATGCTCGGGCAGGTGATTGCCTTTGTCGTGAGGGTGAGAGTTGCAACATGAGCGCAGCAGACATCTTCATCTTCAACGTTGTTGTACTTCACAACGTTACTGTGCAGATATATTCCAGTCGTGGTCTTCCAATAGATTACAGTAGGTCGTGTAAATATTCGTGTGAATATATATTATTGTGCTTACTTGAACATTAAACCACTAAAAATTAAACCACTGTAGTACAAGGAAAAATGTGCAAATTATACTTCAAAATCGTACTGGGAGAATTACAAAACAAAATCCTTCTGGGAAAATTGCAGTACAAAATTACAAAAACAAAATCCTACTTGGGAAAATTACAAAACACTATCGTACTGGGCAAATTTAGTTGGAGTCCTACTGGGGAAAATTACAGGGCAAAATCGACAAAATCCTACTAGAAAAATTGCAGGACAAAATTGTGGGGAAATTTATGCATCCCCATCTTCCTCACTGTCATCTTCTTCACTGTCATCCCTATCTTCCTTATTGTCATCTTTCTCACCGTGGGAGTCGGGGATGTTCTCTGCATCTGCATCATAGCCTGTGCCTGTGTCTGCCTCGGGCATTTCAATGGGCATTTCTTTATGTTCTGCTTCCTCTTCCTGCTCGGGCATTTCTTCAGGCATTTCTTCATATTCCTCCTCTTCCTCCTCTTCCTCCTCTTGTATTTCCTCTTCCTCTTCTTCTTCCTCGAAAGGAAAATTGTACCAGTCCACCCGAGAATATTCTGTGGTGGAATCGCTATCTGCGATTCCATCATGGCAGCTCTCATACCATTCAGCGGGTGGGGTATCTGGCTCCTCTGGAGCCATTTCACTGTTTTCACTAATGTCACTATTTTCTTCTTCAGAGGTATCACCCTCTGAAAATGTTGAGAAAACTAGAGATAGTAATATATAAATGGAAAGACAGAGCAGCTCCATTGTATCTTAAGAAGCTTGAGGGTGAACTAATAAGAAGCAATGGCAACCTAATAAGAAGCAATGGCAAAACAGTGCATGAGAAATAACATATAAAGAGAAGGAGTTTTACCACGAGTTGATTGATTGCAACATCTAGAAAAATATACTAAAAAATAGCTTTTCGAGCTTGTCCTTTCATTAGACTTTCATTCCAAAGGAAGCCTATGCCTTTTTCTCACGTGTAATGTATATAGTATTACTTTGTTTTGAATATTATACTTTCTTTTTCTCACGTGTAATGTATATAGTATTACTTTGTTTTGGATATGTGTGCTCACATTATACTTTCTTTTGGAATGTATTCCTGAAATGTAGGGATTCTGAGTCAGATGTTCAGATTTTTCTACACAAAGTTGGAGGCCCTCTTTTTAGACTGTCATTTTCACATGGGAAATGTTTATTATCAGCCGAATTAATGAAAGAAAAACTAGGTGCAGAACATGAAATTTTTATTGAAGGTCTATTGCAAACTGATGATGGTTTTGAGAGCATAGGGACAATTCCCTTGTACCATGGGATTGGTGAACATGGGTATTATATCTTAGATAATACCCTGTCATCATTTTATGTTGCAAAAGTAGCCATTACATCAACACCACTCCCTACCCCTGGGGATATTCCTTCTGGATCTGGCAGCAAGACCTCACCTATGTGAGTGATTTCAACTTTTGAAACATGGTAAAATATAGTGAGGTTATCTTTCTTGTTTCAATTGTTGACTTTGGATTGTTGATTTTTTTCCTAGTGACTTAGATGAAGAGGACATGGAAAAGGTGGTGCATGCAGATAATTTAATTGACATTGAGGAGGGTGATCCTGCATTTGACACTGCAGTATCTGCCTTCCAAATTGTTCGTACTTTGCCGCCCAATGACATATTCCATAATATTATAAATGAATGCACATTCAAAGGAAAAGTCAAGGAGCTCCCTAAGAAGTATGAAGAAAATTGCATTTATGAGCTTTTAGATGGGAAGGGCATGGAGGGTATGGAGCACAAATATGAAGGAAATTCATGGACAAAACCCCAGACACAAACAAGAACTAATAAATCTTTTATTTTGAGAAAGAGTTTTTGTGGGGGTACCTTCCAGTGTATGAATGAAAGATGCACTTATCGATTTCGAAACAAATCACCGAATAGGCTCCATTGGAATGGCCAATTATTGAAATCCCCAAATGAAGGATGTTTGGCTTTGGGAAGTTATGGAAACTTAGAGTGTTTCTTTTGTAAGCATGTTCCAATGTGCATAAAAACATGTTCAGTGTCTGCCTACTATTTTATGCCTAAAGATCACTCCCATAGTAGATTGTTCCTTCACTATGGGAAACATACACACACAATTGCTAGAGGCATGTGTCGAGCATCTATGCGAAACATTAAAGCCTTAGTAGCTCGTGTTGTTCAGATGGACCATAATGCGGGTCCACGAAAGGTGCAAATGATTGTTGCCAGGGAGTTCGTTTTGAAGGCTTTCACTGACGATGATAAAGTGATTGGAGAGTTTATGTCAGAGAGGGAACTCCAGGAGATGTCTCAAGAGCTAATATCTTTAATAAATCTCAAAAAGTAAGTTCTTCTCTATTGAATATATATATATATATATATATATATATATATGTAATTTCTTAACCAACTTGGTAAATGTAGGGTGAAGCAGATGGTAATGCAAAGTCGAAAGACAAGTCGAGCACTAGGTGATGGATTTGAGGCTATCCTAGAGTTAAAAAGAAAATGCCACTTTCAGTTCTTCCACGGATCAAGCTTTCCCTTGCAAGCAACCAAAAGTGATGAGAGGTGCTATCTTTTCAAGATGTCCACAACTGGCCCTGGCTCTGGCGTTGATATTGTCAATAGAATGGATGCTGCGGGGGATCGAGACCTTCGACATTCATGGGTTTGTTTTGATCATGTACACCGAGTGGAGAATGATTGGCACACAATGGATGCACATGTGTATGATCACACGTATGTTTTAATTTTTATTCTCTTTTCAAAATGAAATGACTGTTCGACTGAGTTGTTACAATACAATAATCTTCCAAATACTCTTCTTGCAGGATTGGAGAGCTACTCACAATTGCAACTTGTGAGTTTAGAGAGGAGGATGAGACAGCACAGATAATGTTTTGGGAAAATTTGAATGCAGTTATGATCGACCATACTGGGAAATCAGCAAACTTTTTTGGCTTCATGGCCGACAAAGCAGGTGCAAATTGGAATGCTATTAGGTCAGTATATAACAATGGAGATGAGATGGTAGGAAAGGAGAGATCTTGCCTTTTTCATTGGAAGGACAATCTTCGAGTGCATACACAAAAGTATATATATGCTCAACATATGGAAAAACACAATGAAATGTGTGAGAGGTGGAGGACTGCACCAACCAAAGAGGATGCTTTAGTGCTATTCCGTAAGATACGTGCATGGTGGGCAACAGGAAAGGCAGCAGACAGAAACATTCCCAAGCTAGATAGTTGGCTTAGTTGGTGGCACTATAGAGCAAGTCGTTGGGGTCATTTTATTATTAAGGTATGTTATGTATGTTTTTTTTTCTATGAACTTAATTCAATAGCAGTAATTAAAAAACCTACTGGTTTGGGTTTATCTTTGTGCAATGGGTTTTCAATGAACAGGATGGTGAGCCTATTGTAAATGCTCTGGTACCACGGACAAACCTCTCTGAAGCCAAGCATGCTAGTTGGCTAGCAGGAGAAGGATACAAACATAAAATTAGTTTGTACGATGCATGTGTTTCAGATCTCATCAATGCTTACTTCCAGTGTGCTCGTCAAATGGCTTTTATGGAAGGAAAATATATAGGTGGAGGGCCTGACCTAGAGATATTAATTGAGAGAGCTCTTTCCAGACAAACTTCAAGCCCTTCTCCAGCTGCTACTTCAAGGGCAATTGATGATGCAGTGATGGGCACTCCAATGTTTACAAACAGGATAAATTTCAAGGGTGAGAAAAAGACTATTCGAGCTAAACGTCCACTTCATGAGGTCCATGAGGGGAATGTAGGGAGCTCTAGCCACCGACCAGAGTTTGTTTATGTGACAGTGGATAAGCATGAAAAAGGGCAAGCATCAATAAATCCAGAAGAAGGTGACGTAGCACTTCAATCATTAGAGCAAGATATTCATCAGACAAAGTGGGCATTGCGCAGGATTCCGATCTTCAATAGAGTAGAATGTAACCATTGGGTAGGAGGAAAAAAATGTAGCAGAAAGCTACGAGGCGGAGAAGTGGCACCATGCTTTTGGAGTGATTGTCAATTATCTTCTTGGAGGAAAGAAAAGTACTGCTATTTCTGTAATAATGATGTTCGACACACTTGGAAGCCTACAAAGACAATCTTACATCCACCTGCAAGTGTTCCTAATGTTTGGCCAATAGCAACAGGTACACACTTGAAAGTCAGGGAAGCTCATGATTTAGTAAAAGCTGGATTTGAGATTGGTGTATAGATTCCAAATAGTTTGCTTCAAGAGAGTGAACAAAACAAGCAAAAAATTCTTGAGGAAGATAAGCAAAAATACCCCTATCGAAAAGGTATATCTAAAGCTGCATATGCACAGATCAGTGCTGCGTTAGATATGAATGTAGAAATTATGGGAGGACATGTTCAAATGGAAGGGCAGAAGGAAATATTTAAAGTGAGGGAAATCCAGAACAAAGAAGCCCTACCCATTGAAGTAACCATTCAGAACCACCCAATATGTTCGTGTGCAGAATTCAATGATAGGTTAGTCAAAAGAAAACCATATCTTGCCTGCAAACATATCTACTTTGTTTTCCTGATGATTCTTGGACAGGATGTGAACAATAATATGCATATCCATCAGCCAAAGATTCCTAATTATATTTTGAAAGAGATGCTCACAAGATCTCAGAGGAGCCACCCACAACAATTATAGGATATACTTATAATGTTTTGAGAATATTTTGAGAATATCAATTAAACTTTTTGTACTCTGTGCGCTATATAAATAACACACTTATATTGATTGATTTAATTAAGTTCAGTGTTATGTCAATGTTTTCAGTCATTTAATAATTAAGTTCAGTGTTATGTCAATGTTTTCAGTCATTTAATAATTAAGTTCAGTGTTATGTCAATGTTTTAGAGAGCAGCACAAGCACAAATCTGCTCGCTTGAAGGGGATAATCTATTTTTGTATTCTGTGTGATTTTTGCTCTTATTTTTGTATTGTGTGTGATTTTTTTGCTCTCGGCTCGCTGCCCTGGGCTCGCTTTATTGACGCACCCCTTTTGCCTGAAGCAAAATTTATATAACATGAATTCTATATGCTCACATATGCAATCAGATAATGTATAGGATATCACCAAACAAAACTCTTCATCAGCACACATGAATCACCTGGTGATTGCTGTGGTCTGAGTATAGCAGCAGAGAAGTCCAACTTCCTCTTGAAAGGAGGGGCCTGAGGATCAACTGTTCCAAAGCAGAAACATTTCTCATCATCAAGAAAGACATCTCCATGGACATAGAAAGCAAAACAATGAACAAACAGTAAAAACCAAAAGAGACACAAGACTTTGCAACAAAACGCGATGCAGAACCATTTGAAAAATGTAAAGTGTTCTCCTCGCATTTTATTGCAAATTATGAATTTCTACTAACATCCACTTCCAATCTAATGCTAGGGATATCTCACAATGTTCAGGACAGTAAATGATGCAAGGAGGAATTCCCCAGTGCAAAAGAGATTAAAAGAAGGAGAAGAAAGAAAAACTAGAACAAATATCAGAATTTGCAGCAAAACGCGATTTGGAGCATTTGGAAAACATAAACCTGTCTAATCGCATTTTGTTGCAAAATTCTATATCCTACTCATATTCATCTCTAATCAAATCCTAGGGTGATCTGCCAGATTTCTAGGCACTGAGATTTAAGAATTCTACAGATGGAAGAAACATATGTCAGAAAACATTGGAAATGGTATAGATCTCTGACCTTTCTTTTCCTCTTCCATACTGATGGAATAGCCCTGGAGATTGTCCTGCTCTCTTCCAAAACTGAGCTGTAGCACTGGTAACCTGGAGATCTGGTAGTGGTAGTAGTCTTCAGACAGGTTGCAGAGTGGATGGAGTGTGTTGGATAGAAAGTGGTCAAGGTGGGAGAGAAGAGGATGATGGGAGGGTGCTGGCAGGGATGGAATACGGGGAGGGAAAAGTGTTAATGGATCTAATTATGAAATCATGATTGGCACAATTTCCAAGGCAAAAAGTGACCCACAAATTTAAAATCCCAAAAGATTTGGTGGGACCCACACGTGTTAAAAAACGACTATATCTCACACGTGTGGTATTAATAACTCCATTATTTGTATTTTGTAATAATCTACTCTCCTAACTCAGTTCTCTTGCATCTCTACCTCTCTACTCCACACCATCAGCATCCAGACCAGCAGCAGAGATTCATACCCAGCACAGGATACTCATCATCAGCACAGAACACTTGCAGATAGCTTCCAGGTTAGTAAGAAAATCTTTTTCCTCTTCTTCTTGTTTAATAGTATATTAGGGTAAGGAATTGATTGATGTGATGTAGGTTACATATTATGATAAATACTATGTGCATTTTTTAGATTTTCTCCACTGCATGTAGAAGTAGGAAGACTTTTTATTTGGCCCTGTTGAATGAGAGTTTGATCACTTCTTGATGTCTATAGGCTCAATCCATGTTGCACCAAGCTGCATACACACTGAAATGACTAAATGCATGCTAAAGTATGTTGTCTCTAGGATTTGCAGCAAAACGCGAGGAGGGTATTTTAGAAATCTCAAAATAGTTCAAATCGCATTTTGTTGCAAATTTTTAAATGCTTCTTCATCCACCCATTTCAAGCCTGCATAGTTCTTCTATAGACACAAAACATATAGTTTATAGTTGGAAAGATAGAGAATTCATCATATGAATGCAAAAGCATGTTGTTTCAAGCATTTGCAGAAAAACGCGATTTTGAGCTGTTACAAATTTCAAATGTTCATAATCGCCTTTTGTTGCAAATTGTTCAATTTTGCTTCATCCAAGTTGTCATCACCTTCTTTAATCATTCTATGTTCTCCATGTTTCTAATCTTTTACTATTGTTTTATATGGACCTTTTCAGAGTGATGGCAAGAACCAAGGCAACTGCAAGGAGGACTGGCAAGGGGCCAGGGCTTGCAGCAGCAGCAGCTGGGGCTGATGTCAAGGAATCTAGTGTGCCTACAAAAGGAAGAGTTGCACATGGCAGGAAGGGGAAGCCAATGAGCATGCTATAGCAGAAGTCCAAGAGGTTAAAGCATTCTGCTGGTGTGCTAAAGGAGATCAGGAAACAGCAAAAAGCTATAGGCTTTGCAATCCCCAAGGCACCTTTCCAGAGGCTAGTGAGAGAAATTTGTGATAGCTGGCACCTTGGTTTCAGGTGGAACAGGACTGCCATTCTTTCCTTACAGGAAATGGCAGAGGATTACCTGGAGAAGTACTTTGAAGATGCAATGCTTGTAGCAGCCCATGCTCACAGGGTAACTCTGATGGCCAAGGACTTCAACACATTGTCCAGAGTGAGGTGGAGGTATGACAAGCTGGTCCATCCTGTGGAATGGCAGGACATAAAAATGAGAGACATATTATTAATTCCACCTACAAGGAAATTGAAGGCAGACAAGGTGAAGGTTGTTGAAGTGACCCACTCAGAGGGAAAGCTGCTTATGAGGAGTCACTGAAGCAGCAAATAGAGGAATCCAAGTCTGCTATAAATGTGGAGACTGTACAGATGGAGCTACAGATACAGAGAAGGTTGCAGGAGCTGGGCCCTAACATAGTTGTCCATATTGAAGATGATTTTTCAGAGAATAATTTTGACTTGAGAAGAGCATGCTTGGCAGCATTGGCTCATAAGAATGAGTATTGCTCAGATACTATCATTCTTGCAATGCTCTAGTAAGTGTCTTTTATTTTACATTTGTTTGCAAAACAATCCTTATTGTACCTCCTCCCTTACACCTTACCTTAATTATTGTTTTGTCCAATGTAGCATGATGAGAAGCTGGCTGAACCATGCTGTACAGCATACAGTTTATATTATTGATCCTGCAATTTCCTTCAAGTTGAGAGATCCAAAGGAAACTCCCATGGATATTTCCAATTGGTTCAGACACTGTGATTTTGATCATGTTGATATTTTGCTACTTCCATACCATAACAAGTATGTGTGTGGCTGCTTCTTTTGGGATTTTCCTTCAAGATTGAGTACTCTTGTAGCCTTTGATTTCTTAATGCTTTTTTCCTTATGCGGTGACCACTGGAGCTTTGCTTCTATTGACATCCAGCAGAAGCAATGCTTTTTATTCAACTCTCTTAGAAACACACACAGAGAGGTTAAATTGTAAGTGGTTTGTGTGCTATTTTTAACTTTAAACTTCATTATTTGGATTTAATGCACACTAACTGAATTATATGTATTGCAGTTGTATTAGAAGACTTCTAGATGCATTGGATCAGTGTCCTCCTAATGTCAATCTTTTGGATTCAATAGAGCCAATAGATTTAGAGGTAGAAAGTTGCTCCCTCTACTGATGTCTATTTCATGCTATGCCTTTGAACTTATTGAATAATTTTATTTTGTTCAGACATTAACAGTTTCTAACATATCTTTCCAACTATCCAGACACCACAACAAGATGATTCAAGTAGCTGTGGCTGGAGAGTGCTGATTAGTGCCAAATATATACTTTCAAGCTATTTTGAGATAGGACAGCCAGAGCTTGTAAGAAAAAATAATTTTCATTTAGCTTCAAAAAATTTGATATTGGTACAAAGTGTTCTAAATCATCATATCTCATTGCAGATGAGAGAAGATACCTTCAACTCGAGCTATGTGTATAGTTTCAGAGCTGATATAATTTGGAAGTTTTTGAAGTATGCCTTCCCCAAACCTATTGTACCAGCTACTGTCGAGTTAGGTGAGAGCTCTAAAGTCCGAGAAGGTGTCATACACCTTGATGACATAGATGATGCAGATGTGGTGCCACAAGAACAAAGACCTAGTGCTGATGAGGAGAAGCCACAAGAACAAGGACCTGTTGCTGCTGATGTTATTGAGGAAATGATGGAGCAACAGCAAACAGATGCTCCAAGGGTAGTAGAGGAGACAATGGAGCAGCACCAAGAGACTGTACACGACAAGATGGAGCAACAGAAAGTAGATTCTCCAAATAAAGATGATACGGTGAGCTTGGACCATGTAGAGCAGCCTCTAGATCAACCTGTAGATAAATAGAAAATTGTTGTCAAGAATATGTTCTACATATGTAATTAAACACTTCTGTACAGAATTTTACATTTCTGAATATAATACCTTTGTTTATGGAGTCTGAGTTATCTCAATTTTAAAATTTTCAATGTCTTTGCATTTTATTGATCTCTCTCTTCTTTTGAGCACCTGCAAAAAAGCAATATGAAACAATAGGGTAAAGTAAACTAATAGCAGTGCTTAATGAGACTAGGATAAGTCACATGGTATACCTTCTTATTGTTGTAGATAAATAAAAAGTCCTTTGAAATAGAACCTTCTGTCTCAAATAGAATGTCATTGCGCAATTGAGCTAGGGAGCAGCATTGTCTTAATGTGATATTGACTAGCACATCACCATTCTCAACAACATCAATATCAAGAAGTTTATTTTCTACACCAAAAGAATCTTCATCTTGATCCATAGCGACTAGTTTTGTACCTAGCATTCGACTGCGCTTATAATAAAAAGAAAAAATGAAATTTTGTGATGCAACCACGTACTTCAGTTGCATAGAAGGTTGGACAACCTCACAAAACATTGAACTACATGTCTTCTTATCCCAACCTTTATCCAAAAATTGTGGCATGCATGCCAGACTTGTTGCTTTAACTGTGAACATTGTTTTTGAAACCTTCACTAGAAAGGTATTAAACAAGTCTACAAAAACTGTGAGAGGCATGCACAAAGAAATTTTTATTATCCTTGTGGCAATATTGGGGCTAAGAGCTTTCTGTACTTCTTTGAAAAGCTTGGCTCTATATGCCTCTGTAACACTAAAATGTGGGAGAGGCCAATCCACTGAATTCCATGCTGGAAGGTCTTGTTTTCTTAACACACCATGTGTGTTTGCATTGTCCAGCAACTGATAAAAATGATCAGTAAAAAATATACCGGATTGAGCTAGCTCTGTTGCACATCGACCTTCGTATTGTTGTTCTCCTATCGATCCATGCAAAACATCTATAAATCCCAGAATACAATCGATGTTTTGCCATGTCTCATACGATGAAGGGTATAAATCTGAAATAAAATAACACAAGAATATCAATAAGCAAAGAAAGAAAGCTTTGTCTTAAAAATCCATGCACCTCATAAAAAACAAAACCACAATAGAAAAATATACAATTAGGCCTGTGTTACAGAAGATCATTTGGATAGTCTCGCAAGACAAGTTCTTTATGCATGTACACATGCTGAATCAAAACTTCTTTCACCGATATCTTTCCTCTGGTGATTTTAAAATCTCGTACTCTTCCCTTCCATGATGCCAAGAAAATATTTTTTGTCTGGGGTCTCTTTCTTTTACTAGGTTGCATGAGCACCCATGCTCCTTTCGAAACAGTAAACCTTTCCCAAGTTCCTTCCGTTTTGACTGTACTTGAATTCTCTACCGAAGAAATAGAAGAAGCAGGTCGACGGGGTAAGGATGTGTGGTATAATTCTGCCTTCATAGCATTATCATCCACAGAGCGTCTTCCACAAGAACGACCATAGTTTTTATTCACCATGGATACCTTGTGAATCTGTAACCACAGCAAAGTAATGTAAACAAGATAACAAAGTGAAGTTTCAAGTAAGAGAAAGTAGGCAGACAGATAGTTGACAAGAAACATCTTACTCTAAGCCAAACTGGATCAAGGGAGCAGTTTTGGAAAAGAAGAGGTTACTGCACAATGAGGTAGTGGTGTAGAATGGTAGACCTTTCGAAGGAAAGGTAGCACAACAATTCAAAGTTCAAAGGGAGGTGGAAGCGGGAAGGCCCTTGTCCGAGAAAATGTCAGACTAGATTCTATCTTCATGTCCAAAGATCTTGTGAGAATAAAAAACCAATCTCCACATTAATGTAGCACGCTTGTACCTACATAAAATATTGTTTCTTTTATCTATTTTCTTTTATTTTTGTGAATTTCCAACGTTACGTTGGCCCTCTGTTCATTGGTTGAGAGCTTATTTTTCCAAACCGTAAAAGGCCCCAAAATGAGCTCCCTTTTTCCCTAATGTCTTGGACGTCGACTTGTAGGGCTCGCTGCTGCGGTCGAAACATTTCAGTCGGATCTCAATTCTGAGATCGTTTGCTCACCGTATGAGCAAAAGACTATAGCGTATGAACTCTATCTACTAAAGGCAAAAATCCCTTACTAAAGTATGAGCAAAAGACTATAGCGTATGAACTCTATCTACTAAAGGCACCGTATGAGCAAAAGACTATAGCGTATGAACTCTATCTACTAAAGGCAAAAATCCCTTATTAAAGTCTACGCAAATGGGGGGGGATTGTGAGATGTCCTTAAGACAAAAAACGTGGAGGAGGGCTGAGAGGGCTGCTGTAAGTCTATTCACACGGGGGGAGAAGAGTTAAGGACACTGTCTCCTAGCAAGAGGGGGATGGAGGAAATATGGCTTATCTGAAAAGAGGCAAATGAGGGGGTGTGAGAGGGGTGGCTGCAAGGGCGGCTGTACTGCAGCAAGTACGTTACACAGGGATGAACGGACGGTGCGGACGGTGGTACAACAGGGCATACGTCGCACAGAAATGCATGCTACCTGTGGAGCACCCCCGAGGGTTTATATAGCTGAGGGGTGGGGATATGGGAACTGCGCAAAGCAAGGACGAAAGGACGTTGTACCATCAAAGGCTATGGATCAGTGGCCTGCATGGGTCTAGGGGAAAGGTACGGTGTCAGTTGTTCGGGAAAGGAGTGGTACGCATGTGCCTTATCTAGTCTGGGGCAATATGGGTGTCCACGTAAGGGTACGTGTGGACCACATAGTGGGCGACCATCGTACAAGAACCCTAGTAAGTGTGTACGACCCAAATTTTGGGGCGAGCTATCCAAATTTGGGACGCCTACCTCGATTTGCATGCCGGACCGCCTCGGGGGGCGATTTTTTTTTTGTCCGGGAGGTTCTCCTGGTCGTTGGGGTTCAGACCGTTTGTCAATCAGACGCCCGGTCGTGCATTTATTAAGGTTTAAAGGTCGTCACTTTTTTAACTAAAATGACTGAAATTCGTGTTATAAGCTTGATCCGGTGTCCGTTTTGGATGTTGTAAAATTCTATATCGGGGTAAAATCACGCACAGATTTCAAATTTGGGCTCAAAATTTGAAGATTCTAAGTAGAAATGACTCAAATAATAAAATCATTGATTTTTATACCATAAAAACTCATAAATTTATCTATTACATGGACATTTCTTTATTAGTCAAGATGGGTATGTTACGTTTGGCCTCTAGCTTGTTGACTAGCATAGAGTTTGATTTTAGAATTAGGAATTGCTCCATGAGAAGCATCATTTGAATTGAGAATTGGTCATAGGAATGACCATTCTTTGGGAGAGAGAGAGAGAGATACATAAAAAACATTCTAAATTAAGCATAAATGTAAACTTTATGTGATTAATCATTAAAATTCATTAGAGAGCTTCATTTGCATTGAAAAACCATTCAATTGAATACTTCTCAAGCTTGAGAGGGGTTGAGAAGTGAAAAACATTTAGAAGATTAAGAAAAAACCATAAAGTCATACCTTACCTCTTGTTTTGCTTGATTCTTTATTCTTAGGAGAGGCCCCCAACCAATCAATTGGTTAGTATGTTGAGGAAAGCTCCAAGGAAGGTTAAAGAGAGAGAGAAGCTCCAATCTCTCCAAAATGTAGAGGATTTTTAGCGGAAAATATACTTATTTTAAGGTAATACTGGCATGGTCTAGTTCATAGATGAGAATACAAAAGAATGAGGGTCCATTCATAGGTTAGGGAGGCCACTAATTGAGTCCAACTAAGTTCTAGAATTTTCTAGCTTCAGTTTAGCTGAATTTGGACAAGATTTGGACCAGTTTGGCTCCCTTTTTGATTTGGTTGTATCCAGGAGAGAGGAGAGATAAAAATATCTTAATATTTTTGAGTTTAAAACTCATTCACATGTGTGAAATAGGTTCCTCCTTGAAGGCTCCCCCTTTCCTTACCAAGGTGTCAAAATTGTATGATTACTCCAAAATATCTCATTTTTTAGTAATATTTCATAATTTTTAACTAATAAATCTTGTACTCAGTCAACTCTTCAGCTTATTCATTGGATTTATCTCATCCCAACACTTGGATTAATCTTATTGGTCCATAAGAACCTTAATTGGACCATAATCCAAAAATTTCAGAAAATCTTGACCCTTAGGCTAAGGTCTTTTAAATCATTGTTAATTGATTCTTCATGCACCTTGGAAAATTTATTTTGATTTTTTGTTTCGAAGAAACATATTTTTGATATTTGTAGAATTTATATATCCAAAAATATCTCAATATTGAATTACCACTCTCTAGAAATTTTTCATCTCACTAGGCAAAAACAAGGAAAAATAATATTTTCTTGTATTCAAAAACAGGGAATGATTACAAGGGATTGAAGTAAAGCTTATTCATTATTCAGGCAATCTTACAAATCAAATCTGCGATGCCTTCGGCCATGTAGAAGATCAACTAAGCGCCTTCGGCTGATGCAAAGCAGGCCAATGGTTCAGGTCCTTGAAGACTAAGGACAAGGCCACCTTTGAAGCTTTGAAAGAGGCTTTCAAGGTTGGATATTCTCGCCAAGGTACCAGATGAAGCCCAGTTGAGCAGCTGCATAATGTAAGGTAGAAGAAGGGAGAAACCATCAGAGACTACATCAATAGAGTTAGATATCTCCACTCACATTGCAATGCAAGAGACAAGTTCTCTGACCAAAGATTAATAGGGAGATTTCTAGAGGGTCTTGATGACGTTCCCTTGCATAACTCATTGTATGCCTTGGGCCATACCTCCTTTGAGAAATGATCTAGGAGTGCTATGGATTTTGAGGACAATTTCAAGGGAACACGTTCCCGAGAACTCCACGAAGTCACTTTAGAAGCGTCCTTCAAAACTACCAGCACTGATGGGAAAATCAAGGAGTCCATGTCCGGACAAAATGTAAAGAAATTGGCCACTGCTTTAATGCAGCAAATGACCCAACAATGGAGAGCCAGCCAAGGTCAGGATCAGGGAGGTCAACCCCATCTTTATCATAGGAGAGAACTTGTATGGTGTCCAACTTGTCGATCCAACCATATCAGTATGGAGTGTCCACATCTGAGACCCCGCCCTAGCCTCTACTGTGCATATTGCGTGAAATGAGGCAATCATGAGGTCTCCAACTGCTATCATCAAAAATCTACCTTAGCTAGAGCTCTACCTCAGGCATTGTGCCCGCTAACCCTAGACAACCGCTAGCCTTGCCAGCACTTGCGCTTCATAACGCACCTCAACGTGCCCTTACCACCCCTAGTTCTTCCACCTCACCCCCCCACCCCCCCTCCCCGACTACCAAGAGTTGCACCAGTTTGTCAGCTAACCTTGATGGAAATCTTTGAAGATGGGAACAAGGGGGAAATTTCGGAGGTTCCTATCTATGAAACCCAAGAGCCGACAAGCCCACCCTCACAAACCTTCAGTCATTACATTATGGAGGGATATCAAATGTACCCTGTGTACTTAGCAACCCCAACACCATAGGCTAGACACATGAATCCGATGACACAGTGACCACCCATATATAGTGCTATGATTGTGTGGGGCCTCACTAAGTGGTTGATTGTCCCAATAGGAAGAAAATGGCAAGTACCTCTACAGGTTCTCCTACCATGACCCCATTGTGTGTAGGGTGTGGTATTGATCACATGTATAAATATTGTCCGCTAAGACCGGGAATGACAAGAAAGGCTCACGAAGGTAATCCCAGCACCATCCTTAACCTGTTGAGTGTTAGAGATGGTTTCATCTCAGTAATCCCTCTCAAGGCTATAAACAAGACTACAAAACTGAGAGCCGCAGCACATGCTACTGTAGAGGAATCAACTTTGCAAAACCAGAGCCAAGCAAGAGCCCTTGATGAAGCACGAGCAACCAGGTGCCCAAGAAAGAAAGCTACAAAGATCGGCAAGGGTGGTTAGTAAAAGCGGTTCAAAAGATGGCACTACAACTCAGCATCAACTTCTTCATTTTAAGAGGAAGATTTGCTACGCGCTGCTACCTGAGCCAGGGAACCTATTGACATGCACCAACTACCAAAAAATCTCACCAAGTATCCTAATCCGATTATGGAAAAGGGAGACTTTTGGCAGCCCAAGAGTTGGTTAGGGAATGCCAAGCATAATTGGAAGATTAGCCTCCTACCGCAAACCTTGAGCCATGCCCATCGGTCTCAAACCTAAGACTCGCAGTAGAAGTTCAAGAATATCCTGGAGAGCTTCCATACCCCCACAAAGGTTAACAGAAGTAGAAACTTCCACTTCAGCAACCACCACCCAGTGCAGGGAAAGAGGGTGACCAAATATCTTAAAAACCTGGGAGATGACCATTTTAGGGAAATGAGCACAGAAATCCCCATTCCTATCCCTTACACACAAAATAGCTTAAGACTGAGCCAAATGAACCTTCCTTGCGAAACAACCCCCGTTCCAAGAGAGACATTGCAGGTTTCTCTTCCTTCCTCTCGTCGTAGGTCCAAATCCCTATCGGCACTTTTCTCCAAAGTAGCCCAAGCTTATGGAATAATTTGACGGATTGGATGGAAGGATGCCTCAAGGTTGGCATGCACGAAACCATGGAGCCTAACAGCTCTAATGAATTTGAGGAAGAAGAATTTTGTATAACTCTATAAGGTAAATGGGACCCCATGGTTTAAGTGACTAAGCTCTGACAGTACTTTGAAGGTGATGAACTCAATAAATGCAACCTTTCCAATTACCTTCGATGGCCACCAACAAATTATAGCAATCTTGGATGGAGGAGCATGAGTGAGCATTATTACAAAAGAATGCTAGGAAAAATGGGGAGCCCCCTGCCTTGGATGACACCACTTTGCTAGTTAAACTTGTTGATGGAGCCACAACTAGACCCATTGGTCTACTGAGGGATCTTAAGATTAAGATCCTCGGAACTACTTACCACCACACTTTCGTGGTGAGATGAATCTTGGACGTCAGCCTGTCTCTTAAAATTGCATCCTTGGCAAACCATTCATGAGAGAGCCAAAAATGATTCATGATTGGGATACCGACCACATATAGATCTGACAAAAAGATCTAACATTCAAGATCAACCTACGCATGTGGAAGGTCCACCCCATGAGCGATAGACCATTCGTAGAGGCCACATTTCTTGAGCTTTGTTTATGCTTCTTAAGTGTGTACAAGAGCACAAGGTCCCCTTTTTTGAATCGGCGAGTTGTTACATTTCGATCATACCATTGCTTTTGTCTCCTCTTCTCGGCATACATCCCCATTACCGCGAATAAGCGGGTCTCATCAAGCTTTTCCAATTCATCAATGCGTTGAGAAAGCTCATGACCAGTCCAGTCCAATTGTTTAGCAACAACTCGTAGAGTAGGTACAAGAAATTCAATGGGAAGAATTGCATCTAGCCCAAAAGCAAGCTCAAATGGGGTTGTGCCCACATATGTTTTATAGGCTGTTCTATATGCCCAAAGAACTGAGTGCAACTTTTGCTCCCAATCAGTCCTATGTCCCTCAACAATCTTCGTGAGTGCTGTGCAAAGAATCTTGTTAGTACTCTCAGCTTGACCATTGGTCTGGGGATGATAGGGTGCAGAACGCTTGTGAATTACCATAAATTCTTGAAGTAAAAACTCTATGACCTCATTCACAAAGTGCACACCTTGATCACTAACGATTTCAATAGGTAAGCCATAGCATGTAAACACGTACTCATACAAGAACTTGGCTGTGGTTCTAGCATCATTTTTGACTGTCGCCTTTGCCTCTACCCATTTGGTCAAATAGTCAGTTGGCGACTATAATATTTTTGGCATGCGTGTGACGAGCTGGAGGTTTAATGGGACCAACAAAATCAATACCCCATTTGGCAAAAGCACGTGTGCTTAACATAGGCCGCAATGGCATATTGTCCTTTGTGATGGGAGGTTTGGTCCTTTGACAATCGTCACAACGTTTTACATATTCTTTGGCATCCATTTGTAAGGTTGGCCACCAAAGCCCAGACCACCTAATCAACTTAGGTGTGGTATTGCCCGAAAAGTGTCCACCCCCAACACCTGCATGTGCATGAGCCAAGATTTTCAAGTAGTCAGCTTCACATATACACATGCGCAAGTTGCCATCCTTGCCCCTCTTGTAGTGTTGGCCCTCTATCAGCATATAGTTGGCCGCTTCAACTTCAATAGCATGCTTTTGGTATTTAGGAATTGTTCGATCAGTATGACCATGCTGAAGATAGTCCACGATATACTTACTCCAACTTGGTGTAGTTGAAATTTGGAATAATGTGACATTATGAATTGGTTGTTGAATTTGACATCAGCATCCGCAGGCATGGTAGGCCACCATTGCCCATCTTGAGTTATACGTTGCACACAAGTAGTATAGCTGATGCATGGTGTGAGGTGAAAAAAAGAAAAAAGAACCTGCCTCTATAGCCCTTCCACCTCCCAAACTTGGAATACAACAGACGAATGGAGGCACCACCAGGCATCGGCTGGAACGCTTTTCACACTGCACCACCCACCCACACCATAAGGACAGCTCAAAACCACAATAGACACATGATTATCCAGCAAAAACACAGCACCATCCACATTACAAACCAACTCAGCAATTACACCAAAAACCAGGACTCTGGCCAGGATTTACTGCCAAGGGAATTCACCCTTGCATCTGACAACCAAGCCTCTGTCTCCTAGTCTCTGCACTCTCCAGAGGGTGCCCCACCAGCAACCCTTCTTCACTTCACGTCTGTAGCCCGGTTACTCTCTGTCTCTAGCTGCTACCTGCCAAGTGTCATAGGCGAGCCCCACTGTCTCCAGCCCACACATCAGCACCTCTACTGCAGCCAACACATACAAAAAACCAAGGCTCTCTCTCTGGTCAGCACCACTCTCTGCCTGCAATCGTCGACCACACAAAACAAGCCACTTTCTCTTCAGAAGGCGCCCACACCAGCTAACCTTCAACTTCAGCAGCTCCCACTCTCTGTGTGTCGTGACCAGCAGCTTCGCCAACCATAGAGCCTCTGCACAATCCTTGCTCGTCACACTAACTGCTCAACGTAGCATCACCTTCTCTTGCATCAAGCCCGAGCCACATCAACTTCAGTCCCTTGCTAACAGCAGTCCTCTCTCTTTGCTGCTCCAATCACCAGCCCGTGTACTCGCTGAATTGGTGTCTCCCAGCCGCCAACTTCACTCCTGCTCTCCTTGATTATTCCAGAGCCCCCCTGGTCGGTGCCTGCAGTTCTTCTCTCTCTGCTGCTCTCAGCTGTGCCAACCACCCACCAAGGCACTCACCCATACGGCTCCCTTCACTCACACAGCCTCCACTTGTTGCCCTTGACCCAGCAGCTGCGCCCTGCGCATCCTCTCTTGCCAGCCTTCTCTGCTCTCAATGCTCCCTTCACTCACACACGTGGCTCCCAGTCGTTGAGTTCTCCACGATCACCTAGAGGCCTGCAGCCAGCCTTCTCTGCTTGCAATCATGCGGCTGCGCTCCACGCTCTATCTCTGCCAACTTCTCCTCATGGTCGGCGCCTGCAGTACCACCCGCTCGCTTCCTCTCACACCAGGTGGCTCTTCACTCTCCTCTTCACGCCCGTCTGCTGCTGCTTTTAGCCACGCACCAGAGCGCCTTCGGCTGGTCCTCTCTCTTCGCCAGCCTTTGCAGCAACAATCCCCCGCGTCTGTTTGCACTGTCTCCAGCCAGCTCTACCACGCTTACCCGCCAGGCGCCCTTTTCCAGAGAGGCGACCACTTCCTACGCAAAACCCACTCTTCTCTGGCTCTCGATCTCCTCAGCAAATGCGGTCCTCTTTTAACCTTCTCTTGCTCATCTGGCTGCGCTCCAGCCCTTTAGCTCCCTCCACGTCCCTATCACCAGGCGGTTACCTGCAGCTGCCTTCCCATTCCAGAGCAGCCTCCACGCATCAGCTCGTCTCTTGGCCTCCCCAGTCGCCAACTCTTGTACCTGGCGGCTGCCTTCAGCATCTCCATAGTGATCTCCATAGTGCCTGCTAGCAGCTCTTCTCTCTGTTGCTCTCAGCTATGCCAACCACCCAAGGCACTCACCCACACGGCTCCCTTGCTCTTCGCCAGCCTCCACTAGTTGCCCTTGTACACAAGGCGGCTACCTATGTTTTGCCTTCGAGGCCTCACCTCTGCAGTATCACCAGGCACTCACATCTTCGCCTCTAGCTTTGCTTTATTATAAAAGTGTTATTCTTATTAAATTTGATTTCTACGCATAGAAAGATGCATAAAGGAAAATTTTTATTACAAAAGTGTTATTCTTATTAAATTTTATTTTTACGCATAGAAAGATGCGTAAAGGAATTTTTTTTCACAAAAGTGTTATTCTTATTAAATTTGATTTCTACGCATAGAAAGATGCATAAAGGAATTTTTTTATTATAAAAGTGTTATTCTTATTAAAATTGATTTCTAAGCATAGAAAGATGCATAAAGGAATTTGTTTTTATTATAAAATTGTTATTCTATATTAAAATTAATTTCTATGCATAGAAAGATGCATAAAGGAATTTTTTTATAAAAGTGTTATTCTTATTAAATTTGATTTCTATGTATAGAAAGATGCATAAAGGAAATTTTTGTAATTATAAAAGTGTTATTCCTATTAAAATTGATTTCTATGCATAGAAAGATGCATAAAAGGATTTTTTTAATTATAAAAGTGTTATTCCCCATTGAAGTTGATTTTTATGCATAAATAGATGCATAAAGAATTTTTATATCAAAATTAGAATTCTCTTAAATTCTATGTTTAAATTCTATGAGTATTCGATAAATGAATAATTAAATACTCTAAGAGAGAAATTTCTATCGTTTTATATTCACACGGATTGTAAAACAAAAATTCACGAAATCTATTGCGATCGAAATATTCAGATAAATGATTAATTTATTCCTTATTGGAATTCGTAACTAATTTAAAAATCAGTTAAGTGAATATTCAAAGAAAGAAATTCAGTAAAATAGTAACTAAATTATCAAACCTTTTCGAGAAAGATAGTTCACGAAAAATTTTATCCGACTCGAACCTTGAATCAGACTATGACCAAGACCAAACTCTTTCGTGAGTTTCGAGGAAAGAAGACGTAACCAATTTAGAAAAATACACTCAAAAATCCCGCCAAATTTGAAACTAAGTTTGAGACCCTTCGAATTGATCTGTGGATCAAGGTTATAGAACTCGAGGAATTATGGTATGAAATTCAAAACTCTGATCAAGAATTTTTGGGGATACTGATTTAAGAAATACTCCTTCTATTCAAAAGAAAATCAAACTGAAAACTTGCATAGAGACCCTGTTTTCTTAAAGGACTATCTTACGCCAGAGTGCTGGTGGAGGGAGCATTTGGTATATGTTTTTCTAAGGGAAGTTCGGTTGTAATAGCTAGCGGGGAGTGTTCTAAGGATAGCTCATGCGGCAAAGCCTGCCCAGGTCTTGACCAGCCTCGGTATGGTTGAAAAATGGTGCGCTTCTAGTACAATGGGCGAGGGCCGATGAAGTGGTCCCTGAGTGAAGTGCCAGGACACCTAAGGAGGATCCTGGATGGTTCTGACCAGGCGATGCACAGGCTTGCAGTGCCTAGGACACCCATGCATATGTTGTGGAAGATATGTATGATGGACGAAATGATTATTGTAATCTGTTATTGGATCTCGTTGTTGCTGACCAGTTGGTCTCAACAACGGAGAGTTTAGAGTGATACTGTTTTTTGAGAAACATGGGACTGGATGGAATTTTTGAGTTACGCCATCTGTAACCAATAATTGTTTGCCAATGGATTATTTTATATGTGAAAGTTTTAAAGAGGAGTGTGTGCGTATCTGTATTTGAAAGCAAAAGTTAAGAAAGGCATTCAATTATGGCTGGGTGAGTAATTGTCTGGTTCTATCGATTCCAGTGGGTGGTGTGGCTAACCCATAACCCATGGGCCGGATAGGCTGGAATCAGTGGAGTTTTAATAATTAAATTGAAATAATAGGAATACGCTTAGAATTTGAGTAGTTAAATAAAAATTGAAGAATTTCTTAAATGAGTAGATCAATGGTTGTGCCTGACTTCGGTTAGGAAAAAAGCATTGATTTTCTCAAATGATTAGATCAACGGTTGTACCTCATTTCGGTTAGAAAAAAAGCATTGACTTCTTCAAACTAAGTCAGTAATAGTATTCCTTCTATTTGGTTTAATCAAGTGAAGGATAGTTTAGTCTCTTGACCTCGTTAGAAAATTCATTAAGAAAATCAAAAAGGTGGAATCGTCCCCGTTTTTTGGGCAAGGAAAATTTTCTCGATTTCGGTTTCGGAATGACCACCAGATTAGTATCGTGTCCGGACATTCGAGGGCGAGGCCCGAGTGGGAAACCCTGCCCCGCGCAAGAGGAAGCTACTTTCGCTGCTAGCAACCGGGAATCCGGTGCGTGGAGGGGGCAGAGGGGTCTCACATTAGCCAATGGCTTACCTATTGATCCCCTCCTCAACAAAGACCGTGCCCTTTTCTTAATTAAACAAGTGGCCCCCTACCAACTCATTGTAGGCCAACTTTATAAACAAGGGAAAGATAGAAACGATGCTGTGTCTGGGAAGATGAGTATGTCTTCCTCCTTGAATAAGCTCACTCTGCATGTGCTGGGGAACACTTTGCAGTAGCAAATATCACTGCTCGTAAGCTCCTCTAGATAATGGTTGACGTTGTAAAATACGTCAATCGATGTGATGAGTGCCAGCGTATAGCGATTCCCCATTTCAAAGACCACATGCCCCTACACCCTATAGTGTCTTTACAACCCTTCCAGAAATGGGGCATAGATTTTCATTGGACCCATCAGTCCGAGAGCCAAATACACTCAAGCCTGATACATAATAGCTGATATGGATTATTGCACCAACAAGTGGGTAGGAGCTCATGCAACTTGCAAGGGTGATGCTAGATCGACTGCTAAATATCTTTATAAATCATTCATCATCACCCACTTTGGTTGCCACCTCAAGCTCGTCCCGCGAAGACAATGGGACACACTTCATTCGAGGTAATTCAGTTCCCCTTGCAAGAGTTCCTTGTCACTCAGAGGAATTCCTCCCCATATTATCCACAAGCAAATGGCCAAGCAAAAAGCACGAACAAAATCCTATGTGCCATTCTGACTAAAACTGTGGAGGCCAGCCCGCAACGACGATTGGGAACAAAAGTTGTCGACTGCACTGAAAGATCCCTGTCCCCTCAGCGCAACGAATTCAGGGGTGCTAGCAGCGGAAGTAGCACTTCTTGCATGGGGCAAGGTCCCTCACTCGGGGCCTCACCCACATATATGTGGACAAGAGACTAATCCCTCCCCACATACATCCACATCCATTCTTTCATCTTTCACTAAACAAAAAAAAAACACATAAAAAACCAAAAAAATTTGACCTTATGCACTTGCGGTCGGGACGTCTTATAGATTCTGCCATAGGGCCTAGGGCACCTTCTAGAGTACCTACACAGGAAAGTGGGACCCAATCGGTAGGAAATTTGGCAGATATTGCTGAAACCCTTTCTGAATCTCAATCCGATACCCTTTCCTCCAGAACAACTAGCTCATTGTCCATGGACAATCTAGGGCCGTCAAATAGTCATCCCTTAGCCCCAAATAGGACATCCACAAGATCTTTTAATCCATTTGAAGCCGACACCATGGGGTTAACACTCAATGTGAGACTCCAATATGTCTACACGAATGCTCAAGGAGTTGAGATCTTTAGGGATCCACAGCAACGGTATCTTGTTAAGATCGCAAACATTTTCTCAGAACTTGATAGAGCACCTCTAGTCAATGACCAGGGTAACATGTACATGGGTGGAGATGGTGGAGAGACAGCCTTTCTTGGAGAAACTGTTGCCCCTCCCCTACGAGAGTTCACTAGAGAGGGACCTTCAACATCAAAGTGGACCACTGCTAGTAGCCCAACTCTAGCACCAAGATATAGTCCTACACCAAATGTGCAACCACAGGTCACACCACAACATCTTTCTCACTATAACAATCGGAGGGTAGGGGAGCCAACTCGGCCTCCCATAAATGCACCTCCTGAAATGCGGGTGACAAGATCTTTGGAAGGGTTTGGTGAGGCTGGTAATAGGGGACCTACACCAATTTTGGATGCATGTGGACCATCTTACCAAAGAGAGGAACAATTCCCACTGAGAGTGAGAGGCCGTTGGCCCTATGATGAGTATTTACGACAAGTAAGGCCATCAACTCTTCAGAAACTGGTAAAGAAGTATGAAGGGTCGGGAGATCCATACGACCATGTAGCAGCATTTAGGCAAGTAGTTCGAGCTGAGCAAGTGACAAGCAGTTCGAGCTGCTGACAAGCATACTCAAATTGAAGGATTTGGACTCACTCTTGAGGGAAAGGCCCTTGCTTGGTTTCAGGCACTAGAGGCTTCAGACAAATCTTCTTTACGAGTTTTGGAAGAGAGATTCATTACTGCTTTTTCCTTGATGGGAATTTAACATGACACGGTAGCACACATTTACTCTTTCAAGCAAGGCGAGAATGAGAGTGTTAGAGACTGTGTAAATAGAATGAAGTAGTACATTAATCGTTGCCCAGAAGATGAGAAGCCCGCCCAAAGTCGATTAATTTCTCTCTTCTTAAAAGGACTCAAAAATTCAACACTGCATACACATCTCTATGTGAAGAAGCATACAAATTTCAATGATGAGTGTTGCCATGATGCTATGGATTTCACCGATAACTTCAAATTCCAAGATGGTTCTGGCCCTGAGGTGAAATCTAGAGATCAGTGGGGTGATGACCAAAGTTCAGGATCTAGCGCGCTAGTAAATCCAGACCAGATAGCTAACCTAGTACTAAGGAGATTGGGACAGACCTATCGTCCACCCATGCAACAACAACAACAGCAGCAGAGAATGAGGAGTGTACTTCCTACAGGTCCTCATCTTTGTGGAGCATGTGGCGGTAACCATAAAACAGAGGAATGTAATACCTTTTCTCCTCTAGTCACAAACCAACCCACAAAGAAGTGGTGCCAAGCCTGTGCTTGGAACTTTACCCATACCACACAGGAATGTACTCGCATTGCAAGAATGAGACAGGAGCGTGAGCAGCCAAGGGGTGGAGTGGCTCCACAAATGTATCAACAATATACTAATTTTGAACGTAAGCCACCGATGGCACAAGAGCAAGTACGACCTGTTCTTGGTGCCCAACCTCCTGCTCCTGGGACTGCTCCTGTAAGGGTTGTGGACTACGACAATTCAAATATGTGTAGAGACTTGGTAAACCCAGGCTATGTGGAGGAGGAATATGTATCATATTCATCCAAAGAAAATCTCTTTGAAAGTCCCGCATACCCAAGCCAAGCACTGGGGAGGCTCAACCAGGGGAACAAAACTCTTTGATGTTGCTAGGCGGCTACCAACCTAGGACTCCAGGCCCCTCAAGTCAATGGCAGCCAAGGAAAGTAGAGGCCAAACCAATGGGCCCCTGTGTTATGAGTGCGGAGAACCCCATTGGGCTCGTGATTGTCCACATCGCTCAAGGCAAGCATCTCGATCCAATACAACAGTACAACAGTTTCCACCAATTGAAAGATATTGTCTAGGGCGTTGTGTAGAACACTTCCCAAAGGATTGTCTGCTGAAACCACATGAGGAAGGCACCTCTCAACCAAAGGTCTCACTCAACCTTGTAGGGGCAGTTCCATCTCCACCTTCATCTGAGAATGAGGATGTTGTGCCACTTAGAGTCATGACTAGATCACAGACACGAAATGCCAAAATACAAACTGATGAGACACCTCGAACTAGGGATGCAAAGACAAATCTAGTGGACAAGACCCTACAGTCCAATAGAAAAAAGACCACTAGGAGGAAAAAGAACCGAAACAAGCAAACTAAAAGTGCATCCACTGGTTCTCAAGAAGCCTCTAAACAAAACATGAGGGATCAAACTTTTACATCCCAAGAAGTGCATGAGGAACATCAACTTCAACCTGGGCCTAGTGCTAAACAAGATGAGACTAGTACGACCGAGGATAGTTCTGGGGGTTCAGTTTTTGTGGATAAAGTGAATGAGACTCTAGATGCCATCATTGATGCTCATAGAAGTCGCATTGCAACTTTATCTGAGCTACCCAAGAAGCTTCAAGAATACCCAAACCCTCGTGAGGAGAAGATCAATCTAGCTGTACATCAGCAACTCATTAGGGAAGCTCAGACAAAGAGTGACCACCACCACCTATTCCTCGGGGCCCAACCTCTATTAAGCCAACATTAGAAACCATACCAGAAGTGTCATCAAGTCGGGAAATGAAAAGTGAGCTCATTTCACAAGCTCATAGCGAAAGGTCTGCACCAATTGACACCCAATTGAAAGGAGGTAATCTGCCACCACCTAGCCTTGTCTTCCCATGCAATGATGAAGTTATGGATGCTAATGAGGACATGGCAAATGAGATGTGGGCCGCAGTTCATGAGAAAGTTAATGAGAACATGTCCTCTATTAGTTCACCTCCATTCTCTGAGGTGGATTTTACTAGTGGCACGGAAAACAACTTTAGACGCCCAAGCATCCAGGAGGAAGTTCAAACAATTGTTTCTCCTAGAAGTAAGCATACAATGAAAACCTTACCATCATATCTGGGAGAATATGAGAACTGTTCTCAAACCTTGAGGATACCCTCCATGCATAAAAGGTTGACAAAGGAGAAGGATATGAATACCGTGCAAGCTATTTTGTCAGCACCAGCAGTGGCTTGTACCTTACCTTTGCTTGATTTGATAAAAATTCGACCTGAGTTGTGGAATGATATTGCCACATGTTTGTCAGAGCAGGTATTGCTACAAAAGGGTCACCATGAGTGTACTATACACCCTGAGACAAAGCATGTTATGCCAGTTCCTATCAACAAAGTAGGAAAATTTTGTGAGGACGATCAGGGAAATGCTACCCTCCCATTAGAAGTGCGAAAAGTAGTTTCAACTGCAATACTTGATAGTGGTGCAGGAGTGGGCATTGTGACGAGGTCCATTTGGGAAAAGTGGGGCAAACCAGCTATTAGGAGTACCAGGATGCGCTTGCAGCTAGCAGATGGAAGCTTAGAACATCCCCTTGGGCTACTTGAGAACATATTGGTCACCACATGTGGGATTGAATATGAGCACACCTTTGCAGTAGTGGATTTTGGAAAACATCCAAACTATGAAGTGATATTGGGTAGACCATTCATGCGACAATTTCAAATGATTCAAGATTGGGGATACAATTATTTGTACCTCCGACATGATTCTGTCATCACAAGGGTCAACCTAAGAAATCACTCATATCGTGATGTAACAAGGTCTCCAATAGATGAGTTTGATTCTGCTTCATCTGAGGGCACAAGAGTTACATTGTCAGATGGGCGAGAAGATCTGTGGATGTGTGGAGCCTCATGTAGGGATTTCAACACTGAGAGACTTAAGGGTAATCTATCAGATGAGGCATACATTCCACAACCCTTCCCTGAGCATTTAATTGATCCATTAGAATGGAGTCATGTCCTTGCAACATTATCGACATGTGCTTTACAGAAGCCAATTCATAATGTCACATTATTCCAAATTTCAACTACACCAAGTTGGAGTAAGTATATTGTGGACTATCTTCAACATGGTCATATGGATCAAAAAATTCCTAAACATCGAAAGCATGCTATTAAAATTGAAGTGGCAAACTATATGCTGATAGAAGGCCAACTCTACAAGAGGGGCAAGGATGGCAACTTACGCATGTGTGTATGTGAAGCTGACTACTTGAAAATCTTAACTCATGCACATGCAGGTGTTGGGGGTGGACACTTTTCGGGCAATACCACAGCTAAGTTGATTAGGTGGTCTGGGCTTTGGTGGCCAACCTTACAAAGGGATGCCGAAGAATATGTGAAACGTTGTGATGTTTGTCAAAGGACCAAACCTCCCATCACAAAGGACAATATGCCATTGCGGCCTATGTTAAGCACACGTGCTTTTGCAAAATGGGGTATTGATTTTGTCGGTCCCATTAAACCTCCAGTTCGTCACACGCATGCAGAATATATTATAGTCGCAACCGACTATTTGACCAAATGGGTAGAGGCAAAGGCAACAGTCAAAAATGATGCCAGAACCACAGCCAAGTTCTTGTATGAGTACGTGTTTACACGCTATGGCTTACCTATTGAGATCGTTAGTGATCAAGGTGTACACTTTGTAAATGAAGTCATAGAATTTTTGCTTCAAGAATTTATGGTAATTCACAAGCGTTCTGCACCCTATAATCCCCAGACCAATGGACAAGCTGAGAGTACTAACAAGATTCTATGCACAGCACTCACAAAGATTGTTGAGGAACATAGGACTGATTGGGAGCAAAAGTTGCACTCAGTTCTTTGGGCATATAGGACAGCCTATAAAACATATGTGGGCACAACCCCATTTGAGCTTGCTTTTGGGCTAGATGCAATTCTTCCCATTGAATTTCTTGTACCTACTCTACGAGTAGCTAAACAATTGGATTGGAATGGTCATGAGATTTCACAACGCATTGATGAATTGGAAAAGCTTGATGAGACCCGCTTATTGGCGGTAATGGGGATGTATGCTGAGAAGAGGAGACAAAAGCAATGGTATGATAGAAATGTAACAACTAGCCGATTCAAAAAAGGAGACCTTGTGCTCTTGTACACACTTAAGAAGCATAAGAGAAAGCTCAAGAAACGTGGCCTAGGACCGTTTGTGATTAATGAGCTTACTCCAAGTGGTGCAGTGCGTTTAGAGACACTAGAATGTAAGATTCCTCCCCCAATCCTCTTTTGATGTCCAGTATCTTCCCCTGTAATCAATCCCTCTTCAGAAATATAAAGACCTTGTTTCTAACTGTTTTAACCTAGAGAGAGAAAATATTCTAGAGAGAATATTCAGATTATGAATATTTTTGGATAGAAAAATAACTCATCTTATTAAAATAAGTTTCCCTGAAACAGAAATTCAAAAAGAACTTTCCAATGTGCAATTGGAATTAATTGGAAATGGGTATAAAGGACCTTAGCCTAAGGGTCTAGATTTTTAGAAATTTTTGGATTATGGTTCAATTAAGGTTCCTATGGGCCAATAGCATCAATCCATGTATAGGGAGGAGATAAATCCATTTTGTAAAAGAAGATACCCAAAAATGAGTAAATGCTCACATAAGATGAAGAGTTGAAAATGTACAAGGTTCATTAGTAAAAAACTATGAGCAATATTAAAAATATGAGATATTTTGGGTATCCAAAAATGAGTAAATGCTCACATAAGATGAAGAGTTGAAAATGTACAAGGTTTATTAGTAAAAAACTATGAGCAATATTAAAATGATTCCATTATGACACATATGTAAGGAAGGGGAGTTCTTTAAAGGAGGTGCATATTTCACATAAGATGAAGAGTTGAAAATGTACAAGGTTTATTAGTAAAAAACTATGAGCAATATTAAAATGATTCCATTATGACACATATGTAAGGAAGGGGAGTTCTTTAAAGGAGGTGCATATTTCACATAAGATGAAGAGTTGAAAATGTACAAGGTTTATTAGTAAAAAAACTATGAGCAATATGAAAATGATTCCATTATGACACATATGTAAGGAAGGGGAGTTCTTTAAAGGAGGTGCATATTTCACATGCTTGAATGAGTTTTAAACTCATAAAAATTGAGATCTTTCATCTCTCCTCTCTCCTCATTCAAGTCTAGTTCCAAAAAGTTAGCTTAACTGACCTAAAAATGGTCAAATATTGACCAAACTGATTTAGAAAATTCTAGAATCAGTTTGTTTGGTTAGGAGCTCAATTTTTCCTATAAGTAGAAGCCTCCCCCTTGTTGAAAAATAGATAGTGTTTATGCATCGTTACTCTACTCCACCTAAGCCAAAAACTGTGAATTCATTTAATAATTCACTAGTTTTTGGAGCTTCCCTCTTTCTTCAATCCCCATTAGTGGCTCCATCAACATACTTAACCAATTGATTGGTTGGGGGCCTCTACCGTGAACAAAGAATCAAGCAATTTGTAAGGTAATTAGTGAATATTGATGTTTTCTATAATTTCTCAATGTTTCTCTCTTCTCAACCCCTCTCAAGCTTGAGAAGCTTAATTGGTATGGTTTTTTAAATGCTATTGAAGTTAATTGGTGAATAGTAGTGAAGAGTTACATAATTTAATAAATGCTATTGAAGTTAATTTTCATTTATGTTTAAATTCTAATGTTTTTTATGTAATTTCTCTCTCTCACTCAAGAAATGGTCATACTCATGACCCATTCTCAATCCAAATCAAGCTTTTCATAAAGCTTTTCCTTAACCCAAGATTAAGCTATGCTTGAGGCCAAATTAATGGCTTTTTTCTATGCTTTTAGTTTATGTATATTGATGATTCAATCCATTATGGATTAATGATCCAATTAGAGATCATTTTATTTATTTTCTTAATGATAAGCTTTATCCCTTAGAAAAATTGAGATTTATCAGTCATAGCAGCGGAGCTATGGTAAAATTTTTATAAAAATTATGCATAAAATAATTTCATCCAAAGCATAAAAAGAGGACTTCCTACCATATTCTAGGAATTATCATCCTAGATTAATTGTTTTATATTATGCATTATTGATTTTCATGCATAGAGCTATGCATAAAATATTATTATTTTAACATAAAAGTGTTACTTTTATCATATTTGGATTTCATGCATAGAGGTATGCATAAAAGATTATTATTTTAACATAAAAGTGTTACTTTTATCAAGTTTTAATTTTCATGCATAGAAGTATGCATAAAGGATAATTTTTTTAATATTAAAAGTGTTACTTTTATCATTTTTAATTTTCATGCATAGAAGTATGCATAAAGAAAAATTTTTTATATCAAAAGTGTTACTTTTATCATTTTTAATTTTCATGCATAGAAGTATGCATAAAGGAAAATTTTTATATCAAAAGTGTTACTTTTATCATTTTTAATTTTCATGCATAGAAGTATGCATAAAGGAAAATTTTTTATATCAAAAGTGTTACTTTTATCATATTGGATTTCATGCATAGAGGTATGCATAAAAGTTGATTATTTTATTATAAAAGTGTGACTTTTATCATAATTGAATTTCATGCATAGAGGTATGCATAAAAGTTGATTATTTTATTGTAAGAGTGTTACTTTTATCATATTGGATTTCATGCATATAGGTATGCATAAAAGATATTCTTTTTATACTAAAAGTGTGATTTTCCTCATAAATGGATTTTATGCATAACTTAGATGCATAAGAGAAATTCTTTTATTCTAAAAGTGTAATTTCCTACCAAATTGAATTTATGCATAAGAAGATGCATAAAAGATTGATTTTAATTTCGAAAGTGTTAGTCTCCTTAAATGGAATTTATACATAAATAAATGTGTAGAGAAATCTTATATCAAATATAAGAATTCTCTTTCTAAAAAAAAGATATGAAATGTGATAAGATGTGATAAGAGGTGTATGAGATGTGATAAGATTTGATAAGAGGTGTATAAGATTTGATAAGATGCGTATGGAAAGTGATAGGATGTGATAAGAGGTGTATGAGATGTAAAAAGATGTGATAAGATGTGTATGAGATGTGATAAGATTTGATAAGATACGTATGGAAAGTGATAGGATGTGATAAGAGGTGTATGAGATGTAAAAAGATGTGATAAGATGTGTATGAGATGTGATAGAATGTGTTAAGATGAGTTAGGATGTGTTAAGATGCATATGGGATGTGTTAGGACGAGAATGGATGTAATATGGTTGTATGAATGTGATGTGGATGTATACATGTAGATGTATATGTATGAATGTGAATGTGGATGTAGATGTGGCTGTATAGATGTGAATGTGGAATGTGGATGTGGATGTATGTATGTATGTGGATGTAGATGTGGATGTATAGATGTGAATGGGAAGGTGGATGTGGATGTATGTGAATGTGGATGTAGATGTGGATGTATAGATGTGAATGTGGATGTAGATGTGGCTGTATAGATGTGAATGTGGAATGTGGATGTGGATGTATGTATGTATGTGGATGTAGATGTGGATGTATAGATGTGAATGGGAATGTGGATGTGGATGTATGTATGTATGTGGATGTGGATGTATGAATGAGGACGTGATAGTAGATGTATACATGTGGATGTGGATGTATGGATGTGTATGTATGAATGTGGATGTATAAATGAGGATGTGAAAATGGAGGTAAGCATGTAGATGTGGATGTATGGACGTGAATGTGGATGTGGATGTGTATGTATGAATGTGGATATGGGATGTGGATGTATAAATGAGGATGTGAAAATGGAGGCAAGCATGTAGATGTGGATGTATGGATGTGAATGTGGATGTGGATGTGGATGTATGGATGTGAATGTGGATGTGGATGTGGATGTGGATGTATGGATGTGGATAAGGAGGTATGGATGTATGAATGTAGATGTGGATGTGGATGTATGGATGTGGATATGGATGTATGGATGTGAATGTGGATGTGGATGTGGATGTGGATGTGGATGTATGGATGTGAATGCGGATGTGGATGTGGATGTATGGATGTGGATATGGATGTGAATATATGATATGTGATGTGAAGGAATCTGAAGTGAAGAGATGGAAAATGATGTGATTGGATGAGTACACATATAAATGGAATGTGGAATAAGTAATGTGGATTAATGAGGGAAATGTGGAAAAATGAGAGTTAATATAGAAATTGTATTTGCAAACTGTTTGTAAATGCTGTTTGTAAATGGCTGTTTTATGTCAAGAATGCTGGGAAAGCATTTTGACCGTCTTGTGATTAAGGTCGTGGAGACCTAACTGATAAAGTTGCAACTGCTGACGGAGAGTCAATGGAAGACGTCTCGCGTAGCAAGGTCGACCGAGGTCTTGACCAGCCTCGGTTCGATTAAAATGGTGAGCTTCCGGTACGGTGGATGAGGGACCAAGGAAGCGGCCTATGAGTGAAGCGCTAGGTCACCTGCGAAGGATCCTAGAGGGTGCTGACCATACGGTGCTCGGGCTCTGGGTCGCCTAGGATACCCACACGTGCGTCGAGGAAGATATTGGAACAAGGAGTAAGAGTTGTTTTGTGAAACCGAGCATGGATCTGGTTGCTGACCTTGCTGGTCTTCAATGGATGAGTCCATGGCTCTTTATATGGATCTGTTGGTTGATCTTGCTGATCTTCAACGAGAGTCCATCTTGATTTTTATAAGTGATTATCTTGCCGAGTATTATGGGCTAGGAACTATTGAAAAGGCCTCTGTGTGGACAGGTGGTGAGCGTTCTAGTTGCCAATGATGCCATAGATACTCTGATGAAGGATTGATGGGAAATCATGAATCAACCGGATAAATTGGAAGATTGTGATCAGTGGTACTATGGTTTCATTAAAGGATTGTTTTAAAGTTAGCTGATGCTAAGAAAAAGGCAATTTCATATTGGGTGTGTAAGTGGTGTGGCTAGTTTTATGTTTGCATGAACTTCCGGCTAGGGGGCCTCGGAACTCTTTTCCTTGGTACCCGGGGCAAAACCTAACCAAATTCCAAATTGGATCCCATCACTACAGTGGTTGGGCGGTTGGCTAACCCGTGGGATCGGATGGGGTTAGGCTGGATTGATGGATCCGTAAATCGAGATTTAATTTCTATTATTACGATAGATGAAGTAAATCCCGGATAGAAATTGTTCTATGGATAGGAATCAACGGCTGTGCCTCTTGATGGGGAAAAAAGCGTTGATCCCAATGATCCAAGTGCAAGTTTCTTCCTTGAATTGACCAAGTACCGTTAAAGGTGCAGTCAGATCAGTTGATCCGTAATGATCTTGACGACGATAGAGTAAAGAGTTATCCTGGTGGAATCGCCCATGCTTTCCGGGTAAAGGAAGTTTTTCCGGTTTCGGTTTTGGACAAACCGACGGATTAGTCTCTTGTCCGGATATCCGTGGGCGAGGCCCCGAGTGTGGATCCCTGCCCCGCGCATGAAGTGCTACTTCCGTTGCTAGTACCCTGAATCCGTCACATGGTGGGGACAGGGATCTCACATAGAAGGTGAGCAAATGCCTAACTTCATTAATGGAAGTCGTCTCAAGAAATACAATGAACCATTAATTGAAGCCATGCTTCAACAGATGCATGCTGCACAAACACGGAAAGAAGCACTTGACCTACTTAAACGTCAGGCTCAAGAGGAGGCTAAAGCTAGAGTTGCAAAAGCCAAGGAGCGTCGCAAAGCTTCTATGTTGGCCATACAGTTGGCTACTGATGAACCATATGTCGATCCATTCAATATTCAAGTGTGCCTCCATCTTCATGAGACTACCTACTTTGTCTGTGCCTTAATTGACTCTGGTGGTGCAGACTATAATGTTCTCTCATTTGACACAATTAAGACAGAGACTACCTACTTTGTCTCTGCCTTAATTGACTCTGGTGTGCAGACTATAATGTTCTCTCGTTTGACACATGGATAGCCTTGGGTCAACCCACACTTGTACACATTCCTATGGACCTACGAAGCTTCTCAGGGGAAGATAACCCTATAGAGGGAAAATGTGTCATTATGATGTCCATTCAGGATCACCAGATGTCAGTGCCCTTTTATGTGGCACGTAAGTCCAAGGCAGTAGTAGAGGCTGTTCTCGGTAGATCGTGGTTAAGTGCTACCAATTGCTCATTAGATTGGAAGAATAGACAATACAAGTTGCAAATTGTTCTAATTGCATCTTGGGATCTGCTACTCCACGAGCTTTATCGTGTCAAAAGGGTAATGTTTCTACCTTACACAACCCACTCTCAAAATCTGCTCTTGAAGCTCCAAAACAAATGATGTGGATAAATGATGAGTACTCAAGTGAGGGCCATGGCTGGCATGTTCCAACTACTCTAGTTGCTGCTCAAAGAAGGCCAGGCAAGAAGGAATTATCAATTTGGTTACCCAAAGATGCGTACAAAATTGTACCATCTAGTCCAGTTGCTAAGTCTCCTAAAAAGCACATCATTTCCAAGCCTAAACCTCGGATTGTTACTCGATGGGTCCCAAAACATGTTCTTAAAGCACAAGGCTATTTATGAGGGTGCAATAGCAATTTGGCTTCCAGAATGCCATGCTTTGCTAGGGGTAAAAGAGTGTTTCAAAAAGATTCCAAAAGCCACCCTTGATTTTCCATATCAGTGGGTGCAAAAGAAATCAACACAAACTCTTCAAGATAGGATAGGTGGCTGTGATAGCACCTACAAATCTACTTGTGTTGATCTTCCTAAAACATGTATTGAAACACCGGTTGTCCCAATTTCTCCTTGTTACACAATTCAACCATCAACTTGTGTACCTAAGACAAGTCCAAATGAGTCTCATTTGAGCATAGATTCTAGCATTTCAATGCCTAAATCCTCTTATCTTGCCTAAATTCCAAGACAATTGCTAAAACTCCCACCTCTTAAAAAGGATATACCTAAAACCAAAGATAAGGCATTAACACTACAATTGAAGCTCTTTGGTAGATCAATGTTTGAATAATGTGGTTCCTTATGCCTAAATTCCTAGACAATTGCTAAAACTCCCACCTCTTAAAAAGATTGATTTTATCCATAGGAAGATGCATAAAAGATTGATTTTTAATTCAGAAGTGTCATTCTCGTTTAAAATGAATTTATGCATAAGAAGATGCATAAAAGATTGATTTTTAATTCAGAAGTGTCATTCTCATTTAAAATGAATTTATGCATAGGAAGATGCATAAAAGATTGATTTTTATTTTGAAAGTGTTATTCTCATTAGAATGGAATTTATACATAGTAAAATGCATAAAAGGTTTATTTTTAATTCGAAAGTGTTATTTTCCTTAAAATTGAATTTATGCCTAAATAGATGCATAAAAGAATTTTAATAAAAGTGTTATTCCTACTAAAGTTGTCTTTATGCCTAATTAGATGCGTAAAGAATCTTTATATCAAAAAATTCGAATTCTCTTACATTCTGTATGGATGTGGATGTGGATGTATGAATGTGGATGTGGATGTGGATGTATGGATGTAGATGTGAATGTGGATGTATGGATATAGATATGGATGTGGATGTATAGATGTGGATGTGGATGTATGAATGTGGATGCGAAAATGGATGTATGGATGTAGATGTGAATGTGGATGTATGGATGTAGATGTGGATATAGATATATGGATGTAGATATGGATGTGGATGTATGAATGTGAATGTGGATGTGAAAATGGATGTATGGATGTAGATATGGATGTGGATGTATGGATGAGGATGTATGAATGTGGATGTGGATGTGGATGTATGAATGTGGATGTGGAAACGGATGTATGGATATAGATGTGAATGTGGATGTATGGATGAAGATGTGAATGTGGATGTATGGATGTAGATGTGGATGTGGATGTATGGATGTAGATGTGAATGTGGATGTATGGATGGATATTGATGTGGATGTATGGATGTGGATGTGGATGTGGATGTATGAATGTGAATAAGGATGTGAAAATGGATAAATGGATGTAGATATGGATGTGGATGTGGATGTGGATGTATGAATGTGGATGTGGATGTGGATGCGGATGTATGAATGTGGATGTGAAAATGGATGTATGGATGTAGATGTGAATGTGGATGTATGGATGTATGGATGTAGATGTGGATGTGGATGTATGGATGTAGATGTGAATGTGGACGTATGGATGTAGATATGGATGTGGATGTGAATGTGGATGTATGAATGTGAATGTGGATGTGAAAATGGATGTATGGATGTGGATGTGGATGTGGATGTGGATGTATGGATGTATGGATGTATGGATGTGGATGTGGATGTGGATGTGAAAATGGATGTATGGATGTAGATATGGATGTGGATGTATGGATGTGGATGTGGATGTGGATGTATGAATGTGAATGTGGATGTGGATGTATGAATGTGAATGTGAAAATGGATGTATGGATATAGATGTGAATGTGGATGTACGAATGTGGATGTGAATGTGGAATAATGAATGCGAATATGTATGTGAATGGATATGAAGTTGATATAAGCGAATGGATGAGATGAGATGTCATGTGAATCAGAATGTGAATGAATAATATAAGATGTGAACGAATGAGATGTAATGAGAAATGGATGTGATGAGATGTAATGTAAATTAAGAAAGATAGGAATGGATGTTATGTGAAATGAATGAATCTGATGTGATGGGATGGAAAATGATGTATCTGGTCAAGAATGGATACACATATGATTTGGATTTGGGTTAAGCAATATGGATTGATGTGGAACAATCTCGAAAGACGTGAGTTCATTATAGAAACTGTATTTGTGAACTGTTTGTAAATGACAGTTTTATGTCAAGAATGCTGGGGAAGCATTTTGACTGTCTTGAGAATGTGGTTGAGGAGACCTACCTGATAAAGTTGCAACAGCTGACGGAGAGTCAACGGAGGACGTCTCGTGTAGCAAGGTTGGCCGCCGAGGTCTTGACCAGCCTCGGTTCGATTTTAAATGGTGAGCTTCCGGTACAGTGAATGAGGGACCAAGGAAGCAGCCTATGAGTGAAGCGCTAGGTGACCTGCAAAGAATCCTAGAGGGTGCTGACCATACAGTGTGCGGGCTCTGGGTCTCGCCAAAGATACCCACACGTGCATCGTGGAAGATATTGAAACAAGGAGTAAGAGTTGTTTCTTGAAACCGAGTATGGATCTGGTTGATTGACCTTGCTGGTCCTCAACTGATGAGTCCATAGCTCTCTTATATGGATCTGTTAGTTGATCTTGCTGATCTTCAATGAGGATTTCATCTTGATTTTTATATGTGAATATATTGCCGGTTACTATGAGCTAGGAACTATCGAAAAGGCCCCTGTGTGAACAGGTGGTGAGCGTTCTAGTTGCCAATGATGCCATAAGTACACCGATGAATGAATGATTGGAAATAAGGATTTAACTAGAGATTTTGAGGATTGTGATCAGTGACACAATGGTTTCATTAAAGGGTTGTTTTAAAGATAGCTGATGCTCAGAAAAAGGCAATTTCATATTGGGTGTGTAAGTGGTGTGACTAGTTTTATGTTTCCATGAACATCCGGCTAGGGGGCCTAGGAACTCTTTTCTGTGGTACCTGGGACAAAACCTAACCAAATTCCTAATTGGATCCCATCACTACAGTGGTTGGGCGGTTGGCTAACCCATGGGACTAGATGGGGTTAGGCTGGACTGATGGATCCGTAAATTGAGACTCAATTTCTGTTTAGTTCGATAGATGAAGTAAATCCCGGACAAAAATTGTTCTATGGAAAAGAATCAACGGCTGTGCCTCTAAAAAAAAGCGTTGGTCTCTATGATCCAAGTACAGTCTTTTTCCTTGATCTGACTATGGGACTTACGAGTTCGGTCAGATGACATTAGGAATTTTTTGAGGTCATTTTTGGGCCTTGTAAGGAAGTTTGACCGGAATATTCCCTCCAAAAGGGGGACCGGATAAAATTTTTGCAAACGAACTCCAAATTTGTCGGACCTCACATATTTAGATTCTACTCTTCAAAAGCTATCCATTGATATATAACACGATAGGGTTTGGAGAAGGGACAAGATAGATACCTAGAAGATTCCTTTTTGCCTGGGGAAGATTCACGTAGATAAACGTAACTTAAAAGAAAGAATTGAACCCAGGCCCCTTTCAAGGGTTTCTCAAACATAATTTGACCGGTATGGACACTACCCCTGGAACTAACCAGTTCAGAGGTCCTAGTAAGAGTAAAATACTCCCATAATTCTGTATAATTTTTCATGTTAAACTATAATTTTTTCCCTCTTATTAAAACAGATATCCCTAAACTGAGACATCCTCTTAAAGAGAGTTGTTCATTGATCTAGCAATTCCTTAGCAATGTGAGATCCCTGTTCCCACCGAGCAACGGATTCAGGATACTGGCAGCGGAAGTAGCACTTCTCGCGCGGGACAGGGGTCCCACATTCGGGGCCTCACCCACGGATATCCGGATAAGAGACTAATCCGTCGGTTGTTCCAAAACCGAACCCGGAAAAACTTCCTTTACCGGAAAGCATGGGTGATTCCACCATGAAAACTTTTACTCTAACGTAGTCAAACCCTTACTGATCAAACAGATCCGACTGCATCTATAAAGATACTTAGTCAGATCAAGGAAGAAACTTGCACTTGGATCATTGGAATCAACGCTTTTTCCCCCATCAAGAGGCACAGCCGTTGATTCCTATCCATAGAACAATTACTATCCGGGATTTTGCTTTATCTATCGTAGTAACAGAAATTGAGTCTCAATTTACGGATCCATCAGTCCAGCCTAACCCCATCCGACTGATCCCATGGGTTAGCCAACCGCCCAACCACTGTAGTGATGGGATCCAATTTGGAATTTGGTTAGGTTTTGTCCCGGGTACCAAGGAAAAGAGTTCCAAGGCCCCCTAGCCGGAAGTTCATGCAAACATAAAACTAGCCACACCACTTACACACCCAATATGAAATTGCCTTTTTCTTAGCATCAGCTAATTCTAAAACAATCCTTTAATGAAACCATAGTACCACTGATCACAATCTTCCAATTTATCCGGTTGATTCATAATTTCCCATCATTCCTTCATCAGAGTATCTATGGCATTATTGGCAACTAGAATGCTCACCACCTGTCCACACAGGGGCCTTTTCAATAGTTCCTAGCCCATAATACTCGGCAATACAATCACTTATAAAAATCAAGAAGGACTCTCGTTGAAGATCAGTAAGATCAACCAACAGATCCATATAAAGAGCCATGGACTCATCCATTGAAGACCAGCAAGGTCAATCAACCAGATCCATGCCCGGTTTCACAAAACAACTCTTACTCCTTGTTCCAATATCTTCCTCGATGCACGCGTGGGTATCCTAGGTGACCCAGAGCCCGAGCACCGTATGGTCAGCACCCTCTAGGATCCTTCGCAGGTGACCTAGCGCTTCACTCATAGGCCGCTTCCTTGGTCCCTCATCCACCGTACCGGAAGCTCACCATTTTAATCGAACCGAGGCTGGTCAAGACCTCGGTCGACCTTGCTACGCGAGACGTCCTCCATTGACTCTCCGTCAGCAGTTGCAACTTTATCAGTTAGGTCTCCACGACCTTAATCACAAGACGATCAAAATGCTTCCCCAGCATTCTTGACATAAAACAACCATTTACAAACAACATTTACAAACAGTTTACAAATACAATTTCTATATTAACTCTCATTTTTCCACATTATCCCTCATTAATCCACATTACTTATTCCACATTCCATTTATATGTGTACTCATCCAATCACATCATTTTCCATCTCTTCACTTCAGATTCCTTCACATCACATATCATATATTCACATCCACATCCTTACATCCACATCCACATCCACATCCACATCCATACATCCATATCCACATCCATACATCCACATCCACATTCACATCCATACATCCACATCCACATCCACATCCACATTCACATCCATACATCCACATCTACATGCTTACCTCCATTTTCACATCCTCATTTATACATCCCATATCCACATTCATACATACACATCCACATCCATATCCACATTTATACATCCACATCCCATATCCACATTCATACATCCACATCCACATCCACATTCACATCCATACATCCACATCTACATGCTTACCTCCATTTTCACATCTACATGCTTACCTCCATTTTCACATCCTCATTTATACATCCACATTCATACATACACATCCATATCCACATCCATACATCCACATCCACATGCATACATCTACTATCACGTCCTCATTCATACATCCACATCCACATACATACATACATCCACATCCACATTCCCATTCATATCTATACATCCACATCTACATCCACATACATACATACATCCACATCCACATTCCACATTCACATCTATACAGCCACATCTATATCCACATTCACATCTATACATCCATATCTACATCCACATTCACATACATCCACATCCACCTTCCCATTCACATCTATACATCCACATCTACATCCACATACATACATACATCCACATCTACATCCACATACATCCACATCCACATTCCACATTCACATCTATACAGCCACATCTACATCCACATTCACATCTATGCATAAACATCTTCATGCATACATCCCTTTCCACATTCATACATCCACACTCCCATCTCCACATCCACACATCCACACTCCCATCTCCACACATTCACACTCCCATCTCCACATCCACAAATCCACATACATACATCCATTTCCACATTCCCATTCATATAACCCCATATGCCTTCACATCTAATCTTTTACATCACATCCATTCTCGCCCTATCACAACCCATATACATCTTATCCTATCACATACACTTCTTACCTCATCCCATACACATCTTATCAAATCTTAATTCATCTTATCACCTCATAACTCATTTCATAAGCATCTTATCACCTCTTGTCACATCTTATACACCTCTTATCACATCTTATTACATCTCATATCTATTTATAGAATACAAGAGAATTCTTATATTTGATATAAGATTTCTTTACACATTTATTTATGCATAAATTCCATTTAAGGAGATTAATACTTTCGAAGTAAAAATCAATCTTTTATGCATCTTCCTATGCATAAATTCATTTTAAATGAAAATGACACTTTTGAATTAAAATTCAATCTTTTATGCATCTTCCTATGCATGAATTCAATTTAGATGAGAATGACACTTTTGAATCAATCTTTTATGCATCTTCCTATGCATACATTCAATTTGGTAGGAACTACACTTTTAGAATAAAAGAATTTCTCTTATGCATCTAAGTTATGCATAAGATCCCTTTATGATGAAAATCACACTTTTAGTATAAAAAGAATATCTTTTTATGCATACCTCTATGCATGAAATCCAATATGATAAAAGTAACACTCTTACAATAAAATAATCAACTTTTATGCATACCTCTATGCATGAAACTTAATTATGATAAAGTCTGTGTCATAATGGAATCATTTTAATATTGCTCGTAGTTTTTTACTAATAACCCTTGTACATTTTCAACTCTTCATCTTATGTGAAATATGTACCTCCTTTAAAGAACTCCCCTTCCTTACATATGTGTCATAATGGAATCATTTTAATATTGCTCATAGTTTTTTACTAATAAACCTTGTACATTTTCAACTCTTTATCTTATGTGAGCATTTTATCATTTTTGGGTATCTTCTTTTACAAATTGGATTTATCTCCTCCCTACACATGGATTGATGCTATTGGCCCATAGGAACCTTAATTGGACCATAATCCAAAATTTTTGAAAATCTAGACCCTTAGGCTAAGGTCCTTTATACACATTTCCAATTAATTCCAATTGCACATTGGAAAATTCTTTTTGAATTTTTGTTTCAGGGGAATTCATCTTAATTATAAGAGATATTTTTCTATCAAAAAATATTCAAAATCTGAATATTCTCTCTCTAGAATATTTTCTCTCTCTAGGTTAAAATAGTTAGAAACAAGGTCTTTATATTTCTGAAGAGGGATTGATTACAGGGGAAGATACTAGACATCAAAAAGGGGGTGGGGGAGGAATCTTACAAGCAAAATCTTTGTTCCCAGAAACTCGATCTATAACCTTACCACATAGGGATCGAGCGTAATTGTTATAGCATTCTATTACTTCGTTGGCACGTGCCTCAAAAATCTTAGTCTTCGCTACTCCTAATGATTTGACTTTTACATCTATCCACTTCTGAATGAAAATATTCAAGTGCTCCATAGGAATAGGATCACTCTTAGAAAGGCAATGATGTTATGTGAATCTTCCCCAGGCAAAAAGGAATCTTCTAGGTATCTATCTTGTCCCTTCTCCGAACCCTATCGTGTTATATATCAATGGATAGCTTTTGAAGAGTAGAATCTAAATATGTGAGGGACAAATTTGGAGTTTGTTTGCAAAAATTTTATCCGGTGCCCCCTTTTTGGAGGGAATATTCCGATCAAACTTCCTTATAAGGCCCAAAATTTACCTCAAAAGATTCTTAATGAGCTCAGTTAGTTAAGACTTTTGACTACATTAGGGAAAAGTTATCGTGGTGGAATCGCCCGTGCTTTTCGGGCAAAGGAAGTTTTTCCAGGTTCGGTTTTGGAAAAATCGATGGATTAGTCTCTTGTCCGAATATCCGTGGGCGAGGCTCCGAGTGTGGGACCTTGCCCCACGCAAGAAGTGCTACTTCCGCTGCTAGCACCCCTGAAATTGTTGCGCAGTGGGGATAGGGATCTTACAAATACACAATGAAGTAAAGTACGGTGTAAGTACATATAAAAGAGTCATCGACGCTTTCAAGAAGGTCACAACGGCTGAATCATGGGCACTGGTAATTTTTCATGCTCATGATCAAATCTCTGCTATAGAGAAAGCATTCGTTGACAATCAAATGGTCCATCAGCTATGCATATGGTATGTTAAATTTCAAGGATTCTTTTGCAAGTTATTAAAGCTTAAGTTAAAGCCTAACTTTTTCTTGTGTAGGACAAAGCCTAACATCAAAGGCTATAAGCTTGACAGACTTTCTTTTGCTGCCGAGTTTGCTACCATTGGTTTCTGGTCTCCTGCGGGTTTGAACAGTAAAGGAAATTTTAATTTTGCTTCAAAACCTAACCTAACAAATATTTTTGATAGACCAAGCGTGTGTCAAAATCTTAGGGATCTTTCTGGTGATTCAAATGAGATCATGAATCCTTATCAAAAACCACAACTTTTGATGATGGATTTAACTGAGCTTGTATCTTTAAAAGGAGAGTGGATCATGGATCTTTTTGCAGGGACAGGTAATCATGCAACCTTAACTTTTTACATCTTTTATATTGCTCATTTAAGTGAGCTTTACCATGTTGATTCTTTTTTTCTTAGGAACAACCATATTAGTGCTCTTAAGAAAGGAAGGAATGTTGTTGCTATTGAGCTAGATCCAGTTCAAGTTTGTTTTATTCAACAACGAGTCATTGCAATGAAAGAATTACCGGACGAGTTTCAAGAGGTTGGAATGAAAAACATGGCAGCAAACCCAAGAGTGGTGGATGCGTCTGGAGAACCTCAGCCTCCCTTTGGACCTGATGGATGAAATGCAGTTTGCAGATCTTGAGCCTTATGAAGATCCACATACTGTGGATATGTGTACTCCTCTTATGGAGTCAACACCACTCATTGTAGGACGCGACGCGAGCAAACTGATGAAGAAGTTAGTCATGAAGAAGAGGAATTTCATGTGCTAGAATATATTTAGACACTTGTAGTTTCAAACAATTTTTGGTATTTAAATCCTCATTGGGGGTGTTCAAGGATTTCTAGGTTTTGAGAGTGTTTTGAACAACGTTTGTTTGTATTCAAAACTAGCATCACAAATCTTTTTGAGGAGCTTGCATTTTGAGATTGGTTCAAAAAATTGGTCAAATGTTGTCACTATTGAAGCATTTATAGGAATTGCCTCGTAATTAGACTTGTTTTTTTAATCAATGAAGATTAATTTAATCATGACATTGAAGTTGTGTAGTTATATTTTGCTTTCTAGTAACAATAGCAATAATTTTGTATTCAAAGTGAAGCTCTTTGTTGTGAGTCTCTAATGCAATTTTTGTGTCATGTTTTTTTGTTTGAAATATTCTAAGATTTTGTAGTTGATAGGCTTGTACTTAGACATCAAATAGTGAAAAATTTGGTAAATTTTTTATTTAGTGAATGAATCACTTGCAAAAAGTCTCTTTTTAAAGTTCTACTTTATTAGGCACGTCAAAGATTCTTTTGGTGCTAGATTTGGATTGTTTTTAAAGGATTTTTTTGGTCACTCAAAACTACAACTCACGATCGGTTGTATTTTCAAATGGCTGGGTGTTGAAGAGCATCGAAGTGAGGACAGGCTTCGGCGGATGTCAGGGGTTTGGGCACCAGATCAAGGATTGCCCATCTCCTTCTGTGGGCCAAGCAAGCTAGGGTCCTAGAATTCAGAGATAGACTCCTTCATATCAGTCCACCAAGCAGGGTCCCCCGCGCCAAAATCAGGGCCACCCCAGAAGAGTGCCAGCTTAGCTTGTAGCCTCCATGCAAAGTAGTCTCCGCACTCCCTCCCAGAATTAGGGTAACCAAAGAGAGAGAGCTCCACCTCAGATTGCAGCAACTAGAGTCGTCACTATAGTTGAGGAAGTGGAGGAAGAAAAAGGGCAGATCTATGCCGCAATAGAGGATCAGGGGAATAATCGTCAATTTTCAGTCCTCCAGACTCTAGCAGAGTACCAGGGTAAGGAACTATTAACCTTGTCCTTAGTCAACTCTTCATCTTATGTGAGTATTTACTCATTTTTGAGAGATTTTTATTTTATTTCTTCATTTATCTCCTCCCTACATTTGGATGAATCTTATTGGTCCATAGGAACCTTAATTTAAAATTTCGAAAAAATCTTCACCCCCAGGATAATGCCTCTTGAATAGATTATACTTAATTTCTAATGCACCTTCTGAAAATCTTTTTGAACTTCTGTTTCAGGGGAACTTATTTTAATAAGATGAGATATTTTTCTATCCAAAAATATTTAAAAACTGAATTACCACTCTTTAGAAGATTTTCTCTCTCTAGGCCAAAATTGGTAGAAACAAGATATTTTATATTTTTGAAGAGGGATTTGATTACAAGGGAGGATGCTGGACATCTTGAGAGGCTAGGGAGGAATCTTATAACAGCATTCAATACTCGCTATGGGCATTATGAGTTCACAGTCATGCTGCTTGGATTGACTAATGCCCTGGAGACGTTTAATCGTCTTATGTAGGATATTCCCAGAGAATACTTGGATGATTTTGTTCTTGTCTTCTTCGATGATATCTTGGTATACTCAAAGAGTGCTGCAGATCATGAAGATCATGTGTGCAAGCACCAACTCTTTGCAAAAAAAGAGCAAGTGTTCTTTCTCCGTTGGTGGAATACTAGGGATTCATAGTGTCAAAGGATGGGATTTCTCCTGACCCCGTCGTAGATTGGCCAGAACCCAAGACGGTAAAGGAAGTCAGAGGATTCGGATGGTATAGGATCTTTATACCTAGGTATGTTCAGATAGCATCCCCTTTAACTAACCTTCTCAAGAAGAGTACCCTTTTTTAGTGGACTGCAATGTGTTAGAGTGCCTTTGATAAACTGAAGACAGCCTTTGATAAACTGAAGACAGTCTTAGTAACCAACCTTGTCCTTATATTGCCAGATTTCACCAAACCCTTTGAGGTAGTTACTGATGCGAGTGGGTTTGCCTTAGGCGGTCCTCTTATGCAGGAAGGTCATGCAGTGGCCTATGAATCCAAAAAACTCAGAACACATGAGAGAAATTATGCCGTCCATGACTTGGAGCTACTCTCAGTAGTTTATGCTCTGAAGTTGTGGAGACATTATCTCTTCCGACAGTGTGAAGTGGATCTTCACCCAAAGGGATCTCAACATGTGTCAAAGGAGATGGATGCAGACCCTGTAGGAATTCGATTTTGAAATAATGTATTGGCCAGGGAAAGAAAATGTGGTTGCAGATGCGCTGAACAAAAAAGCCTCCTTGCTTGCATTTACAATGGTGTCAAATCCATTGATGATCAGTGAAGTAAGGGAGAAATTTTTTAGGATAAATTCTTTACCCCTATTGCTATCTTTCTGATGCAGGAAAGCAAGACTCCTCAGGTGTTATATGTACATTATGTATGCTATGTTATATGCACACTATATATGCATATACTAGGAGGCTAACCCACATTAGACTTGTGAGCATGGCAGCATGGGAACAAGCTCTAGTGGAGCATGGGTTAGGACTAACCTTAAGGGTTAAGGTTAGGATCAGGCATCCAAGGGTCACACATGGAAAATGGAGAGTCAAGAGTCACTTGAGGGCCCTCCTATATAATAGGGACATGGGGCACACTCAAGGGAGGCTTGGGGGCTTGGAGGCTTAGACTATGGTCTCTTGTGTAGAGGTCCATATCTACTCCCCTACCATTTCACACTATAGCTATGTGCTATTGGATTGGAGTTATACCTCTTGATGGTATGGGACATCAAGGTAGAGGTATGATGTATTTCATTATATTTCATGTGTGCATCCCTTGGGCTCGGGTGGATGAGTTTATACCTGATTAATGCATGTTTATGCATAACAATTATCTAGAGAGATCTTAGGGTTTTAACAGTGGTATCAAAGCAATCTCTAGTTAATTGTTGTTGATTTTTTATAATTTTTAGCATTTTTTGAAGTAAATTTTAATATTTACTAATAAAAATGTTATTTTGTTGATTTGTGTTGATGATTTGCACGTGGATAGTTGATATGGCAATTGGAATGCATGTTACTACTATTCAATGGACGAGTCCACGTTGCGGGGGAATTTCGTGAGTTTAATGCTATTTTCTCTATTTTTTATGAGTTAAAATAAGCATTAATGGAAATTTTTACAAAAATACCACATATTTTATTGTGAATATTTTTGCTAGAATGGATTCCCTAAACTTCTAGAATTTTTAGAAATTTTTGCTCATTTTTTAGAAATTATTTGAGCATTTTAATGGTTAAAAATGTATTTTTTAATACATTTTTGCGAGTTTTTCTGCGGGTATGCGATCAAATTTCTGCCAATTTTCTTTTGAAATTCAATATAGGGGGCAGCATGTTGATGCATGGAATTCTCTCCCGCCGGGACCCTCTTTGTCTCTCAATTCTGAATTTTCTTCTATTTTCTCTCGCATTTAAAAACCACCTCTTTAAAAAAATTCATTTTTTAAATATTAATCATAATTAATATTAAGGAAATCAATTAAAAATTAACCTCTCTAATTAACAGAGAGAAGAGATGGGAGGAGAGAAAATGGAATGGAGAAGAAGGAGAGGAGAGAGGGGAGAAGAGAGAGGGAGTCCCTCCCACCCTCTCCCTCATTTTTGCACACGCAGGGGGGTTCGCTGGCGGGCAAAAAAAATGCCACCCCCCTAAAAAATATTTTATAAGCTTTTAAACTAAAGCGTATTAAATTGGTTTTTTTAAAAATATTTAAAAATGATTTTTTTCCAATTAAAAAAAAGCTTTTGAGTTCTAAAAAAAAAGCTTGGAGAAAAAGCTTAAAAATTAGAGAAAATTTAAAATTTAAGAAAAGAAAATTCTTTGAAAATTTCTAGAAATTTTTTCTTAGTGCCTTTTGGCTCTTCATCTTCCGGGAAACCTCTTGGCTTTCCGCTTTCCCGAAACCTTATGGCTTTCCGAATTGTGGAAAAACTTTTGACCTTCCGTATTCCAGAAACTTTTGACCTTTCACATTTCAATTTTTTTTGTCTTTTCATTTTGCCTTACACCGTTGGCTTGGTCTGACCCATTGATCAGAGTCAAGATGTCCAGACAAATGCTTGATGACATGGACTAGCAAATGCAATCAATCCGTAAAGATATAAAGGCAGCCCAAGATAGGCAAAATTAGTATGCAGATAAAAAGAGATGAGAGAGAGAGAGAGTTTGAAGGCAGCCCAAGATATAAAGGCAGCCCAAGATAGGCAAAATCAGTATGCAGATAAAAAGAGATGAGAGAGAGAGAGTTTGAAGAATCAAATATGGTCTTTATTCGAGTATGCCCAAAAAGAAGTTCCTTATCTTTAGGGAAGTACAAGAAGTTCTCTTCCAGATACTGTGGGCCATATGTTGTTATAAAGAAAGTGGGAGACCTAGCTTATAAACTTCTTTTGCCTCCCCATCTCAAGGTACATAATGTATTCCACGTTAGTTTGCTTAAGAAATATGTACCCAGCCCGAGTCACGTGCTTGATGAGACGAACAATTGATTTCTCTGACTCAAGGCCAGATGGTACTCCAACCTGAAGAAATCCTTGACATTCGGGAGAAGATTCTCAGGAGCAGAGTCCTCAGAGAATTTTTAGTCAAGTGGAAGTTCTTCCCTCTAGAAGACGCCACCTGGGAGAAAGAAGAAGAGTTGGCAAAAGATTACCCCCACTTTGCGAGATGAGGACATCTCACATTTTTCAAGTGGGAGAGGATGTAAGATTTCTCCTCAGCCTAAATAATAAATAGGCTTTTACCTCAATCCTCTATAATCATTCCCTGTTTTTGAATGCAAGAAAATATTATTATTTTTTAGTTTTTCCCTAGAGAGATAAAAAATTCTGGAGAGAGGTAATTCAATATTGAGATATTTTTGGATAAACAAATTCTCCTAATATCAAAAATATATTTCCTTGAAACAAAAGTTCAAAATAAATTCTCCAAGGTGCATTAGGAATCAATTAAAAATGATATAAGTGACCTTAGCCTAAGGGTCAAGATTTTCAAAAATTTCTCCATTATGGTCCAATTAAGGTTCCTATGGGCCAATAGAATTTATTCAAGTGTTGGGATGAGATAAATCCAATGAATAAAAGAAAATACCCAAAAATGAGTAAATGCTCACATAAGATGAAGAGTTGACTAAGTACAAGGTCTATTAGTTAAAAATTAAGAGATATTACAAAAAAAAAGAGAGATTTTGGAGAAATGATGAATTTTTGACACCTTGGTAATGAAAGGGAGACCTTTGAGGTAGGAGCCTCCTTCACATGTGTGGGAGGGTTTTTAATTCAAAAATATTAAGATATTTTTATCTCTCCTCTCTCCTGGATCTAACTTGGTCCAAATCTTGTCCAAATTCAGTCAAGCTGAAGCTAGAAAATTCTAGAATTTAGTTGGACTCAGTTATTGGCCTCCCTCACCTATAAATAGACCTTCATTCTTTTGTATTCTCATCTGTGAACTATACCATGCCAGTATTACATTAAAATACTCTTATTTTCTATTATTCCTTAAAAATCCTCTACTTCTGGAGAGATTGGAGCTTCTCTCTCTCTCTTCAACAATCCTTGGAGCTTTCCTCTCAACACACTAAACCAATTGATTGGTTGATTGGTTGGGGGCTTCCTTCTAAGATAAAGCATCAAGAAAAATCTAGAGGTAAGAAGTAAATTCATGGTTCTTATTAATATTCTCAATGATTTCACTTCTCAACCCCTCTCAAGCTAGAGAAGTTTCAAATTAATTTTTTTCAATGCAAATCAAGCTTTCTATAAGATTTCTAATGATTAATCACAAAAAAGTTAGTCTTTATGCTTAATTAGAATACTTTTTATGTATATGTCTCTCTCCCAAAAGAATAGTCATTCCTATGACTAATTCTTTATTCAAATGGATGCTTCTCATTGAACTCTCAATTCAAAAATCATACTCTATGCTAGTTAAGCTAGAGGTTGAGAAAATGGCTTTTTTATGCTTTTATGCTAATAAAATTATGGTAAACTTATGATTTAAATCCATAAATTGGATTTAATTCTAAAGATAGTTATTCAATCATAATTGTATTACAAAGTCTTATTCTTTCTAGAAATATTAAAAATTATCAATAATAGCAGCGAAGCTATGGTAAAATTTTTAGAAATTAATACATAACTCATTTTTTTGCATAATGGGAAAAGAGGACTTCCTACCATATTCTAGGATTTGTCATCCTATGCTAAAAGAATGATTTTCATCACATTCTTGGAAAACTAATTTTTAGTATTTATGCGTAAATAATTAATTAAAGAAAAGAGAAATTTTAGTATTTATATTTATATTCAAAAAAATGAACTCCCATGATAATGGAGATCCATGTAATTAAATGAAAAAAGAGAAAATTTGATATATTAAAATAATGAATATTTTTATTTAAATTTAGAGAGAAATTTTAGATAAATTTATTACTATGCATGAGAAAATTTAAATGATAAAAGAAGAATTCCCATGATATTTGGAATTGAGTCATTTAAATGGTAAAAGTGGAATTCTTGGCATATTTGAATTAATGAATATTTTTATTTAATTTAAAAAGAAATTTTAAATAAATTTATTTTATGATAAAAGAGGAATTCCCATGACAATTGAAATCCAATCATTAAATGAGAAAGAGAGGAATTTTAGGCTTATTCAAAAAAATGGATATTTGCATTTAGTTAAAAGAAGAATTTTTATGGTATTTAAGTAGAGAAAGATTTGAACTAAATTTTGGTGACAAAAGAGGAATTTTCACCATAATTCCACCTAGAGAATTTGAGTTGATAAATTAAAGTGGTAGAAAGAATATCTTTAGATATTTATGTGAATAATTCACCAAATTGATATTTTCCCAAAAATAGATTAAATGGAAGAAGAGTATTTTCATAAAAATCTGATATTCTCATATAAAACCATTTCTTATTCTATTATGGTTAAGAAGGAATAAAATTCATAAAGTTGGAATTTTCTTACGGCGGTTATCTCAAGAAAATCCTTGTCAGAACTAAACCAAATGATTTTGGTTAGACCACGACTACGAGAGGGACAGTCAATAAACTACTTGTCCATCTCTCGATCTGACTCTCGATCTGAATCAAGCAAAAACTTTGTGACCAATTTCAGTTCTTAATACAAAGAATAGACTACCATTGAATTAACCTAGTTTTACCTTGATGGAAATCACCGATCGAAATCACCAAGAATCTAGTTGGGCATTCAGTCAAATGATGAGTAGATTACCCTGATGAGAGATCAATTATTCTCATTAAGAAAAAAATGGATTAACGAAAAAGGGTTTTGTGGAACCAATCTCAAACCTGGATTTTTTACTTGCATAGACCCTCTGTTTTCTTTTAAAGGATTATTTTATGCCAGAGTGTTGGAGGAAGCATTCGGTTTGTGTTTAAACTAAGAAGAGGCTTGTTGCAACATCTGGCGAGGAGTTGTCGTGAGGGACGTCACTCGTGCAAAGCGTGGCGAGGTCTTAACCAGCCTCGGTATGGTTAAAATGGTGGGCTTTCGGTATGATGGGTGAGGACCCCCTGAGTGAAGTACTAGGACACCTAAGTAGGATCCTAGAGGGTTCTGACCAGGTGTGACGCACGGGTTTGCGGTTGCTAGGACACCCATGCATGCGTCGAGGAAGATTCAGATGGACTAAAAAGAATGACTTTTGTGAATCAAATTTTGATATTGGATCTCGTTGGTTGGCCAGCTGGTCTTCAACGGAGAGTCCAGATGACAAATTTTGTAATACAATGGACTCAATATTTTGGAGGATTATGATCAGTAATACTATGACTTCCATCGAAGGATTGTTTTAAAGACAGTGGATTCTGTTATAATGGCAATTTCATATTGGGTGTATACGTGGTATGCCTATACCTATGGACCAAGTGCAAGTCTCTTCTTTGATTTGACCATGTGACTTCAGGTTTGGTTGGATCAGTTTGAATAGTTAAGACTTTGACCTGTTAGATTAATTCTCCCGTTAGATGATTCCTTGGTGGAATCACTTGTGCGGCGGGGGAATTTTTTCGGGTTCGGTTTCGGAGCAACCGCCGGGCTAGTCTCTTGTATGGACATCCGTGGCCGAGGACCCGAGTGTAGATCCTTGCCCCGCGTGAGAGGTTGACGCTGCTTCTCCCGCCAGCGCCCTTGGAGGGGGCACCGCGGAGGGGGCGGGGGTCTTACATCTGGCTTCTCTATGAACACTTCTTTTTGCAATTCACCATTTAGAAATGCATTCATTTTATCCATTTGATGCATTTCCCAACCATTTGATGTAGCTAATGCAATCACAAATCTCGTTGTTCACATGTTAGCCACGGGGCTAAATGTTTCATCATGTGCAACCATCCTTCTTTTGTGCCTTTGTATTGATCCATCTGACTTACATTTCACTTTATGCACTCGTTTGCAACCAATGGCATTGTTTCCACTTTGTAATGCAACCAAGTCCCATGTATCATTGTGTACCAAGGCATCCATTTCTTCATCCATCTCCCATACATTCTTTCCAATAGCTTCTCCAAAACATGATGGTGTCACATTCTTTATCATTGATGTCATGTATGCATAATGCATTGCATACCCATCATATGTCAATCTCTCCATTGGACAACTAATCCTTTGTGACCTTCTCAAAACCTGTGGATCACTTTGTAGACCCTATGATCTAGCATGTGGAGGAGCATATCTCTCTTGCCCTACACCTGGAGTATGTAAGGCTAGGATGCCAAGTTCTTCGTCTAAGCTTTCTAAGCTAGACGACTCATAACCTGTTATGCCAATTCCTTCAACCTTGTTTTTGCCTTTGTCAACAATACTTCCACTTATACTGACACTACCATATCTCAACCTTCCTAGCCATGGTGGACTTACATTATCACTTCCACTTGATGTTTCACCTAGCCCCCAGATAATGAAGTAGTGCTATCTTTTGGCAACTTCACATGCAAATGTGCATCTATTTCATCCACACCATAACATCATCTTTGTTTTTGTACCAACTTGCCACCTCATCAAACACCACATCTCTAAAAATGAGCACCTATTTAGTTTTTAGATTGTAACATTTGTAAGCCTTTCTATCTTGTGCATAACCAATGAATATGCACTTCTCAGCCTTGGGTCCAATTTCCTTCTCTTCTCATCTGGCACATGTACATAGGCAATACATCCAAAAACTTTGAGATACCCAATATCTGGCCTAAAATCTATCACCCTCATCTCAGGAGTACTCTCATGTATGGTAGCTCTGTAGGTGTCTTATTCAAAATGTACACCACCGTGGCACATGCTTTTGCCCAAAAATACAAAGGCATACTCTTCTCATTCATCAATGCTCTTGCCACTTCACCTATCTCACGATTCTTTCTCTCATTAACTCCATTTTTTTGAGGAGTATGCCTATAATCTACCTTCTAATACCACGGTCTCTCAATAATTCATCAAATGCATGTGAGATGTACTCTCACCACCCCAATCTATCCTCAAACATTTATTCCAATGACCAGATTGCTTTTCTACAAGTGCTTTGATTTCTTTAAACTTACCCAAGGCTTCACTCTTCACTTTCAAAAAATAAATCTATGTCATCCTACTGAAATCAACAATAAATGTTATGTAATACATGCTCCAATTTATTGATTGGGTTTGTGTGGGATCCCATATAGCACTATGCACAACCTCAAGTGGTCTTCTACTCATTGGACTATCCATGGGAAATGACAACCTTACTTGTTTCCCAAATTGACATGCATCACAAACATGTGTACTCCCATCATATTTAAATCTAGGTAAACCACCAACAATGCCTTTTGTTTGCATAGATTTTTGCTTTTTAATGTTTACATGACCAATAGTATTGTGTCAAATATCAATGTCTATCACTATCCCATGACTTTGAGAAAACGTGGCTGACTTGAATTCTGGAATGCTTGCATCTAGCTTGAACAATCTTCCTTCTTTTTGACCTTTAACACAATCAGTTTATAGCCATGATTAAAGTCCTCAACAAAATAACCATGTTTATTAAATCTCACTTTGCAATCCTTGTTCAACCATTTGTCCAACTAATGCCAAAATATTTGTAATAGATGGGACATACAACACCTCAAACATAGTTTTCACCCTGCCACCATCATGCATCCTTGATGGCACACTACCAACATGTGTAATAGGATGCTGAGTATCATCACTTGTAGCAACATAACCCTGATTTTGTGTTGGCATCATGTTATCAAACCACTCTCCATGACATGTCATGTGTTTTGATGCACTTGAATCCATATACCATGTGTCATCACCCACTTTGCGAGATGTCATAGTACCCATCACATGCTTCATGGAAAATAAATGATCTATATGTACATCATTGCTAAATGATGCATAATTTTCATGTTGTACTCTACCACCATGAACATCATTTTGCTTTGTGTAGCACTCTCTAGCTATATGTCCAAGTTGGCCACAATAATGACACTAGATGCCATGCATATTTTGTTGTTGTGGTTGCCAATGACCTCTACCACAAGATTCAAACCTACCTCTAGCATGAGGGTAAAAACCTCTACCACCACGTGCACCAAATGATGGCTGTGAATCCTATTGTTGTTGTGGTGGCCTATTATGCCAACCACGTCCACCTATACATCCTCTCGAACTAGATCTCCCCTAGCCTCTAGCACCTCTATGAGTGTAGAATGCTTGGTCCTTTGTATGTTCAATGGTACTAGATGACGCACCAAAACCAAGTTTCACCTCCTCCACAATAAGCAAAGAGATCAACTCATCAAAATCTGGGGAGACTCCACCTCTAACCTTGATAGAGGTTTCAAATACTTTGTACTCCTTGCCCAAACCATTCAATGTAATGGCAACCAAATCATCATATTTTTCAAGGGGGCACTAATAGATGCAAGTGCATCTGCTCATCCTTTAATCTCATGTACATAATCATTTATGCTCATGTTGTTTCAAGTGACACTATGTATCTTTTGCTTCAATTACATCTTCTTTGGTTGTATAGTTGTATCATACAACTTCACCAATGTATCCCATGAATCCATGGGATGATGTGTGTCTTGAATATAGCATAACATGGTATTTGTCACAAAATTTGAGAAATATTATAGCACTTTGAAATCCCTCTCTGTCCAATTCCTATGTGTTGTAAGTTGGGTGGTTGTTGCATTCCGTGGGGGAACTCTTGGCTCCGTCTCCTCACTTGTCACCAAATTCCAAATCCCTTTGCCTTTAAGATACTTGGTCATGCGATACTTCCAAATCCGGAAGTTGTGTCTATCAAGATTTTCCACAATGCTTAGTGAGTATTGCAAACAATCAAATCAAACACACATATATACATGTACTTCGTCACCAATGTTGTCTGCACATTCCACAATTTATATGGTGATACAATCCAGGACTCAAAACCATTGTTTGCATAAGCTGAAAATAACTTGGCGTGGCTCACAAAATCTGAGAAACACATCCAAAACAGTCCTCCACTTTGAAACACTCCACCAGTGAACTCACACTTTGCATACAATTTCACCCAAGTAGCATTTGAGCTTGACTATATATGAACAATCAACTATGCCCTATTATAACAAGATTTGCCAAGCCTTAAAATTCTTCAAATCACTGAGAAATTATCAAACCAAGTGTTAACCATATACATTTACATATATACATGCTCCATGTTGTATATGGGAATCATGCAAGCTCATTACATGCCAAATACTTGCCAAACATTGCTCTCTGTTTTGATGACAATGATTAATAGTCCCTAATCCGGCTCTAATCACTTAAAATGTGATCCAAATTCAAGGCCTAGGCATTAATTATCTTTTTATCAATTGCCTCTGGCTCCATATATGAGGAATTATCCAAATGTTGAGTGTACATGCTCCATGTTGTATATGGGAATCATGCAAGCTCATTACATGCCAAATACTTGCCAAACATTGCTCTCTGTTTTGATGACAATGATTAATAGTCCCTAATCCAGCTCTAATAACTTAAAATGTGATCCAAATTCAAGGCCTAGGCATTAATTATCTTTTTATCAATTGCCTCTGGCTCCATATATGAGGAGTTAGTAGCCAAATGTTGAGTGTGGAGAGAGTAATTAGTGATTTAGTGATGCTCTATTCACTAATTACAAGTTAATGACCCTTTTAATCTTCTCTAAATCATCTCCTTGTTGCTCAACGTGCTCAACCTAGTGTTGCAAATGCTTCTCCACATCAATATGCACATATTTGATAAGCCTCATATGCATTCTAGCCTGCTGTTTGAGGGATTTGGGGAGTTTTTTCTCATCAATAAGGGTATCTGAGGCTTATCCAAGACCCTATTCTTTCTCCCAATACGCCAATGTCTCTAATTTTTACAAGAATAACCTCTAATGGCATCAATTTTGGGCATATGTTCTCTGCTTTTGTGAAGCTTCCAAAATACTAATTTTTCCTCTTGTACAATGCATAGATTTATTCTAAAATCAATCTAGGCTTTGCATACAAGTTGCTATTGCATTCACAAATGCCACATATGTAAGATTCCTCCCCAGCCCCTCAAGATGTCCAGTATCTTCCCTTGTAATCAATTCCCTCTTCAAAAAAATAATAAAAGATCTTGTTTCTACCTATTTTGGCTTAGAGAGAGAAAATATTTTAGAGAGAGGTTTTTCAGATTTTAGATATTTTTGGATGGAAAAATATCTCTTCTTATTAAAATAAATTCCCCCGAAACAGAACTTCAAAAAGATTTTCAGAAGGTGCATTAGAAATAAATTATAATCTGTTCAAAAGGCCTTATCCTAAGGGTCCTGGTTTTTTGAAAATTTTAAATTAAGGTTCTGAGGGGCCAATCAGATTCATCCAAATGTATGGAGGAGATAAATTGAAGAAATAAAGAAAATCTTCTCAAAAATGAGTAAGAGTGGACTAAGGACCAAAGAAAATACTTATGAGTAAATACTTACATAAGACGAAGAGTGGACTAAGGACCAAAGGAAATACTAAAAAAATCATCTCAAGAGTCTTTGTGGTGTTTATAAACACCGTCAAAATATTAGATCTAAGAAGTGTTGTTCTACAATTGTCACATTTAAATAGTTTAATAAATGTTCATGGTGTCATTATCCTCACACTGGATGACCTTATTTTGTTAAGGGTTGGATAACATTATATAAAACTTACAAATTTAAAATGTATAGATTGGTATGTCCACTTTCATAGGGGGAGATTGATAGGGTGTTTTTCTCTTGTCCTTAACTTGGTTTTGAGAGAGATTGTCATTCTGTACTTTTTTCCACTAGAATGAAATTTAGGGGTCAATGATGGATTTGGTACCATTCTCACCTCATTAAGGGATATGGTAGCCCCATTACTTAGAGAAAAATGGCATTCTATTGTTCTCTCCTTTAAAATTTTGGTTTGAGATGAGAAAATTAAAGGAAGAATGGCAGTGCTGCCCATTCTCCCCTCCTCCCTAATCTAATCTAAATTTTATGAGAGAATCGCACCACTAAAATTCTTCCTCTTGGGAAGAATGGCAATGGTGCCATCCTCCTTTAGTCATCAATGTCATTATCATTTTGGGGAGGAGAATAGTAGTGTTGCCATTCTACCCCCATCTTAGAGCTAGATTTTTCCAAACTCATTCCTCATTAAAGGATCCTTTCCCCATTGAATATTTTGTTTGAGATGAGAAAGGCAATGGTGCCGTTCTCCCTCTTATTAGATTTGGCTTGGTTTGGTGCATTATCATTGGGGATAATGGTAGTGGTTCCATTTTCTCCCGAACCAAAATGCCAAACCACTACCATCCCCTTCTTGGAAAATTAGATGTAGAAGATGGTAATGGAGGAGGAAAGAGTGGTACTATTTAAGAATGATAATGGGGAGGAATGATACATTATCACATTCATATAGTTTTTCTTGTCCATTGGTAAAACATTGGTAAAATATTCATGTCTTTTGCAACACACTTGACAAGAGAGGGAGATCATTATATGCAATATGCCTCCAATAAAAATGTGGTGGATTCACACTTTGATAAAACAACAAAAGAGATATCTTCTCACCAAAAAAGCCATCCACCAACCAAGAACAAGGTGCATTTTCTTTTTGATAGTAATTCTACTTATATGTATATTATTTTTTATGTTTAACTTAAGCATAGGATTTTTTTGGTTTGCGTATGTAGTAGTTGATGCGGATAGTCCATCTCCTAGAAAAAAATGAGGACAAGGATTTGCATGGAGAAGATAAACATGATGATGGTAAAAAATGTTTCATTTTTTTAATCGCTTCCTAAATATGTTTGGTTCTTTTGCACTTCGATCTTGAATAATTTAGCATTACAAAGCCAAAGATATTAGAAGGGAGAATATTCAGTATGTGTTTAGTCATCCAACACCAATACATAAGCTTCAACATCAATACATAAGCTTCTACCTCATGGCACCACTTCATTGTATGGCTCTACTAGAGAACGTGTTATACACAAAATTACATGTTTTTTTCTTGGGGATGGCTACAAAAGATAGAGGCTATATTGGGTTAGGCAAGAAACTTTGATGGTAGACTGTTGCCTTGACTTAAGTAATCTAAACTGACCCAAAAATGATCAAAAATTGACCAAACTGATTTGGAAAATTCTAGAATCAATTTGCTTGGTTAGAAGCTCACTTTTTCCTATAAATAGAAGCTTCCCCCTTTGTAGAAACTTAATAGTGTTTTATGCACTGTTACTCTACTCCACCCGAGCCAAAAATAGTGAATTTATTGATAATTCATTAGTTTTTGACCTTTTCCTCTTCAAAAGAATTGGTGGCCGCTCTTGTTGCAAACAAGAGTAGATCCCTCAAACCATCAAGCCAAAGGAAAGCTCATAGAAACTCAAATAAGCTAGAAATCCTACTTTTTCTTTATTCCTTTAAATGGTTTTCTAATTTTTATTTTTTTTAAATGAAAAAAATGATGTTATGCCTTGTTAGTTTCCCCCTCTCTTCATTCTTAAATTCAGCCTTTCTTTATCCTAGATAAGTAATCAAATTGTTAGAATTAAACTTTTCATATTGTTTCTCTTTTAAAAGTGGAATTTGATTAGTTTAGAATGCTTTAAACCATTTGGGATAATTTTTAAGTAACTTGAGGATATAAAAAATAAAAAAATGGTCAGCCATACAAAGGAGGTTATGGCAAAATTTTCTTAAATTTTGTGAAATAAGTTTTATCTTTTATTATTCAAAAAGAGTAATCCCCACCATTTGTGTATTCTAGAAGTGTTATTTTCATTCTAGGCATAGAAAAATGCATAGTATAAATATTTTTATTATAAAAGTGTTATTTTCATTAAAATTTAAATTCTATGCATAGAAAGATGCATAGTGGTTATTTTTTTATTATAAAAGAGTGATTTTCATTAGATTTAAACTCTATGCATAGAAAGATGCATATTGGTTATTTTTTTATTATAAAAGAGTGATTTTCATTAAAATTTAAATTCCATGCATAGAAAGATGTATATTGGTTATTTTTTTATTATAAAAGAGTGATTTTTATTAGATTTAAATTCTATGCATAGAAAGATGCATATTGTTTATTTTTTTCATAAAAGAGTGATTTGTGGAAGTAGAACTCTTTGATTTGCTGAAAAATGACGCCCACTAATCAGCGAAAATCGAGAGCTTCCGCCGGCGGTTTGACGTTTCGTCTTGATGGGTTCAATCGTGGGGATGATGGTTGTTTGTGGCTAGAAGGGTTTGGCCTAATGTTGAGTGTGCAAGGAGATAGAGCTCCTCCACCAGCTGGGGGTATAGAGGCTAGTTAAAAAATAACTAAAAATTTGATTATTTTCTAATTATCTACTAATCTTAATTAACTAGATAATGGACTCATAAACTTGATGAATTCTAGGCTTGGCTCTGATACCATGTTAAAATTACAACAATGTGATAAGCTATGGTAGATCAAATACTAGAATCAATATCATTAACAAAGTGATTAGCAAATAATTAAGACGTGATTAGTAAATAATTAAGACATGATTAGTGAGTAATTAACAAATAGCTTAATGTAGGCATGGATAATAAAAAACCAGCAAATTCTCATTAGGCCAATGCCTCAATTTATAGAGTTTACATCCAAGCATCGAATCCCACTGATTTCTCCTTGATTCACTCCACCTCTCCCAGAATATCTCCACCTCTTTTGCTTGATTCTCTCCATCTCTTCACTTTTCCTAGAATATCTTCCAGAATATCTCCACCTCTTTTGCTTGATTCTCTCCATCTCTTCACTTTTCCTAGAATATCTTCCAGAATATCTCCACACTTCCTAAATCTTCTCATGCTACCCTTTATTCTCTCCCAGTAGATTCTTCTCACCTTTTCAAAGGTTCTTTCACATTTACACATTCTCTTTTACAGCCTCTAACCAAGGGCTTGTTCCCGCACACACCCTATTCAACAGCTTATGCATAAAGCATGAATGAGAATTATGCATAAAGCATTATGCATAAAGCTTATGCACAAACCTACAAAGCTATGCATGAGGCCTTATGCATGAGGCTATGCATGAGGCCTTATGCATAAAGCTTATGTATAAGGCATTATGCATAAGGCCTTAAGCATGAGGCCTTAAGCATAAAACTATGCATGAGGCCTTATGCATAAAGCTTATGTATAAGGCATTATGCATAAGGCCTTAAGCATGAGGCCTTAAGCATAAAACTATGCATGAGGGCTTATGCATAAAGAATGCATGAGGGCTTATGCATAAAGCCTATGCATGAGGCCTTATGCATAAATCTATGCATGAGGCCTTAAGCATAAAACTATGCATGAGGCCTTATGCATAAAGAATGCATGAGGGCTTATGCATAAAGCCTATGCATGAGGCCTTATGCATAAATCTATGCATGAGGCTTATGCATAAAGCATGAATGAGAATTATGCATAGAGCTTATGCACAAACCTACAAAACAAATCCCCAGCACCCAAGGGTGCAATAATAATAGAGGAAAGAGAGGAAAGATCGAAAAGCACATACCTCTTTTTCGTGATGTTGAAAGAGAGGATTAGAGGACCTACAAAACTAACAAAAAGGTGAGGAAAGGATTAGTAATGCATACATACAAAAGCCTATGCAAGCTATGCTAAAGCTTATGCAAGCCTTATGTAAACTATGCCGCTATGCAAGCTATGCTAAAGGATGCATGAGGCCCTATGCATAAAGCATGCATGAGGCCCTATGCATAAAGCTTTAAGCATGCATAAGGCTTAAGCATAAAGCATGCATGAGGCCTTATTCTCATAAAGCTATGCATGAGGCCCTATGCATAAAGCTATGCATGAGGCTTGTGCATAAAACACTATGCAAGCCACACTATCCTATACTAAACCGTACCCCGGAACTATGCATTAAGCATGCATGCATAGATCTTAATACATGCATAAATTAAGCTTTATGCAAGCCACGCTATCCTATACTAAACCGTACCCCGGCACTATGCATTAAGCATGCATGCATAGAGCTTAATACATGCATAGATTAAGCTCTATGCATAGAGCTTAACGCATGCATAGATTAAAATCTATGCATGCATTAAGCTCTATGCATAGAGCTTAATGCATGCATAGAGCTCTATGCATATAGAGCTTAATCTATGCATATATCTCTAAGCATTATGAATGCATGCATAGTGCTTAATCTATGCATTAAGCTCTACAAATAGAGTTTAATGCATAGATTAAGCTCTATGATTAGAGATCTATTCATATATTAATCTCTATGCATAGAGGACCTACAAAACAAAACCCCTCTTTTTGGTAGATAAAAATAGAGGATAAAAAGATAGGAAAGCACTTACCTCTTTTTGGTGATGTTGAAAGAGAAGATTAGAAGACCTATAAAACCAACAAAAGGGTGAGGAAAGGATTAGTAATGCATACATACAAAATCGAAAAGAGAGCCTCAGGAAAGAGAGAAAAAAATTTACCTCTTTTTGGTGAAGTTGAAAGAGAGGATTAGAAGACCTACAAAACAAAACAAAAAGTTGAGAAAAGAATTAGTAATACAAAACCTTAAAAGTGAATAGCATGGATACGCAAGGAGGTTTATCCTTCAACACACACACACACCAATTTAACAACCAAGAGGAGAGGAGAGGAGAGGGGAGGGGAGGGGAGGGGAGGGAGGGCAAAGAAGGAGGTGGAGAAGAGCTTGGGAGAGAGAAAGAACCTACAAAACAAATGAGAAAGCAAAAAAACAAGAAAAATAGCCATAATTACACACATATACATTTTACAACACATGTACATGTAATCAAGAGGAGATGGGAGTAAGGGAAAAGGAGGCATACCTGGTGAGGAATCAAAACACACGTGCACGAAAAAAAACATAGAAAAAAAAGAGGTTATGTTTTACTGTAAAAACCTACGCCGTCGATATATGCGTGTCCAAATAATCATGGAAAAAAGCATCAAAATCAGGGTGGAAAAAAGCGTCAAAAATAGCGTGAAAATACGCGTCGAAAAATAATTTCCCACGCTCTTTTCGATGGATATTTTGACGACCTTTTCGACGCTTATTTCGACGATCGCTACTTTTCATTCAAATTCAAAATCTTTCCAGATCTTGCGCGCCCCGACTTTTCAAATTACCTATCACCGAACTACCACCCTCCACAAATAGTTAAGGGAGGATTCCCTTTAGAAATAAGCATTCGTTCCCATTACAAATCAATATGGAAACCATGGATGATGCCACACCCTCAAATTTTGTTGATTTAGAGGAGAAGACACTTTGTCCATATACTCGCTGCTGCAAATACAAGTGGCTCGACGTCGACGAATTTGCAATGATCATACCAACAAATGGGGAATATTTTCAGTGAAGCGATTGAAACATCTTATTAGTGGCAATGCGCACTTCAACAAGGTGCTTTGGAAAACCATCACAGGAGCAAAGGAGAGCAAGGCACAATGAGATGATTTATAAGAGGTTCAATGCATGCACCACTTATGGGCCCAAAATAGAGCTGATGGTGGAAAGGTGAAGCTACCAAAATCACCTTGGGTCATGACAAAGGATGAGCAATGGCGTGTAAAGAAGTGCATTAGTGAGTTTCGTACCCCTATAGGATGCATGGATTTCTTGAAGGGATCATTTACAAAGGACGATGAGCTTAGTGGCTTGAAGAGTCATGATTGGCACAAATTCTTGCAATTCGTGCTTCCTATAGCCATCAAGGATTGCCTCAACGATGACATTAGAGAAATAATTTACAAAATTGGTGTTGTAGTGGTACATTGGATATCAAGGAAAGAGATTAGTAGAGACACATTGGAAGCAACACGGTTAAACTCCATCAAGGCTATTACAATGGCTGAGAAATACTTTCCAACAAGTATTTTAACCATTCAATTGCACTTGCTAGTTCATGTGGTTGATGAAGTTGCTGTGGGCTGGGGTTGTCCATAGCCGATGGATGTTTTTCTTGGAGAGATTCATGAAGACACTTAAAGGATTTTTTTGTCAAAGAGCTCGTCTTGAATGTAGTATGGTAGCAGGATGGCTTGTTCACAAGAATCACTTGTATATATAACTAAATTTCTCAGTACGTCTAATCCCAATATGCCAAGATTATGGACACAAGAAGAAGATGATCGACTAGTTGGGGAAGAGCAACAAGGGAAAGGCCTTGTGAGAACAATGGATGTAGCATTGCGTGAGAAGATCAATAAATTTTGCATCTTAAACTCACATGCTATGGAGAAATGGATTGAGAGATATAACTTGGTGAAGGCTGAAAGGGACCAAGCTCGTTTGAGTTTTAGAAGGAGTCAGACAACCCGCACACTACCGTACCCAATAGAACTTCGCACTTCTTCCAGACTTTCCTTTTAATAAATAACTCGAGAAAACTATACTACAAGCTAAATGCAATGGTGAATCAATAAGTGATGAGCAAGAGGAGCTTGCATATGGTTGTGATTTCCATGTATATGAGTTAGAGATATCTATGCATTGTCTTTTATGTTGTGCTTTCATGAATTTATACAATAAAAGTACTTATTTATTGTGCTTGTAGTATCATACGTTTGGGGCAATTTGGTCCCACGGACGTCACTTTCGAGTAGAAGGAATAGATAAAAAGAGAACAACATTTGATTGTGGTTTGAAGGCTAATTTCATGCAAGAAAGTCGTTCAAGTGCAAGTGATGGCAATAATGAAGTAGGCATGCTAGATTATTGTGGAACAATCCAAGATATTATCAAGGTTGGATTCAAAAAGTTTGATATGTTCATTTTTGATGTGAAATGGTTCAAGTTGGTAACTCAAGGGGCTCAAGTAACTGTACGCAAAGACAAGTGTGGATTTCTTCAAGTAGACCTGTAAGATTCCTCCCTCCAGCTTTTGAGGTGTAAAGGTGTAAGAACCTCCCCTTCTGTTCTTGTAATTATTCCCCTCTCTGAAATAGAAAAGAAAGATCTTGTTTTACCTTGTTTTGGCCTAGAGAGAGAAAAAATCTAGAGAGAGATAATCCTAAATTAAGATATCTTTGGATATAAAAATCCTCCTAGTGTCTAAAATGGATTCCCTTGAAACAGAAATTCAAAAGGAAAGTAATGTGCATTTGGAATTAATTGAAAATGTGTATAAAGGACCTTAGCCTAAGGGTCTACATTTTCAGAAATTTTTGGATTATGGTTCAATTAAGGTTCTAATGGGCCAATTGGATTAATCCAAGTGTTGGGATGAGAGAAATCCAAAGAATAAAAGAAAATACCCAAAAATGAGTAAATGCTCACATAAGATGAAGAGTTGACTGAGTACAAGGTTTATTAGTTAAAAACTACGAGATATTACTAAAAAAATGAGATATTTTAGAATAATGATGCATTTTTTGCACCTTGGTAAGGAGAGGGGTACTCTTGAGGTAGGCGCCTAATTCACACATGTGGATGAGTTTTCAATTTAAAAAAATTGTGATATTTTTATCTCTCCTCTCTCTTGGATCAAACCAACTAAAAAAGGGAGCCAAACTGGTCCAAATCTTGTCCAAATTGAGTCAAACTAAACCTTAAAAAATCTAGAACCCAGTTGGACTTGGTTAGTGGTCTCTGTAACCTAAAAAAAGATCCTTAGTCTTTTGTAAAAAAATCTGTGAACTATACCATGCCAGTACTACATTAAAATAATGATATTTTCTATTATCCCTTAAAAATCCTCTACTTTTGGAGAGATTGGAGCTTCTCTCTCTCTTCAAAAATCCTTGGAGCTTTCTTCTCAACATACTAAATCAATTTATTGGTTGGGGGCTTCCTTCTAAGATAAAGAAGCAAGCCAAATCAAGAGGTAAGAAGTAATCTCATGGTTTTCATTAATATTCTTAAAAGATTTCGCTTCTCAACCCCTCTCAAGCTTGAGAAGTTTCAAATTAATTGTTTTCAATTCAAATCAAGCTTTCTATAAGAATTCAAATGATTAATCACAAAAAAGTTAGTTTTTATGCTCTCTCCAAAAGAATAGTCATTCCTATAACTAATTCTTTAGCAAATGAATGCTTCTCATTGATAAATTCTTAATTCAAAATCAATCTCTAATGTTAAGCTAAAGGTTAAGAAAATGGTTTTTTTATGCTTTTATGCCAATAAAATTATGGTAAACTTATGATTTAATTCCATAAATTGGATTTAAGTCTAAGGATAGTATTCTATCATAATTGTATTACAAAGTCTTATTCCTTCTAGAAATATTGAAAATTATCAATAATAGCAACGAAGCTATGGCAAAATTTTTAGAAATTAATACATAACTCATTTTTATGCATAATGTGAAAAGAGAAATTCCGACCATATTGTAGGATTGAACATCCTATGCTAAAAGAATGATTTTCATCAAATTCATGCGAAACTAATTTTTAGTATTTATGCATAAATAATTAATTAAAGAAAAAGAGAAATTTTTGGTATTTTTATTTTTATGCAAAAAGAGAAATTCCCATGATAATGGAGATTCATGTAATTAAATGGAAAAAGAGAAATTTTGGTATATTAAAATAATAAATATTTAATTTAAAGAGAAATTTTGATATATTAAAATAATTAAAGAGAAATTTTAGATAAATTTATTTTATGCATGAGAAAATTTAAATGATAAAAGAGGAATTCCCATGACAATTGGAATTCAATCATTTAAATGGTAAAAGTGGAATTCTTGGCATATTTGAAATAATGGATATTTTTATTAAAGAAAAGAGAAATTTTAGATAAATTTATTTTATGATAAAAGAGTAATTTCCATGACATTTGGAATTCAATCATTTCAATGCAAAAAGAGGAATTCCCATGATATTTAAGATCCAAAAAATGAAATGGAAAAAGAGAAATTTTTAGCATAATTCAAATTATGAGTATTTATCAAAAGTGAAATTTTGAGCATTATTGGGAAATATGGGTAGAATTGATTTTTGTAAATCCCATGAATCTTTTTCTCAAAAGAAGAATATTGAATATATTTCACTTGAGAAATTTGAGAAAGAATATGAAAATATCCATCAAGAAAAAGTACCTTTAACTAGGCTAAGCAATTAATAGAAATTTAGAAAAAGTCCCATCGGTATCAAAAGTAGAAAATGTTACTAAATGTGAATAGATGTGAATAAGATGAGAATACGATGTGATACGATGTGAATGCAATGTGATAAGATGTGAGTGGATGTGATAAGATGTGAATGTGATGTAAATGGATGTGGATGTGATAAGATGTGAATGCAATGTGATAAGATGTGAGTGGGTGTGATAAGATGTGAGTGGATGCGATAAGATGTGAATGTGAATGTGATGTAAATGGATGTGGATGTGAAGAGATGTGGATGGGAATTATTCCTCTCTGGAAATAAAAGAAAGATCTTGTTTTACCTTGTTATGGCCTAGAGAGAGAAAATTTCTAGAGAGAAGTAATCCAAAATTGAGATATTGTTGGATATAAAAATCCTCCTAGTGTCTAAAATGGTTTCCCCTAAAACAAAAATTCAAAAAGAACTTTCCAATGTGCATTTGGAATCAATTGAAAATGTGTATAAAGGACCTTAGCCTAAGGGTCAAGATTTTCAAAAATTTCTGGATTATTGTCCAATTCATATGTTTGTAGTAAAGTTTCTCTATATGCTTACCTTGAAGATAAATATATATATATGTGTATGCTCACACATAGACACACACCCGCACTCACATATGTTGATACATGATCACACATGGATTCACATGCTCAATCACATGGTAATTTTGAAATGTAATATTGATCTTTATTAACATTTGCATTTTTGTTGCCCTTAATTGTATGTGGAGAAAATTTACTCTTATCTCAAAGGATTGCACTGAAATTTATAAAGTTTTTAGAAGTGCTCTCTCTCTCTGTCTCTCTGTCTCTCTGTCTCTCTCTCTCTCTCTCTCTCTCTCTCTATATATATATATATATATACCTTGAAGATAAATATATATATATGTGTGTGCTCACACACAGACATACACCTGCCCTTACACACATGTTGATACATGTAACACATAGATCACACATGGATGCACATGCTCAATTACATGGTAATTTGAAATGTAATATTGATCTTTGAGTGAAGTTTCGATTGACATTTGCATGTTTGTTCCCTTTCATTTCATGTGGAGCAAATTTTCTCTCATCAAAGGCTTGCATTGAACTTTATGAAGTTCTTAGAAGTGCTCTCTCTCTCTCTCACACATACACATACACATACACATACACATACACATACACATACACACACAGAATAAACCTTAAAAAGTTTTCATTATTTTTAAAAAACATGCATGAAGTAAAGGGATGGTCAATTGGTATCTTATGAGTATGTGTGTAGTGCATAAGTGCATGTAGTACATGTAACACAGATCACACATGGATGCACATGCACAAGCACATGCTATTTGTAGTTATTACATATATTTGTAGTAAAGTTTCTCTATACACCTACCTTGAAGATAAATATGTATATATATGTGTGTGCTCACACAGACATGCCCCCCGCACTCACACACATGTAGATACATGGTAATTTGAAATGTAATATTGATCTTTGATTGAAGTTTCAATGAAAATTTATATTTTTGTTGCCTTTGATTGCATGTGGAGAAAATTTGCTCTCATCAAAGGCTTGCATTGAAATTTATGAAGTTTTTAGAAGTGCTCTCTCTCTCTTTCTCTCTCTCTCTCTCTCTCTCTCACACACACACACACACACACACACACACACACACACACATACACACAAACAAACAAAAGGGTAAGCACCCAAATGTACAAATTCAAACAGACATTTACACACTCATAGTAGTTACAATTATGATTTTTACACCCATGTACACACAACATAGTAGTTACACTTTTGTGAGTTTTACAAATTATTGCTAAAATTATAGTTGCTAAAATTAGAATCATTCAACACACACACACACACACACACACACACACAAAAGGGTAAGAACCCAAATGTACAAATTCATACACAAATGCACACACACACATAGTAGTTATTTACAAATATGCTTTTTATACACACATAGTATTGACACTTTTGTGACTTTTAAAAATTATTTCTAAAATTAGAATTGCTAAAATTCAAATCATTTAGTTGCAGCAAAGACTTGGAAACTGTTGTTGTTTGTGTGTGTGTGTGTGTGTGTGTATGTATAACCTAAAAAAATATACTGTTAGAGGAGGACATTCTTTTAAATTATACATGTTTTTAATGTATTGTTCTTTTAATTTTCACATTTTGTAATTCCATGTGTTTATTTACATATCACATCTATATATATGCCATGCATCTACTTACCTAAGTCAACATCTTACTATATATGTCTGCATGTATGATTGACAGAGATGGAAGAGGTGACTTGCCTTTTTTTTAACACATGAGGAGCTTAAGAGACCTTTTTCATAGTGGATGGGTGCATGACAGGTTGAAGTTACTGAATGGCATGATGTTTTTAAATTATTATACGTTTAGAGCCAAAAAAGTAGATGGGAATATTACACATGTATATTAAAGAAACTCTAGGCTTGATAGATTTTTATGAAATAGAATATAATGTCTTTGGTGATAGAGGTCAAGTACGATAAGTATTTGATAACCTTATTAAATGTATTATGAAGCATAATTTCATTAGAAAATAAATATGGGCTTGTTCATCTTTTGTGACCATTGGTGCTAGAAGGTTTCTTTTAGTATTTGAATAGTTTGTATATATATATATATATATATATATATATATATATATATATATATATATATATTGTCTTTATCTCTCTCATTATTTCTTGTAATCTCTCTCTCTCGCTCTCTAAAAAAAAGATCATGATTGTTATTTAATGTAAAGTTTGATTATGTTTTATGCAGAGATATGTCATTAGACATTTTAAAGTTGACCTTTGAAAATAATAAATTTTCAAATACGATATTTTTTGAGGAGATGCCAAAATTGGGTTTTTTGGACTCCATGGTATACCAACCTAGCCCAAAATGGGAAGTTCATGGATTTGATGGTGGATGGGAGGATGCTAATCCATGATATATTTATATAATCTATGATGACCTACATGCAAATCATCTCCTTGACCTAGCATGATAGCATCTACCTCACTTCCTATAGGAACCAAGTATTGCCTTGAGGTTGATCGAGCTTCAGTGTAATGACCATTCTCAAATCTGCATGTGGACTTATCTACAACATTTCTCTCATTGTATAAAGTACATAGGCATATGGATTATATTTATACATCATTGTTTGTAGCCTTTCAAGCACATTATGGTTTCAAGAAGGTATCCCATGAACTCTATTATCCAAATCATGCTTTGTATCATACACATAATTGAAAAAATTGAGGAGCCGCATCTCGTGTTTTATCAAGTATTATAGACCCAACATGATGATAGGTAATACCATGGATTCAAAAATCAAATACTTCTCCCTCCCTAGTGAACTGATTATCCAAAAAACCCTTCATTTAAACTCACATGGTATACTTACATATTTTAAGTGAACCCCCCCAAGGTTTTTGTCAAGACCAATCTTCACAAAACAAAGGCAGTTCAAAGCTATAGCGCTTTTACACAAGTGGAGGTAGATGAGGTAGAGATCGAGGCTGTGGACTAATAGGTAATCAAAATTATGGTCAGCAAATAGTCCCATGAATCACAACAACAACACAGGTGGAAGAGGCTAGTTCAGAAACATGGGGAGTCAAAGAGGTCATGGAAATTGGCAAAGGTAGCAAAATGATACACAAGGTTGTTTTTATTGTGGAAAACCTGGGCATGTGCAGGTAGATTGCTATAAGAAGAAAAATGATATGAGCAGTGAAAAAGTGTAGCAAAATAATTATGCATCTTCTAGCGAAGTAACGAGGACAATGAAAGGTTCTTTGTTATGCACCATATACTTAATGTTGTGTCAAAAATGATGTATGTGCATGCAATGATGATTGTGGATTAAGGTGCTTCAAACCACATGACCACTTATTGGTGAGTGGTTGAAAAAATCTTGAAAAGCTAAGTTTTATTAAAACAGGGGATGATACTACTCATCCAATTGACCATGTTGGAAATGTGCCATTGTCTATGCAAGATGGTAAGGTGAAGTATCTTGTAGATGTACTTCACATTCCAAATATTATAAAGAATCTAGTTTCTGTTGGCCAGATGATTGAGTAGGGTTTGAAAGTGGCTTTAAAGATAGACATTTGGCATAAGAGAATTGGGCATGTAAATGTGAAAAGAACAAAGTCTATGATGCAGACTAAAGAAATTGTGACATGGCTACCTAAGTTTAAATGTTGATGGTATGTAGAAACTATGTGAAGCACGTTAATTTGGAAAGCAGACAAAGCATGCATTTCCTTATGATAGAAATGTGAGTAGGAATGTACTAGATGTTGTGCATTTAGATGTATGGGGTCATGTAAAAAATACGTCTATGGTGGGTGGCTGTAGGTATTATGTAACATTCACATGAGGAAAGTGTGGGTGTATTTCATGAAGGAGAAGAGTGAATTTTTCACTCATTTTCAGAATTTTAGAGTGATGGTGGTTGAAAAGAAAACAGGGAAGCATGTGAAGTGCCTAAGGTCAGATGGAGGGGAAGATTACTTCTCCAATGAGGTCTCTGATTTTTTACGGAAGAATGACATTCAAAAATAGTTTACATGTAGAAAAATAAGCACATTGTAGAGATAGTGTGAGCATTGATGACAGAGAAGAATATGGCACATAGATATTGGGCTGAAGTTGTTTCTACAATAGTTTATATCATGAGCAGGACCCCTACTGCAATACATGATGTAAAGCTAGAGGAGAAATTCAATGGCAAGAAACTTGATTAGTCTCACTTGAAAGTTTTTGGATGCATTGCCTATGTGCATGTGCCAGATGAGTTGATTACAAAGCTAGATCCAAATGGAAAAAAATGTGTGTTTATTGGCTTGACCAAAAGGGATATATATGCTATAACCCTACTACGTGTGAGTTGAGGGTAAGAACAGATGTTTTGTTTGATGAAATGAGTAGATGGTATGTTGCTGAAAAAGATGTCATTTTGGGATTGATGTAACTGGAAATGTGATTGCACAGAATGCAAGTCAGAAACACTGCCATTCAGTGGACCTAGAGAGTTCTCTTATGTGTTGGGTCTGTTGATAGACCATGGAGTGGTAGGTTACATCAAAATATCAGTCCTGAAAATGCAGTTGGTACATCATGAAAAGGCAAAGAGAAGGTTGGTAAGCCTCTTGGATCCAAAGGTATAAAAATGTGTGTTTATTGGATATTCCCTTGAGAAAAAGGGATATAGATGCTATAAAAATGTGTGTTTATTGGATATTCCCTTGAGAAAAAGGGATATAGATGCTATAACCCTACTAGATGTGAGTTGAGGATCAATAAAGATATTTTGTTTGATGAAATGAATAGATAGTATGCTACTAAAAAAGATGTCATTAGGATTGTTGTAACTAGAAATGTGATTGCACAGAATGCAAGTCAGAAACACAGTCACTGGAGATTCCTCTTGTGTTGGGTCTATTGATATACCATGGAGTGGCAGTATGCATTGAATATGCTATCCAAATATGTTATGGCTGGTTGTAAGCCAATTTCTATGTCATTAGATTCAAATGAGAAGTTGAGTGCAGTTGTGCGGATGAGATTTTGGATAACCCCACTATATACAGGAAGATAGCGGGTAGCTTTATCTACATGATGATCACCAAGCCAGATTTGAACTATATAGTTGGATTGGAGAGTCAATTTATGCAAGTTTCTCAGAAGCCACATTTGGATGGTGTGACGCACATTGCGCTATGTGAAGTCTACATTATACTTTGGTCTCTTTTATGAGGCTAGTGTATGGAGTTGTAGTTGTTTGGATACATCGATGTAGATTGGGCTGGTAGTATCGCAACTAGGAGATCTACCAGTGGATTTATGTTCTCCTTTGAGAGTGGTGCTATGACATGGAGCAGCAAGAAGTAGCCAACAGTTACCTTGTTGAGTACAGAGGCAAGATATGCTCACTGTGATGAAACTGTAGTTTGATGAAACACCCAATGCAAAATTTCAGTATCTTCTTTATCCACCTATGTCATTAGGAAGAAGCTCATGTTTAATACAAGTTTCATGTTTAAATTATTTCAACGTAATACACAATCATATTCAATGATAAAGAAGATACCTTAAAAGATCCAAGTGGCAATATGTTATTCTCTAATTGAACACTGAAATATCTTGCATCGTCTTTTGTAATTGATGTGTCTAAGGCCCTGTTCATTAGAGTGACAGTAACCCTCTCCATTTTTCTGTTCTTTAAAATTTCACACTCATCCAGTTTCAAAATAAATTTTAGAACTCCTTCATATTCTTCTTGACTAATCTCAAAGAACTGAACTCCGTACCTTTGCAAAGCTTTAAGATCAAAGAAAATATTGTTGCGCTGGGACGAAACCTCTTCGGTGGGGATGGTTGGTAACAAAGTAAAAAGGGACTCAAGTCAATTTAGGCCCAAGGCCAAGGGATGAAGGGGATGTGAAAGGGGCCAAGGGTTAAGACCAGGCTTGGGCATGCCCATGGAGATTAATAAGTGTAGTGTGAAAGGATGGCCTAGTATATAAGTGAATATGGGCCAATGTGATAGGGACCTTTTTGATAATCATCAATATACAAGTCAATTACTATCTCTTCTCTCTAAACCTAGGCTAATCATCCTAATATAACTAATCTAAGGCTAATTAGGCTAATTCAAGGCTAGTCTAGATGCTCCTTTCTTTCATTGAAAGAGAGCAAGACACGAGAGAGAGAGAGAGAGAGAGAGAGAGAGAGAGAGAGAGATGGCTGAATTTTTTTCTATCTTCTTCTTTTCTCTACAATCACTAACATAAAGAAATAAGAGTACATACTATAAGAGAAAGTACTCTTCTTCTCTTCTCTATAACCACTAACATAAAGAGATAAGAGTACATACTCTAAGAGACAGTACCCTTCTACTATAACATGCAAAAGTTGGTCCATAGTTGAGCTCGATTTCAACAGGACAGAGTGCCAAGGTCCATTGAATTGAGACAAATGCCTCTGATAACACCAATGGTGGAACCAATGTCCTTTAATACCAAGCAAATAGTCGAGTGGTGGCAAGATGTGGATTAGCAAGGCTACTTTGGAGGAGCTAACCAATGCTTGATCGTCGATGGACAACCAAACATGTAAGCATCAAGTTGATCGAGCATTTTGCTCCACCACTCTCGCATGCACGTAATTCAAGCTAACAAGTGTCCATTTCACAAAATCCAACTGCTAGAGGCACGAACATATGAAATTTTGGAGTCAAAAGATGCCTCACTTGCAACTATTCAAGACATGGAAAGGAGCCAATCACAAGTGCAGTTATCCTAACTCCTGGCAAATCATCACACAAAGAAAGACAAGGCCATAGTAGGCACACTACAAAAGGAAAAGGATTCATCAAAAGAAGCACTCCATCTCAAACCAAGACCCTTCCAAGGAGAAGGCAACAACCTCACGAGATGCAATATGAAGCTAGATAGATTCTATGGACGAGTATTTTGATATAGCTGGATAGATTCTATGGACGAGTATTTTGATATTGCAGGGTACAATGATAGGAGTAAGATGGCTCTTGCAAGAAGTAGGTGTGGCCCAACAAACGGTCAATTATTGCTTACGTGGTATCTAGCTCATATATTAATGGATAGGCAACAGTCCCGCCTTAAAAATTGTAAATTAGTTATCGCTCATTTTCATGAATTTACAAGCTATGGACAGGCAACACTCCCGCCTTAAAAATTGTAAATTATTTATCATTACATGAATTTACAACAACAAAGTACTCGAAAACATTGAACACACAAAAAGTTGCTGGGTGACGATTAGGAGAGGATCAATGGCCGAGCAGCCAAGGCCAGCGACGAGTCCGGCGGCCCGAGAAAACGTTAATTGCGTCTGGCCATATGTCGTCGTCCGATTCTGATTCATCGGTTTCTGATTCACTAGAGCTCGGGGTATAGGCGGGGATACGAATCGCTCTGAGCGGAGTAGTCAAAGTGATACGTCTATCGTCTGCGTCGCCTGTGCTACTGCATGCTGAATCGGGGCGGTGCCGCACAGTTCGTGGAGGTATTTCCGGATGGTCTAGTTGGCTGCTGCCGTCGTAGACAAAAACCGGAAAGACGTCCCCGCCTGTGAAAGCCCACTGGCACACCAAACACGTCGCCGTACAAGATGTAGCTGCGCTTTGTTCTGGAAGGATCGGGTAGAGGCAGGGCCAACAAAAGAGGTGGCCACAGGCGGCCAGCACAACGGGTTGTGAAGCTTCACGCTTGTTGCAGAGGCGGCAGGAGAAGCTGCAATCGTTGTCGGTGTTGCATGAGATGCTGAAAAACGCCGCTGGCTCCTTGTTGCTGGAGGTAGGCGGCAACCTTCCCCGGCAGGACGGACAAGACCTCTCCCTCTCCAGCCACTTCTGGAGGCACGGGCCGCAGAAAAGGTGGCCACAGGTAGTTACAACAGGCGTCGATGCCTTCTCCAAACATATGGCACAAGTGAAGGCGTGAGTAGCACTACCGCCTGGCCTGCTCGAGCAATACTCTTCGATTCTGCTGCTAGCTGCACACGGATTGACGCTTATTGTCGATTCGCTCGTCCTTGACATCTTTTTCTTCTATTTGCTATGGGGCTGATCGCGAGATATCCTGAATTAGAGCCGGATATATGTATTATTCCTTCAATTTCCTCCGACGCCCTCTCCCCGACTCAAGTTTGAGTCGGAGATACCCAAATGGTGCACGTGGTGGTACTCACGTTGGACCTTGAGTGTAATAACAACAAAAATCTCTCTCTCCCTCACACACGCGCGCGCGCGCACACAGAGCTTCAAATTACACACACAGAAACCCCCTCCCTCCAAGGACTTTCTTGGCATCGTTAATTTTATTTAACGCTATACAGATGATTTGAGTACTTAAGTCTCTCCTTAAATTTTAGCCAAGATTTTCACCTCCTGTGCATCACTACAAAGGAGTTACAAGAGACAATTTTCTAATAAGGTTCACATAATACAATGTTTACATTTATAAGAGCTGCATCATTTACTAAAATATATAGCTTGCTTTTTATTCGCCTCCGTAGAGGCCCATCGGATTTCATTAATATAATTGTTCAAAAGAAAGAATGGATCAATTCACAACTACATGTTGAAATAAAAGGGTCCCTCAAAAGGCCTCCTTTGTTTTTCCAAAGTACTAAGACCATCAGCTCTATCACAGGGTGGTTGCAAGATGAGACTCCCTAGTTTTGTTTAGTGGGCACCCTTGGGTTTAGCCTGAAAGCAAGCAATTTTTCAAGAAGAATAGCCAATCTCTCCTAGTTAGTCAACGAGTTTCACTCATCTAGTGAAGCATCACATGCAAAGTTGGGCAACTAAAACTTTAATCCGATCAAATATCTAATAATTGCAAAGTCCCTTTTGTTTGAGCACAAAAAATCATATACAAGCCATGTCCTAGGTTTGGACAGGTACACTAAATGTGAGTAAGTTGCCTATAACCTAAATTTACTAGAGTATCTTAAGAAAACAATGACCACGACTTGTTTTTATGGGTTTATGGGTGGCATGTGAAATTTAATATCCGAGTGATTTGGAGCTTCTTTAAGACTGGTCACGGGAAGGGTGAGCATGATGGTGTGGGACTATGTGTGAAACATGCCTTGAGACATCATCAAGATGTTGAGCGGTTCAAGGATGCATGCCACGTGGTTGAGTGGCATTCCCAGCATTTGTGTGGGAGCACAACATTATCCTATCCCTCATGTGATGTGTGAATTATTAGGAGATGTTTTTGGTGTGTGGATGGTGGCCTTATATACCGTAGAGGCCCACATGATTGTTATGACACAAGCACCTTGGAGTTACATTCCATTAGGAGCACGTGCATAGTGGCCCCCATGATTCACACACGGTGGTTTGCATGCTTTTGTGGAGCATGTATGAATGGTGATTGGTTAGGTTGTGCCTTGAGAGGATGGGCAAATGCATGGTTGTAATAGACATGGCTCTCTCTTGAGCATCCTTCATATCGAGTGTTGTTCGATTAAGCACGTTGGTCCTATATTCATGGTAAACTATAATGAGCTGATAGATTTACTACACGAGGGTGATGTATTTACCGTTATTGTTGATTAGGGTAGTAGCAAGGGATTAGACTACTATCTCATGAATTGTGACTAGGATACGATGGATGATCATGGGTTTTCTTTTGATGCCCACAACATGATTGTGGCACACCAATTCTACCAACAGATTGGACATCATTCGATGGCGTCTTCAGTTCTAGCAGTGGCAGTGGGAGTTAGAGCCATTTAAATTCTCTCATCTAGTGCTTGCTATTAGGATCACACTCGATTGAGTACAGAGTCAAAAACATGGATCTTGCCCGCATTTTCGACTTTGAGTGGATGACCATGAGAGCGTTCTACAGCATTTAAGAGTTAGAAAGGGTGCTGATCATGACTAGATCTCTATCTTGATAGGTAGTCTACTTTCATCATAGTACTTATGTTCATCTTATGGTTGTACTTTGACAAGCATTTCATATTTCCTCATGTTCACATTTCTTCTACCTCAATTTTGTCTTTGTACTTTATCAGTGCGGTTGATCTTGATTCTATCTTTGCACTTTATTAGTGCGGCACTAACAGCAAGTTTCTAGAAAGATACTTTGATGGAAGAGAGAGAAAGGCATTGTCGGTGGTATCAAATTCCTAAGTCACTAGCTAATGTAAAATCTAGAGGCTTCCTAGTCCTAGCATCGACTTGAGCAAAGTGTGGATGAAGGTTGTTAATGCTAAGAACTCTGTATGCGGACAGTTTGACTCGTGTCTTGGCAAGAGGGACATGATGAGAAACATACTAGCTCTTGGGTGATGTAGAAAAATGGAAAACATTTCCACATCCCAGAGCATATCTGCTCTAGTACCATTTATGTCCTCAAGGCATAGAGTGCAGCAAGTGTCACAGAGAAATGGTGGTGCATCCAGAGGGAGAGGTCACCAAAAAACCTCCATACTCAAATATGCAAGATCAATTTCTCTTTCCTATGCTAAGAAATCCTCTCCATGATCATATGCTACTCTACCTCAACTCTAGCAATCTTTGCCTCAGCCCTGGCTTGCTCAAAAAGTAAAGCATACAAAAAATTGAGTATTCTATCTAATTAGGTATAACTCAAAGAAATTTATAATTCTATACCTTAATTAAATATTTTAAATACAAAAAGAGAGAGGCCTAGCAGGTGGATGTCAATATCTCTCACCCGACATGTCTCTATAATGGTGGCTACCTCTGTCATCTACAATGTTGCTCTATGAAGGTCAATCTCTACTATTGCCTCCAGAAACTCTTGTGTGAGTCTCTTGCTCATAGATGTGGAACCCTACGTGACACAATCAACCACCATTAATTTTAAAAATATAGAAAATTAGATATAAAGATGTAAACAGAAAATAGACAACTACAAAAAACCTAAAGAAGAAACAAAGGTGTATAAATACCTCCACGTCTTTTAGCATTGATTCATGAAAAAAGATGCACCACATGCTAGATGCTCTCAGTGGTGGTACTACGCACATCGATCCCTACCCGAGTGCCTAGTGCCTTGATAGGAGACAAAGTTACAAATGGTGGATTTGCAGCAACAAACTGCACATAGGGCTAGTGGGGGGCCGCATCCCTTGGTCCTAGAGATGACCTCAACTCAACACCATTACTAGGTCAATGGTGGCTGGTGTAGTCAACTTGCTCTTTCTCCCAAGACAAACTCTACATAAAATTGCTTCACAAAGTAGATGGGAATTTGGTGAATTGTTTAGCGTCCTTCCATATGTGGCAGGCGGGCCAATGTGAAAGGGTAATGTAAAAGTTTCGATGAACAAGTGCTAAAAAAAAACCAATCTAGCACTAATGAATTTCTAAAACACCACTTAATACTCCTTAACATCTAGGTAGAGAACAAGTTACCAACAAAAGAGCATGTAATGAGAACATGAATATCCAAAGTAGAGTCCTCCTCACTCTAGGGGATTTGTACCTCAGCCATAATTGGAGAAGCATCAAGGCACACCTATAACAACCAACCAAACCATAAGAACCAATAGTAGTGAATTGGAGCACTAGTAAGTCTCCACATGAGTGAAATGAGAAGATTGCTCACATTATTAGGAGAGGTTCTTCAAAAATAATATAGCATTATCTTCATTAAGACAAAAAGAATCCCCCAAATGGAAGTGCATAAAGAAACTACAAAGGATCACAACATGAATGAAAGAAGGGGAGGACTTCTCAGAGAATATAATACCTAAGAAACTACAAAGGATCACAACATGAATGGAAGTAGGGGAGGCCTTTTGAGAGAATATAATACCATGTCCTAAACTTATAAGAGGAGAATATAATACCATGAATGGAAGTAGGGGAGGCCTTTTGAGAGAATGGAAGTAGGGGAGGCCTTTTGAGAGAATATAATACCATGTCCTAAACTTAGGAACTATAACATTAATAATTAAACCACACTGAGTATCATGATGAAATGGACCTACTTTATAACCGAATAATCTATACACTAAAGTACCATCATTAACAAGATATTAAGAACCAAAAGCATGTATCATGCTACCTAATGGCTTTAATCTATTACAAAATTTGAAGTTCCAAATGATTTCAACTAAGAGAAAACTACCAACATATTTTGTTTTTTTTTAAATAGGAAATTCACTATGATGAAGCTTTAAAATAAAGCCCTTTCTTTTAAGGAAATCTCCATAGAAATAAAGGATGCACTACATGTTGAAGAGAAAGAGAAAGAGAAAGAGAAAAGAATTAGTACAAAAATGGATCTAGCCTACACTTAGATGAATGGAGAGAGAGACAGAGAGAGATGTGTTGGTAATATAATTTATGAGAACATGTTCATTGCTCATTGATGCTATTGTTGCTTATCTCATTCATGAGAATATTTTCATTGTTGCATTTCTACTTCTTACTTGCATAAAAAATTGCTAATCAACTACTAGTGGGAGTACACCAAAAGTGATATATAGAGAGAAAAGACTCTTAGTGGTTACATGTGTGTGTGTGTGTGTGTGAGAGAGAGAGAGAGAAAGAGAGAGAGAGAGAGAGAGAGAGAGAGAGAGAGAGAGAGAGAGAGAGAGAGAGAGAGAGAGAGAGAGAGAGAGTATCTTGCTTAATACCTATGAGATAATGGAAGAAATTGGAGGATGTAAGAAGGATACAATGTAATTTTGCCTAAAAATATAGAGAAATAAGCAAAAAATATCATGGAAAGAGATCAAGGGAGTAAGTACTCCATGTCACCTTTCCTCCTAACCCAAATGTTGTAGAACCTAGAACTTGCAAGACTTTTAAGGTTTAAAAAATCCTTCTCTCAATTGATTATTGATTGTGGTTTGTCATTGAGCCCTATTCTCTCAATTAAATGTAAAATAAAAACTTAAAACATCAAGTTTTTATTAAACGTGTATGGAATAGTAGGATAGATAGTCGTGAACTCAAAGCACCACCATTTCCATACCTATCCATCCAACCTCCACACTAAGTATTATAGCCTTTCTAGTAGGTCCACCTCCATCATAGTCATGGTGGACTTCTTCAAGTTTCATTCTTAAAGGGCTTCCAAAGGATAGAATCTTAATCTCCTTAATCTAGTAGGTCCACCTCCATCATAGTCATGGTGGACTTCTTCAAGTTTCATTCTTAAAGGGCTTCCAAAGGATAGAATCTTAATCTCCTTAATCTAGGAGATTTGTCTAGATCATTGAGCATGAACCATAGGCAGAAAATCCTCTCTCTCTCTCTCTCTCTCTCTCTCTCTCTCTCTCTCTCTCTCTCTCTACGTAAAGGAAAAAATATCATGCATCTGGCAAACAAAGATATACCAAGAATTTGTAAGTGTTTTATTTTTTTAAGGGTAGAAAATGCAAAGATCAAGATTTTGCAAACTTGCCTAATCTCAATCAGCATTCCAAATTGGCCTTTTTGTACCTATAGGCATATCTTGGTTTTTTTACAAACTATAGTGAATACAAAGAAACTCATAAAATTTGTGCTGATTCTCTCTTGAAAAGATCTTACGATCCCATCAAAAACTTTCCATCTACCCTCTCGATATTGTCTCTAGGCTTATTTTTGTTTGGAGTTAACTTAAGGTCCTTACTAAATCTATCATTCCATAAGAACTAGTGACTCAAATTATCAAAGCTTCCATATACCCTATAGAAGCTATTAAATAAACTTAAAGCCCTTAACAAGCCATGATTTAACACCCTATGAAAAAGAACATCCATTTTCCCATAACTTAACATCCCACGACTTAACATCTCAAAACAAAGAATATATTTGGAAAAACATGGACTTAAAAACGAGTCATCTAAGAAGAGCCATGTTATCACTTTCTAGAGAAAAGGGAGCGTTTCTTACATCAAAGACCCCACATGTGGAATAGAGTTTAAAATCCCTTAAAAAGTAGATTATAAATCTACACCTCCGATAAATTTTTAATTTTTGATATATTTAAGTTATACCTTCCCACTAAAAAGGTAGATTCCAATGATTGTGACATCTATGTTACATGGATGTCATAATCAATAGAATCTACCTTTTAGTGGGGAAGGAAGTTATGCCTTCCCCACTAAAAGGTAGATTTCAACAATTGAAACATCCATGTTACATGGATGCCACAATCATTGGAATCTACCTTTTAATGGGAAAGGCTTAACTTGATACATGGATGTCACAATTATTGGAACCTGCGTTTATTGGGAAAGGCACAACCTAAGCATATCAACTCCAAAGATGATACATATGGAATAATGATCCTTTTGATTGGAAATGCCACCAATGCATATGACTATGAATCCTAACATCCTAGAGAAGGGGAAAATGACCTAAATGAACCATTAGTATCCCCCTGGAAAATAAGTCTGGTGATTTCATACCTTAAATTTTGGCATGGAATACTTGTGAAAGAACCTTGATTGTTCATTCACCTGAGATAACGCCAACTAAAAACTAACAAAGAAGTTTTCTAACACCTCTAGCAACCTTATTAACATCATTTCTCACCATAAAAGTGACTTTCATTTGCTCGTGAATTTCTACAAAAAAATTCATGTGTGAAAAATTATTCAGGTTTTTCAAAACTAATAAATATTAAACTTTGCATTTGTCTTTAACTTCATCATTCCATTAACATACCATTACAACTAAGATGCATTACTTCAGTAGAATATCCATGGCTGTGAAAAACTAGGCTGATTTTTACATCATAAAAAGTATATACATAGTTCACATGATTTCTACTAATTCCATGTTCTTAACTCTAACATTCATCATTTTATTTTATATTTTTTAAGGAGAGAGAAGGACATTAGGCAAGGAGGATCCCATAACAGCCAATGTAGGCTGCATAATTGATGTCTAATGTTATAGGCTGGATCCTCTTACTAAGGTGAACAAAGATTTTGATTATGCATCTTCGAATCTATAGGCTTTGGCAAGTACTAGCGCTACCCTACCAAAAGGAAAAGCAAGAAAAGGTGTCCTAGGTACAAAAACTCACTCATCCCGGTTCATAATTACAGGATGTGTTCATGAGCATCATCAAGAGGGAGGTGCCTCTGCGATAAAAGGAAAAGTCACTTTCCAATACCACTCCCTAGAGTGCTTGCTTTTCTTGGAGGCACTTGAGGTAAAGGAGAAATTGCAAGCTATTGGCTTGGACCAATACATGTGATAGCTACCGAGGATCATTAATGCCCCGTTCATAAAGTCCTATGACAAGAGGGCAAAGATTGGGAAGTGACCATGTCAGATGGAAGCACACGAAGGGTGATGATCTCAGAACATGATATCTGCAAAGCCATGTAACTACCCCCAGCCACACCTACCTATTATATACACATTATGTGTGCATATACTAGGAGGCTAGCCCACATTAGGCTTGTGAGCATGTGAGCATGAGAAGAAGCTCTAATGGAGCATGGGAAGAAGCTCTAATGGAGCATGGGTTAGGACTAACCTTAAGGGTTAAGGTTAGGGTCACGCATCCAAGGCTCACACATGGAAAATGGAGAGTCAAGTGTCACTTTAGGGCTAGGTTATGTTATGCTCTCTTGTGTAGAGAGGATCATAACTACTCACCGACCATTTCACACTATAGCTACATGCAACTGGATTGCAGTTATACCTCTTGATGGTATGGGACATCAAGGTAAAGGTATGATGTATTTCATTATAATTCATGTGTGCATCCCTTAGGCTTTGGATAGATGTGAATTAATGAGATGTGATGTGAATGGATGAGATGTGAATGAATGTGATGTGATGAAATGTGGATATGGGTAGATGCGAGTGGATGAGATTTGATGAGGATAAATGAGGAAAGATGTGATTGGATGAGAATGGGAATACATATGAAATGGATGTAGATTAAATAATGTGGATTGATGTGGAACAATGTGGAAAGACGAGAGTTCGTTATAGAAACTGTATTTATAACATGTTTTTAAATGACTGTTTTATGTCAAGAATGCTGGGGAAGCATTTTGACTATCTTGTGAATGAGGTCGTGGAGACCTAATTGATAAAGTTGCAACAGCTGACGGAGAGTCAACGGAGGACGTCTCGCCTAGCAAGGTTGACCAACCGCGATTCGATTTAAATGGTGAGCTTCCGGTACGATGGATGAGGGACTACAGAAGCAGCCTATGAGTGAAGCGCTAGGTGACCTGCGAAGGATCGTAGAGGGTACTGACCATACGGTGCTCAAGCTTTGGGTCGTCAAAGATACCCACACTTGCATCGTGGAAGATATTGGAACAAGGAGTAAGAGTTGTCTTCTGAATTCAGCATGGATCTGGTTGATTGACCTTGCTGGTCCTCAACGGAGATGAGTCCATGGCTCTTTTATATGGATCTGTTGGTTGATCTTGCTGATCTTCAACGAAGATTCCATTTTGAGTTTTTAAAGTGAATATATTGCTAGGTACTATGAGCTCAACACTATCGAAAAGGCCCCTAAGTGGACAGGTGGTGAGTGTTTTGGTTGCCAATGATGCCATAGGTACACGAAAAATTGGAAATTAGGATTCAACCGGATGTTTTAGAGGACTATGATTAGTGATACTATAGTTTCATTATAAGATTGTTTTAAAGACAGCTGAATCTGTGAAAAAGGAAATTTCATATTGGGTGTGTAAGTGGCGTGACTAGTTTTAAGTTTGCATGAATATCCGGCTAGGGGACCTGGGAACTCTTTTTCCTGGTACCCGGGACAAAACCTAACCAAATTCTTAAATGGATCCCATCACTACAATGGTTGGGCAGTTGGCTAACCCACGGGACTAGGCTGGACTGATGGATCCCTAAAATGAGACTCAATTCTGTTATGGTACGATAGATGAAATAAATCCCAAATAAAAATTGTTCTATGAAAAAGAATCAACGTCTGTGCCTCTCAATGAGGAAAAAAGCGTTGGTCTCTATGATCCAAGTGCAAGTCTTTTCCTTGATCTGACTATGGGACATACAGGTTTGGTCAGATCAGTTCAGTTAGTTAAGGCTCTCTACTATGTTTGAGAAAAAATATCCTGGAGGAATCGCTCGTGCTTTTCGGGCGAGGAAAGTTTTTCCGGGGGATTAGTCTCTTGTCCGAATATACGTGGGCGAGGCCCCGAGTGAGGGACCCTAGCCCGTGCAAGAAGTGCTCCTTTCGCGCGAGACTACTAGCACCCCAGAATTTGTTGCGCAGTGGGGACAAGGATCTTTCAGTTGTTGGTATCAGAGCGAATTGGCTAAAGTGGATCAACCGAGAAGCCAAAAATGTCAGAAATTTATGAGGTAATAGTAAAAGGTTAGATATGAGTGATGAAATTCATACAAATTGATATTCAGAGACTGAAATTCATAATTTAGTAATTAGGTCTTCAGATAGAAGTACCGCAATCGCATGGAATCCATGACTTGCTTGAGGCCTAGACATGATTGTACTTACCTTATAATTCCAAGGACCGTGACTACCCGTATATACTGAGGGTATAACTACAACTCTTTACTGGCAGTATATACGAGGAAATCTAAGACTTTGAAATTATAAGTAAAAATGCTATCCAGATGATGAATTCGAATGTGGTTGATATGATTTTAAAACTCTGGTTGAGAACAGATGAGTTGATTTGGATTCTGATTGAAAAATGATGATTCTTGAATTTTGGTTGAAAAGCAATAAGCTGAGCAAAATCACAATGAGGATGAATGGGACGAGTCCCTGTAATGATGTTCATAACTGGAATGATGATAATGACTTCAACAAATCACTATGAGATTAGTAGATTGCGCTGACAGATTGCTATTGTTAACACTTGACCTAGCGGATCAAGTTAAGGGATGACAAATTAAAAACCTATGTAATTGAAATTCCCATGGAGAAATTATAAGTAAAAATGCTATCCAGATAATGAATTCGAATGTGGTCGATATGATTTTAAAACTCTGGTTGAGAACAGATGAGTTGATTTGGATTCTGATTGAAAAATGACGATTCCTGAATTTTGGTTGAAAAGCAATAAAGCTGAGCAAAATCACAATGAGGATCAATGGGACGAGTCCCTGTAATGATGTTCATAACTGGAATGATGATAATGACTTCAACAAATCACTATGAGATTAGTGGATTGCGCTGACAGATTGCTACTGTTAACACTTGACCTAGCGGATCAAGTTAAGGGATGACAAATTAAAAACCTATATAATTGAAATTCCCATGGAGAAATTATATGTAAAAATGCTATCCAGATGATGAATTCGAATGTGGTTGATATGATTTTAAAACTCTGGTTGAGAACAGATGAGTTGATTTGGATTCTGATTGAAAAATGATGATTCCTGAATTTTGGTTGAAAAGCAATAAGCTGAGCAAAATCACAATGAGGATGAATGGGACGAGTCCCTGTGATGATGTTCATAACTGGAATGATGATAATGACTTCAACAAATCACTATGAGATTAGTGGATTGCACTAACAGATTGCTACTGTTAACACTTGACCTAGCGGATCAAGTTAAGGGATGACAAATTAAAAACCTATATAATTGAAATTCCCATGGAGAAATGTTCTAAATGGAAATTTTGGTCTAATGGGCCATTATTGTATTAAGGATATGAATGTTATGATCTGAATGAATTGTTATCTGATGTGAGTTCTATATAAGGGATCTTTATCTTAGGATTCTATTGGGTCGACCAGACTATAAGGAACCCCATAATCAAATGGATCTTAAGGGAAAGAGTTGTCCTCTAGTTTGCGAGATAAGGACATCTCGCGTTTTTTAAGTGGGGTAGGATGTAAGATTCCTCCCTCTAGCTTTTGAGGTGTACATGTGTAAGAACCTTCCCTTCTGATCTTATAATTATTCCCCTCTCTAAAATAAAAGAAAGATCCTATTTTACCCTGTTTTGGCCTGGAGAGAGAAAATGTGAAGAGGGAGGTAATTCAAAATTGAGATATTTTTGGATATAAAAATCCTCCTAGTGTCTAAAATGGTTTCCCCTCAAACAGAAATTCAAAAAGAACTTGCCAATGTGCAATTAATTGAAAATAGGTATAAAGGACCTTAGCCTAAGGGTCCAGATTTTCACAATTTTTTGGATTATGGTCCAATTAAGGTTCTTATGGGCCAATAGGATCAATCCAAGTGTAGGGAGGAGATAAATTGAATAATAAAAGAAAAACCCCCCAAAAATGAGTAAATGCTCACATAAGACGAAGAGTGGACTAAGGACCAAAGAAAAGAATTAAAAAGCTAAATTTTGACACCTTAGTGTGGGGATCTCCCCTCATGAAGTAGGCGCCTTTTTCTCATCATTAGCCCCAATTTTTAATCAATAAAATGAGATATTTTCATCTCTCCTGTTTCAAAACCAGATCCAAAAAGTAAGCTCAACTGACCAAAAATGGTCAAAAATTGACCAAGCTGATCTCAAAAATTCTAGAATAAGTTTACTTGGTAATAGGCTCACTTTTTTCTATAAATAGAAGCCTCCCCCTTTGTAAAAGCTTAATGGTGTTTATGCACTGTTATTCTACTCCTATCTTGAACCATCTACATTGAATTTTTTAATAATTCAATTGTTTTTGGCCTAATCCTCTCCAAAGTGAATTGGTGGCCAGTCTTGCTTCAAACAAGAGTAGAGCCCTCAATCCCTCAAGCCAAAGGAGAGCTTACAAGCTCTATGTAAGCTCATTTTTTTACTTTGTTTACGAATTTTTAATGAAAAATCTATGGTTTACTTGAATTTTTATGTTTTGCAAATGTTTGAATTAATTTCAAATGCTATGCCTTTGATAAAAAGGCCACCCCCTTCTCTTCTTTACATTCCAACCTTTCTCAATCCTATAAAGATTAACTAAGTGATTAATTAAACTCTTCTTATTGTTTACTCTCTTGAATTTAGAAAATTATGTAGATTAGAGTTCTATAATTCTAAATTGGATTAATTAAGTTAAATAAAGAAAGATAAAAATGAGAAATGGTCAGCCATACAAAGGAGGAGGTTATGGCAAAATTTTCCAAAATTTTGTGAAAAAGAAAGTTTATTTTTATGTTATTCCAAAAGAGTAATTCCCACCATTTTTGCATCTAAAAGAAATATTCCAACTACTCGATGTACATATTCACCTATGAATATGCATGGATATCACTGATATAATTATTAAAATTGATTTTTATACATAGAAAGATACATAAAGGAATTTTTTTATTACAAAAGTGTTATGCATAAAGGAATTTTTTTTATTATAAAAGTGTTATTCTTACTAAATTTGATTTTTATGCATAGAAAGATGCATAAAGGAATTTTTTTTATTATAAAATCATTATTCTTATAAAATTTGATTTTTATGCATAAAAAGATGCGTAAAGAAATTCTTTTTATTATAAAAGTGATATTCCTATCAAAATTTGATTTTATGCATAAATAGATGCATAAAAGGATTTTTTTTATAAAGGTGTTATTCCCATTGAAGTTGATTTTTATGCATATATAGATGCATAAAGAATTTTTACATCAAAATTAGAATTCTCTTAAATTCTATGTTTAAATTCTATGAGTATTTGATAAATGAATAATTAAATACTCTAAGAGAGAAAATTCTATCGTTTTATATTCACACCGATTGTAAAAAGAAAATTCACGAAATCTATCGAGATCGAAATATTCAGATAAATGATTAATTTATTCCTAATTGGAATTCGTAACTAATCTAGAAATCAGTTAAGTGAATATTCAAAGAAAGAAATTCAGTAAAATAGTAATTGAATTATCAAACCTTTTCGAGAAAGATAGTTCATGAAAAATCTTATCGGACTCAAACCTTGAATCAGACTATGACCAAGACCAAACTCTTTCTTTAGTTTCGAGGAAAGAATGGATGTGGATGTGTATGTGTATGTGAAGAATGGATGTGGATGTGTATGTGAAAGAATGGATGTGGATGTGTATGTGAAATAAGGGATGTGGATGTATGTGAAAGAATGGATGTGGATGTGTATGTGAAAGAATGGATGTGGATGTGTATGTGAAAGAATGTGATGTGATGTGATGTAAAGAGATGTGATGTGACATCATGAATATATGTGGATGTGAAGTGATAGATATGAATGTATGGATAGATATGGGTAGTCGTACATGTGAACGATTGGATGGATGTGGATGAATGAGATGAGATGTGTATGAATGAGATATGATGTGGATAGAATGTATGTGATGTTATGTGGATAGAATGTATATGATGTTATGTGGATAGATGTGATGTGATGTTATGTGGATAGAATGTATGTGATGGGATGGTAATGTGAATAAATGAGATGTGATGTCATGTGAGTCGAGATGTGAATGAATGATATGGGATGTGAATGGATGAGATGTGATGTGATGTGAATCTGGATGTGAATGAATGAGATGTGATGTCATGTGAATCGGGATGTGAATGAATGATATGGGATGTGAATGGATGATATGTGATGTGATGTGAATCGGGATGTGAAGGAATGAGATGTGATGTGAAGGAATGAGATGTGATGTGATGTGAATCGGGATGTGAATGAATGAGATGAGATGTGATGTGAAATGGATGTGATGTAAATTGGGATAGATGTGAATGGATGTTATGTGATGTGAATGAATGTGATGTGATGTGATGTGAAACGGGATAGATGTGAATGAATGAGATGTGATGTGAATGGATGAGATGTGAATGGATGAAATGTGAATGGATGAGATGTGAATGGATGAGATGTGAATGAATGTGATGTGATGAAATGTGGATATGGGTAGATGCGAGTGGATGAGATCTAATGAGGATAAATGAGGAAAAATGTGATGAAATGAAAATGATGTGATTGAATGAGAATGGGAATACATATGAAATGGATGTGGATTAAATAATGTGGATTGATGTGGAACAATGTGGAAAGATGAGAATTCATTATAGAAACTGTATTTATGACCTGTTTTTAAATGACTGTTTTATGTTAGGAATGCTAAGGAAGCATTTTGACCGTCTTGTGAATGAGGTCGTGGGGAGACCTAACTGATAAAGTTGCAACAGTTGACGGAGAGTCAAGAGAGGACATCTCGCATAGCAAGGTCGGCTGAGGTCTTGACCAGCCTCCGCTTGATTTAAATGGTGAGCTTCCTGTACAGTGGATGAGGGACTAAAGAAGCAGCCTATGTGAGTGAAGGGCTAGGTGACCTACGAAGGATCCTAGAGGGTGCTGACCATACGGTGCTCAAAATCTGGGTCACCAAAGATACCCACACGTGCATCATGGAAGATATTGGAACAAGGAGTAAGAGTTGTCTTCAGAATTTGGCATGGATCTGGTTGATTGACCTTGCTGGTCCTCAACGGATGAGTCCATGGCTCTTTTATATGGATCTGTTGGTTGATCTTGCTGATCTTTAACGGAGATTCCATTTTGATTCTCTTAAGTGAATATATTGCTGGGTACTATGAGCTAGGAACTATCAAAAAGGCCCCTAAGTGGACAAGTAATGAGCGTTCTGGTTTGCCAATGATGCCATAGGTACACCGATGAAAGAAAAATTGAAAATTAGGATTCAACCGGATATTTTGGAGGATTATGATCAGTGATACTATAGTTTCATTATAAGATTGTTTTAAAGACAGCTGAATCTATGAAAAAGGCAATTTCATATTGGGTGTGTAAGTGGCATGACTAGTTTTAAGTTTGCATGAATATCCGGCTAGGGGGCCTGGGAACTCTTTTCCCAGGTATCCGGCGTGGGAACTCTTTTCCCCGGTACCCGGGACAAAACCTAAAATGGATCCCATCACTATAGTGGTTTGGTGGTTGGCTAACCCACGGGACTAGATGGGGTTAGGCTGGATTGATTGATCCCTAAAATGAGACTCAATTCTGTTATGGTATGATAGATGAAATAAATCCTGGATAAAAATTGTTCTATGGAAAAGAATCAATGGCTCTGCCTCTCAATGAGGGCATCGGTCTTCTTAACCAAAGTCTAATAATAGACCCACTACTAGAGAACTCTCTAGGTTCACTAAGCACATGTGATTACTGCTCTCCCATTCACTGCAGCAATATTGTTGTTTATATCAGCCTCTATGAAATCCTTCACTAGATTAAACCAGCTACTCATCTCATAAAAACAATATCCCTGCTCACTTGCATCTCACAAGTAATGGGATTATCGTATCTATAAAAGTTCTTCTCAAAAGGAAGTGTCCAATGAAGATATATATTTTTTCTTTGGGATCCAATTTGCTTCTCACTTCCTCTGGCACATGTACATAGGCATTGTAGCCAACCACTTTCAAGTGTGTCAAATCTAGTTTTCTGCCATTAAATTTCTATTCAGGTGTCATGTTGAACTACTCTAGTGTGGGTCCTATTCATAATGTAAGTTGTTGTTACTATTGCATGTCCTTTCTTTTTTTGGAATCCCATTTTGTTGTGCGGTATCCCTACACGTGAACTACCTCTTTATCTCGTGCTCCCTTAGATAATCTCTAAAGTTATTAGAGAAATATTCTCCCCTATCATATGATCTTAGGCATTTTATATGCATGCTTTTTTCTTTCTTAACCATAGCTTCGAATCTCTAAAAGTGTGATTTTCTCTTTCATAGAGTAAACCCACACCTTTCTAGTGTAGTCATCAATGAATGGTACATAATAGTGGCATCCTTTGATATCATTTTTGTTGGATCGCAAACATTAGAATGCATCACATCCAATGGTCTTTGAGTTTCATCACTATTATGTGGAAATGCCTGTTGATTAGATTAATATTTTCCCAATTGGTCTTTGAATTACATTCCTATTATGTGGAAATGCTTGCTTATTAGATTATTTTCCCAATTGGCATGCTTCACATACCTTGTGCATTCCATCCACTTGAAACTTCAACAAACCTTTAACAATGCTTTGGGCGTACATATCTTTGAGCCACTAAATATTGACATGACCAATACACTTATGCCAAATGTCAATGTTTGCAATTGTGCCTATACCATGTACAAACATTGCAGCCTTTACTTCAGGCATGTTTTCATCTAATGCAAATATTTTACCAATTTTGTTGCCCTTTGCAACCACGCATCATTTGTTATTGAAGTCCTCTACATAACAACCATGCAGCTTTGGGCCTGCATATTTTTAAGCCATCAAATATTGACATGATCAATACTCTTATACCAAATCTCAATACTCTTATACCAAATCTCAATGTTTGCAATCACACCTATAACATGTGCAAACATTGCAACCTTTACTTCAAGAATGCTTAAATTTAATGTAAATGTTTTACGAATTTTGTTGCCCTTTGCAACCACGTGACATTTGTTATTGAAGTCTTCTACATAATATCCATGAGGGTCTAACCTCACTTGTGACCCTACTCCAACAAAAACCAAGTTTTTTATAAGATTGGGAATATTAAGTATATCATCTAGGTACTTCATTTTTACATCCTGCATAGATAATAGCAGGTCTTACCAGTTACATGTGTAATAGGATGCGTAGTATCATCAACTATTTCTTTATATCTTGGTTTTTTTATTTTCTTTATATCTCTAAACCATTGTCCATGAATAGACATGTGGTTAGACATACCCGAATCAACATACCACACATCTCTAGGATTCCTTGTATCTACAATCATAGAACTAAGCATATGCTACATCACAAATAGCTTCTCACTTCTATCTTCACCTTGCTTGCATGAAGATGCATAATTCCCTTGTTGTAGTTTCCCACTTTTTATGTCATTTTGCTTTCTATAACACTCCAACATTTCTATAAAAAAAATTCACGCGTGAAAAACTATTCAAGTTTTTCACAACTGATAAATATTAAGCTTTGCATTTGTCTTTAACTTCATCATTCCATTAACATACCATTGCAACTAACATGCATTACTTTAGTAAAATATTAACCTTTTTTAGGCATAAATATCTCTTAATATGCATGGATATGAAAAACTAGGCGCGGGTTTTTCATGCCATAAAAAGTATACATAGTTGACATGATTTCTATTGATTCCATATTCTTAACTGTAACTAATTCATCATTTAATTTTGTTTCTTTAATGGAGAGAAAGAGAAATAGGCAAGGAGGATCCCCTACTAGCCAATGTAGGTTGACGTAATTGATGTCTAATGTTATAGACTAGCTCCTCCTGCTAAGGAGAACAAAGATTTTGACTATGCATCTTCGAATCTAGAGTCTTCGACAAGTACCAACACTACCCAAACCAAAAAGAAGAGTAAGAAGAAGGTGTATTGGGACCAAAAACTCACTTATCTTGGTCCATAATTATAGGATGTGGTCATGATCATCATCAAAAGGGAGGTGCCTCTACGACAAAAGGAAAAGTCACTTTCCAATACCACTCCCTAGAGTGCTTTCTTTTCTTATAAGAACTAGAGGTAAAGGAGAAATTGCAAGGTGTTAGCTTGGACCAATACATACCGTAGCTACCAACAAGGATCATTAATTCCCCGCTCTGTGTTGACTTCATCAAGTCCTATGACAAGAGGACAAAGATTGGTAAGTGACCATGTTAGACGGAAGAACACAAAGGGTGATGATCTTTGAAGATGATATCCGAGAAGCTATGCAACTACCCCCAACCCAAAAAGTCAAACCAAGTCAAAAACAAGGATTTTCCATTCAACACAATGCTAAAGGAGCATGCTAAATGAGAAGATATTGAACAACAATAGGGTGAAATATGCGAATGTTAGATGAATGATTGGACGAGCAGTGTGCATGATCATGCAGATAAATCTAGTGGATAGGTACAACAAAATTGACCTACATAAACATTTTAAAAGATTCATATGAATTTTAAGGATGATTGGGTGTACTATCTACACAAGAAAAATTATACTTGTTTATCCCAACATTAGAACAAAGTGGTGAATCCATACCTCCTCACCAAGGTGTTGAGCCACATCATAGATGCACCACTCCCCATGGAAAGAGGAAGTCCTAGTGAAGCCAACACCAGTCACACAAGATGATGTACAAGATACAGGATCTACAAGAAGACCTTTATTAAGCCAAGCCCACAAGAGTCTAGATTGAGCCAAGAACATACAAGGGAAGCAAGATGGACATGCCTCCCTCCCTAATCATGTTCCTTGGGCCAAAGTTTAGCACAAAAATTGATTTTGTCACCATCATCAATTCGTAAGCCACCTCGATAGTCAAACCTTTACAAACTGTGCAAGAGTAAGAAACATTTTCATTTCAAGCAACATTATCTATCCAAAACATTCCCATATAGATACAAGAGAATGGGCAATAGAGCCCTAGAGAACAAGTAGAGGAACACATACCTTCCCCACTATAAGAGTCATTTGTGGAAGTGCAAGTACCAAAGGAAGAGGAGAAAAAGACGGAGAACGAGGTACCACAAGTAGAAAAACCACGTGTAGAAATAGAGGCCCCAAAAAAGACAAAGCCTTAACCTAAATAGCATCAGACAAGGGGTTGGTCTTTCCATTTCACCTCATACAAAGTTCAAATGCAAGAAGATTAAGATAGTGAAATATTGGTATCAAACTGTCACAGTAGATATAAAGATGTAAGCTCATACAAAGTTCAGATGCAAGAAGATGAAGATAGTGAAAAATTGGTATCAAATTGTCATAGTTATATCCTCACACACAATCAAACATTGTAGCTTGTGAGAAGAAGAAATCTAAAAGGCTAAAAAGGAGTTTCTTAAGGAATTCAAGAAGGTTATTAGCTTGTAAAGAAGAAATTGAGAAGGTCAAAGAGGAGTTTCTTAAGGAAGCCAAAAGGAGAAAGGCATTGAAATAGGGTCTGCAAGTAAGGAAGCAGGTGTATCAAACAATTTTGGGAGAGATCAAGTGTATAAATGCTATGAAACTAGATTTTCACAAAACATTTTAAGAATTTATGGCTCATGAAGAAGAGTCTCAAAGGGTGCAAGCCCAGATTAGCAAGCACATCAAAGAGCTACAAAATGAGAAGAAAGAATGTAAACAAAAACCATAACAGGAGGTGACCAAGGCCCAAGAGTTTTATAACAAACTACAACAAGTAGAAAAGACTATGAGACAAGCAAGAAGTTGGCAAAAGAGAGTATTTCAAAATTAAACAAGGATGAGAATGTAAAGAAACAAAGGATTGAGTATCTTGAGAAGGAACATGAGAACCTGAGTAGGCAATATGCACAAGCAATAAGAGCACATAATGTAGAACTCAAAGCAAGAAAAGAGCAGCTATCCATGGTAATAGTCACCAAGTGGTAACACATCTCACCACCTCTCTCCAAGAGTCAAGTTAGATTTACAATCAAAGGAGGAGGCACTTAAGTAGATGTTAGTATAGTTGCATATGTTGAGAAGGTGACACTAATGTGTTACTTAGATATTTGTTATGTGATGTGTACATATGATATATGCATGAGTTAAAAAGACTATTGGGATGCATGTTTAGACTGATTTGTATAGGAGTGTGTGTGTGACTATTATTTTTAAAGGAGGAGGCACTTAAGTAGATGTTAGTATAGTTGCATATGTTGAGAAGGTGACACTAATGTGTTACTTAGATATTTGTTATGTGATGCGGACATATGATATATGCATGAGTTAAAAAGACTAATGGGATGCATGTTTGGACTGATTTGTATAGGAGTGTGTGTGTGACTATTATTTTTAAAGTGGTGTATGTAGTTAAAGAAAAAAAATCAATTATGAGTGCATGAGTTCACATTGGCCCCATAGGTCGAGAGGGCTTTGCCTTGATGAAAAGACCACCCCCCCTTCTCTTCTTTACATTCAAGCCTTTCTTAATCCTAGAAAGATTAACTATATTAAACTCTTCTTATTGTTTACTCTCTTGAATTTACAAAATTGTGTAGATTAGAGTTCTATGAATCTATTTTTGGGTTAATTCAAGTCAATTAAAGAATGATAAAAATGAGAAATGGTCAGCTATACAAAGGAGGTTATGGTAAAATTTTTCAAAATTTTGTGGAAAAGAATAATTGTTTTTAAGTTATTCCAAAAGAGTAATTCCCACCATTTTTGCATCTAAAAGAAATTTTTTGATCACTCCATGTACATATTCACCTACGAATATGCATGGATATCACTGATATTAATTATTAAAATTGATTTTTTACATAGAAATATGCATAAAGGAATTATTTTTATTTCAAAAGTGTTATTCTCATTACAATTGACATTTATGCATAGAAAGATGCATAAAGAAATTATTTTTATTTCAAAAGTGTTATTCTCATTAAAATTGATTTTTATGCATAGAAAGATGCATAAAGGAATTATTTTGATTTCAAAAGTGTTATTCTCACATTAAAATTGATTTTTTTGCATAGAAAGATGCATAAAGGAAATTTTTTTTCAAAAGTGTTATTATCATTAAAATTGAATTTTATGCATAGAAAGATGCATCAAGGAATTATTTTTATTTCAAAAGTGTTATTCTCATTAAAATATATTTTTATGCATAGAAATATGCATAAAGGAATTATTTTTATTCCAAAAGTCTTATTGTCATTAACATTGATTTTTATGCATAGAAAGATGCATAAAGGAATTATTTTTACTTCAAAAGTGTTATTCTCATTAAAATTGTTTTTATTCCAAAAGTTTTATTCTCATTAACATTGATTTTTATGCATAGAAAGATGCATAAAGGAATTATTTTTTTTTCAAAAGTTTTATTCTCATTAAAATTAATTTTTATGCATAGAAAGATGCATAAAGGAATCATTTTTATTTCAAAAGTGTTATTCCCATTAAAATTAATTTTTATGCATAAATAGATGCATAAAGAATTTTTATATCAAAATTCAAATTCTCTTAAATTCTATGTTTAAATTCTATGAATAGATGTGATGAGATGTGATGTGAATCAGATAGATGTGAATGGATGGATGGATGGATGTGATGTGAATAGAGGTGATGAGATGTGAGGTGAATAGATGTGATGAGATGTGATGTGAATCAGATAGATGTGAATTAATGGATGGATGGATTTGATGTTAATAGAGGTGATGAGATGTGAGGTGAATAGATGTGATGTGAATCAGATAGATGTGAATGAATGGATGGATGGATGTGATGTGAATAGAGATGATGAGATGTGAGGTGAATAGATGTGATGAGATGAGATGTGATGTGAATCAGATGGATGTAAATGTGTATGTGAAGAATGGATGTGAATGAGTATGTGAAAGAATGGATGTGAATGTATGTGATGAAAATTGATGTGAATGTGTATGTGAAGAATGGATGTGAATGAGTATGTGAAAGAATGGATGTGAATGTGTATGTGAGGAATGGATATGGATGTGTATGTGAAGAATGGATGTGAATGAGTATGTGAGAGAATGGATGTGAATGTATGTGATGAAAATGGATGCGAATGTGTATGTGAAGAATGGATGTGAATGAGTATGTGAAAGAATGGATGTGAGTGTGTATGTGAAGAATGGACATGGATGTGTATTTTAAGAATGGATGTGAATGAGTATGTGAAAGAATGGATGTGAATGAGTATGTGAAAGAATGGATGTGAATGTGTATGTGAAGAATGGATGTGAATGAGTATGTGAAAGAATGGATGTGGATGTATGTGAAAGAATGGATATAGATGTGTATGTGAAAGAATGTGATGTGATGTAAAGAGATGTGATGTGACATGAATATATGTGGATGTGATGTGATAGATATGAATGTATGGATAAATGTGAGAAGTCGTACATGTGAACGATTGGATGGATGTGGATGAATGAGATGAGATGTGTATGAATGAGATATGATGTGGATAGAAGTGATGTGATATAATGTGGATAAAATGTATGTGATGGGATGGTTATGAGAATGTATGTGGTGGATTTGAACGAATGAATGTGGTGGATTTGAACGACTGAATGTGATGGATATGAAAGCATGTGATGTGATGTAAATGGAGATAGATGTGATGTAAATGGAGATAGATGTGATGTGTGATGTGAACGAATATGATGTGATGAGATGTGGATATGGGTAGATGCGAGTGGATGAGATCTGATGATGCGGATAAATGAGAAAAGATGTGATGAGATGGAAAATGATGTGATGAAAATGGGAATACATATGAAATAAACGAGAATTGATGTGGAACAATATGGAAAGATGAGAGTTTGTTATAGAAACTATATTTATGACATGTTTTTAAATGACCTTTTTATGTCAAGAATGCTGGGGAAGCATTTTTACCGTCTTGTGAATGAGGTCATGGAGACCTAATCTGATAAAGTTGCAATAGCAGACGGAGAGTCAATGGAGGACATCTCACATAGCAGTGTCGACCAAGGTCTTGACCAGCCTCGGTTCGATTTAAATGGTGAGCTTCTAGTATGGTTGATGAGGGACCAAGGAAGCGGCCTATAAGTGAAGGGCTAGGTGACTTGTGAAGGATCCTAGAGGAGGGTGCTAACCATACGGTGCTCGGGCTCTGGGTCGCCGAAGATACCCACGTGCATCGAGGAAGATATTGGAACAAGGAGTAAGAGTTATTTTCTAAATTCAGGCATGGATATGGTTGATTGACCTTGCTGGTCCTCAATGGATGAGTCCATGGCTCTTTTATATGGATCTGTTGGTTGATCTTGCTGATCTTCAACAGAGATTCCATTTTGATTTTTATAAGAGTAAAAATATTGTCGGTTACTATGAGCTAGGAACTATCGAAAAGGCCCCTGAGTGGACAGGTGGTGAGCCTTCTGGTTGCCAATGATACCATAGGTACACCGATGAAGGGAAAATTAGAAATTAAGATTTAACCGGATGGAGGATTATGATCAGTGACACTTTGGTTTCATTAAATGATTGTTTTAAAGGTAGCTGATTTTGTGAAAAAAGGCAATTTCATATTGGGTGTGTAAGTGGTGTGACTAGTTTTAAGTTTGCATGAATATCCGGCTAGGGGGCCTGGGAACTCTTTTCCCTAGTACCCGGGACAAAACCTAACCAAATTCTTAAATGGATCGCATCATTACAGTGGTTGGGTGGTTAGCTAACCCACGGGACTAGGCTGGATTGATGGGTCCCTAAAATGAGACTCAATTCTATTATGGTACGATAGATGAAGTAAATCCCAGATAAAAATTATTCTATGGAAGAGAATCAACGGGTATGCCTCTCAATGAGGAAAAAAGTGTTGGTCTCTATGATCCAAGTGCAATCTTTTCCTTGATCTGATTATGGGACTTATGGGTTTGGTCAAATCACTTCAGTTAGTTAAGGCTTTTGACTACGTTGTTGGAGGAATCGCCCGTGCTTTCCAGGCGAGGGAAGTATTTCTGAGTTCGGTTTTGGAAGAACCGAGGGATTAGTCTCTTGTCCGGATATCTATGGTGGGCGAGGCTCCGATTGAGGGACCATTCCCCGCGCAAGAAGTGCTACTTCCATTGCTAGTACCCCCCCTGAATTCGTTGCGCATTGGGGACAAGAATCTTTCAGTTGGTATCAGAGCAAATTGGCTAATGTGGATCAACCGTGAAGCCAAAAATGTAAAAAATTTATGAAGTAGCAGTAAAAGGTTGTAATTGTGATGAAATTCATACAAATTGATATTTAGACTGAAATTCATAAATTAGTAATTGGGTCTTCAGATGGAAGTACCGCGATTGCATGGAATCGCTGACTTGCTTGAGGCCTAGACATGATAGTATTTATCTTATAATTCCAAGGACCATGACTACCCATATATACCGAGGTATAACTGCAGTTCTTTACTGGTAGTATATACGAGTAAATCTAAGACTTAAAATTATAAGCAAAAATGCTATCCAGATGATGAATTCGAATGTGGTTGATATGATTTTAAAAACTAACACCATATTGGGGAATATGGAAATTTTCTATAAGTTTGGGACACGTGGTCAAAACTTTGGATTTGCCATAACTTGAACACCATTACTCCAAATTGTGCGCTTTAAAGCTTAATAGATCCCTCTTTTCAAGCGCTTTCCAATGATAGGTCACATGATAGGGTTTTGAGAAACTTATAGACATGTTAATCGGGTCCCACCTTTTTAGTATTACAAAAATGGGACTTGGGAGATTCCCAAACTCACGAATATGGTGTTAACTCTAGTTGAGAACTGATGAGTTGATTTGGATTCTAATTGAAAAATGATGATTCCTAAGTTTTGGTTGAAAAGCGATATAGCTGAGTAAAACCACAATGAGGATGAATGGGACGAGTCCCTGTGTGATGATGTTTGTAACTGGAATGATGATAAAATGACTTCAGCAAATCACTATGAGATTAGTGGATTGTGCGGACAGATTGCTACTGTTCACAATTGACCCAGTGGATCAAGTTAAGGGATGTCAAATTAAAAATCTCTATAATTGAAAATTCCCATGGAGGACTGTTCATATGGAAATTTTGGTCTTACGGATCATTATTGTGTGAAAGATATGAATGATATGATATGAAAGAATTGTTATCTGATGATGAGTTATATATAAGGGATCTTTTTCCCAGGATTCTGTTGGATTCACCAGACTATAAGGAACCCCAGAATCAGTTGGATCGTAAGGGAAAGAGTTGTCCTCTAATTCGTAAGATGAGGACATCTCGAGTTTTTTAAGTGGGGTAGGATGTAAGATTCCTTGCTCCAACTTTTGAGGTGTGCGGGTATAAGAACCTACCCTTTTGATCTTTTAATTATTCCCCTCTAATTTGTAAGATGAGGACATCTCGAGTTTTTTAAGTGGGGTAGGATGTAAGATTCCTCGCTCCAACTTTTGAGGTGTGCGGGTATAAGAACCTACCCTTCTGATCTTTTAATTATTCCCCTCTCTGAAATAAAAGAAAGATCCTGTTTTGGCCTAGAGAGAGAGAAAATATCTAGAGGGAGGTAATTCAAAATTGAGATAATTTTGGATATAAAAATCCTCCTAGTGTCTAAAATGATTTCCCCTGAAACAGAAATTCAAAAAGAACTTTCCAATGTGCAATTGGAATTAATTGAAAATAGGTAAAAAGGACCACAGCTTTAACGGTACAGATTTTCAAAAAAAATTGGATTATGGTCCAATTAAGGTTTCTATGGACCAATAAGATTAATCCAAATGTAGAGAGGAGATAAATTGAAGAATAAAAGAAAAACCCCCAAAAATGAGTAAATGCTCACATAAGATGAAGAGTTGACTGAGTACAATGTTTATTAGTTAAAAATTAAGAGATATTTAGAGGAAATGATGCATTTTGACACCTCAGTGTGGGGATCTCCCCTCATGATGGAGGCACCTATTTCACATGTGTGGAGGAGTTTTAAACTCAAAAATAATGAGATATTTTTATCTCTCCTGTTTCAACTAGATCCAAAAAGTAAGCTAAACTGACCCAAAAATGGTCAAAATTGACCAAACTGATCTGGAAATTTTTAGAATCAGTTTGCTTGGTTAGAGGCTCACTTTTTCCTATAAATAGAAGCCTCCCCCTTTGTAAAAGCTTAAGTGTATTTATGCACTATTACTCTGCTCTCTTGTCCTGAGCCATTTACATTGAATTTTTTAATAATTCAATTGTTTTTGGCCTAATCCTCTCCAAAGTGAATTGGTGGCCACTCTTGCTTCAAACAAGAGTAGAACCCTCAATCCCTTAAGCCAAAGGAGAGCTTACAAGCTCTATATAAGTTAATTTTCTTACTTGTTTAATTTTAAATCTATGGTTTTCTTGATTTTTATGATTTGCAGTAAATTGAATCAAATTCAAATGCTATGCCTTGATAAAAAGGCCACCCCCTTCTCTTCTTTACATTCCAGCCTTTCTTAATCCTAGAAAGATTAACTAAAGGATAAATTAAACTCTTCTTATTGTTTACTCTCTTGAATTTAGAAAATTGTGTAGATTAGAGTTCTATGAATCTGATTTGGGTTAATTTAAGTCAATTAAAGAATGATAAAAATGAGAAATGGTCAGCCATACAAAGGAGGTTATGGTAAAATTTTCCAGATTATTTTTAAGTTATTCCAAAAGAGTAATTCCCACCATTTTTGCATCTAAAATAAATTTTCTAATTACTCCATGTACATATTCACCTATGAATATGCATGGATTTCACTAATATTAATTATTAAAATTGATTTTTATGCATAGAAAGATGCATAAAGGAATTATTTTTATTTCAAAAGTGTTATACTCGTTAAAATTGATTTTTATGCATAGAAAGATGCTTAAAGGAATTATTTTTATTTCAAAAGTGTTATTCTCATTAAAATATATTTTTATGCATAGAAAGATGCATAAAGGAATGATTTCTATTTCAAAAGTGTTATTCTCATTAAAATTGATTTTTATGCATAGAAAGATGCATAAAGGAATTATTTTTATTTCAAAAGTGTTATTCTCATTAAAATTGAAGTTTATGCATAGAAAGATGCATAAAGGAATTATTTCTATTTCAAAAGTGTTATTCTAATTAAAATTGATTTTTATGCATAGAAAGATGCATAAAGGAATTATTTTTATTTCAAAAGTGTTATTCTCATTAAAACTGATTTTTATGCATAGAAAGATGCATAAAGGAAATATTTTTATTTCGAAAGTGTTATTTCCTTTAAAATTGATTTTTATGCAAAAATAAATACAGAAAGAATTTTATATCAAAATTAGAATTCTCTTAAATTCTATGTTTAAATTCTATGAATAACCAAATTTTAATGGTGAGCTTCTGGTACGGTGGATGAGGGACCAAGGAAGCGGCCTATGAGTGAAGCGCTAGTAGGTGATGGATGGATGTGATGTGAATCAGATAGATGTGAATGAATGGATGGATGGATGTAATGTGAATAGAGGTGATGAGATGTAAGGTTAATAGATGTGATGAGATGTGATGTGAATCAGATGGATGTGAATGTGTATGTGAAGAATGGATATGGATGTGTATGTGCAGAATGGATGTGAATGAGTATGTGAAAGAATGGATGTGAATGTATGTGATGAAAATTGATGTGAATGTGTATGTGAATAATGGATGTGAATGAGTATGTGAAAGAATGGATGTGAATGTGTATGTGAAGAATGGATATGGATGTGTATGGATGTGAATGTGTATGTGAAGAATGGATGTGAATGAGTATGTGAGAGAATGGATGTGAATGTATGTGATGAAAATGTATGCGAATGTGTATGTGAAGAATGGATGTGAATGAGTATGTGAAAGAATGGATGTGAAGAATGGATGTGAATATGTATGTGAAGAATGGATATAAATGTGTATGTGAAGAATGGATGTGAATGAGTATGTGAAAGAATGGATGTGAATGTATGTGATGAAAATGGATGTGAATGTGTATGTGAAGAATGGATGTGAATGAGTATGTGAAAGAATGGATGTGAATTTTTATGTGAAGAATGGATGTGAATGAGTATGTGAAAGAATGGATGTGGATGTATGTGAAAGAACGGATATAGATGTGTATATGAAAGAATGTGATGTGATGTAAAGAGATGTGATGTGACATGAATATATGTGGATGTGAAGTGATAGATATGAATGTATGGATAGATGTGATAAGTCGTACATGTGAACGATTGGGTGGATGTGGATGAATGAGATGAGATGTGTATGAATGAGATATGATGTGGATAAAAGTGATGTGATATAATGTGGATAGAATGTATGTGATGGGATGGTTATGAGAATGTATGTGGTGGATATGAACGAATGAATGTGATGGATATGAATGTGATGGATATGAAAATTTAAAAAATGATTAGCCATACAAAGGAGGTTATGGTAAAATTTTTTAAAATTGTGAAAAATAAGTTTTACTTTTTTTTATTCCAAAAGAGTAATTCCCATCATATATGTATTCTTAAAGTGTTATCTTTCATCCTGGGTATAGAAAAATGCTTACTAAAAATATTTTATGAAAAAAAGTGTTACTTTCTTTAGAATTAAATTCTATGCATAGAAGGAAGCATATTGAAATTTTTATTTTGATCATAAAAGAGTGATTTTTATCATAAAAAATTTTTATGCATAAATGGATGCATAAAAGAAATTCTTTTATGTTAAAAGTGTGATTTTCATCATAAATGATTTTTATGCATAAATGGATGCATACAAGAAATTCTTTTATATTAAAGGAGTGATTTTCATCATAAATGATTTGTATGCATAAATATAAGCATAAAAGATTTTCTTTTACCAAAAGTGTGATTTTTATCATAATTGATTTTTATGCATAAATAGATGCATAAAAGAAATCCTTTTATATTAAAAGAGTGATTTTATTCATAAATGATTTGTATGCATAAAAGATTTTTTTTATATTAAAAGTGTGATTTTCATCATAAATGATTTTTATGCATAAATGGATGCATAAAAGAAATTCTTTTATATTAAAAGAGTTATTTTTATCATTAATGATTTGTATGCATAAATATATGCATAAAAGATGTTTTTTAATACTAAAAGTGTGATTTTCATCATAAATGATTTTTATGCATAAATGGATGCATAAAAGAAATTCTTTTATATTAAAAGAGTGGTTTTCATCTTAAATGATTTGTATGCATAAATATATGCATAAAAGATTTTTTATATTAAAAGTGTGATTTTCATCATAAATGATTTTTATGCATAAATGGATGCATAAAAGAAATTCTTTTATATTAAAAGAGCGATTTTTATCATAAATGATTCGTATGCATAAATATATGCATAAAAGATTTTTTTTTATATTAAAAGTGTTATTTTCATCACAAATGATTTTTATGCATAAATGGATGCATAAAAGAAATTCTTTTATATTAAAAGAGTGATTTTCATCATAAATGATTTGTATGCATTAAAAAAAATTCTTTCATGTTAAAAGAGTGATTTTCATCATAAATTATTTTTATGATGATAAAAGTGTGACTTTCATGAGAATTGGATTTGATGCATGATTAGATACATATAGAAATTTTTATAATTAAATAAGGGTTCTCTTTAATCCTCTATTAATTTTTACAAAAATTGGAAAAATGAATAAGTAGATAATATGTGAGAGAAAATTCTACCGTTTCATATTCACTAAGATGGGAATGAGAAAATTCAAATAAACTATTGAAGTCAGAGATCGAGATAAATTATTATTTTATTCTTCCTAGGAATTCATGTTTAGTAAATCTGTAAGCAATTATTCAGTGAACGAATTTTAGAAAAAGCGAAATTGAAATATTGCCTTTCGAGAAAGATAGTTTAGGAAGAACCTTTCTAGACTCAAACTCTGATTCAGACTTTTGACCAAGACCTAATTCCTTCGTCGTCAGTTTCGATCAATGACGATGTGCCCAGTTCAGGAAAAATGTACTCAAATCGCCCACTGAATCTGAAACTAAGTTGAGACCTTTGATTTTGATTTGAGGATCAAGATTACAAAATTCAAGGAATTTTGCTTGGGAATCCAGACCTGTGATCTAGAAGTATTGGGATACGGAATTAAGATATAACCATTGCATTCAAAAACAAAATCAAAACTGAAAACTTGCATAGAAACCCTGTTTTCTTAAAGGACTCTCTTACGCCAGAATGCTGGAGAGAGCATTTGGCATATGTGTTTATCTAAGGGGAGTTCAGTTTGCAACAGCTGGCGGGGAATGTTCAAGGGACAACTCATGCGGCAAAAACTTGCCCAGACTTGACCAGCCTGGGTATGGTGAAAAATGGTGTGCTTCTGGTACGATGGGCGAGGGCCGACGAAGCGGTCCCTGAGTGAAGCACCAGGACACCTAAGGAGGATCCTAGAGGGTTCTGACCAAGTGATGCACGGGCTCGCGGTGCTTAGGACACCCGTGCATATGTAGTGGAAGATATATATGAATATTGACGAAATGATTATTCTAATCTATTTTATTGGATCTCATTGTTGCTGATGACCAGGTGGTCCCAACGGAGAGTCTAGAGGTACTCTTTTTGTGAAACAAGGGATTGAATGGAAATTTTGAGTTATGAAATCTGTGACCATATCTGTTTTATCAATGGATTATTTTTATATTAAAGTTTTAAAGAGGAGTGTGTGTGTAACTATTTTCTAAAGCTAAAGTTAAGAAAGGCATTCAATTATGGGTGGGTGAGTACTTGTTTGGTTCTACCAATTCCAGTGGTAGGGTGGTGGCTAACCCATGGGCCGGATGTAGGCTGGAATCAGTGGAGTTTTAATAATCAAACTGAAAAATCTTAGGAATATGCTAGGATTCGAGTAGTTAGTTAATTCCCTGATAAATTTCACAATTGAGTGGATCAACGGGTGTGCCTGATCTTGATTAGGAAAAAAAAGCATTGAATTACTCAGATGATCAAATTATATCAGTGATAGTTTCCTTCTATCTGGTTTATTCAGGTGAAGGATAGTTTAGGTTTTGATCTCGTTAGAAAAATTCGTTAAGAAAATTCAAAAAGGTGGAATCGTTCTCGCTTTTCGGGCATGGAAAATTTTCCCGGTTTCAGTTTTCGGAGTGACCACCAGCCTAGTCTCGTGCCCGAACATTCGTGGGCGAGGCCTCGAGTGAGAAACCCTACCCCGCTCATGAGGGGGCTGCTTCCGCTGCTCTCGGCTACTGGGAGTCTGGTGCGTGGAGGGGGACAGAGGGACCTCACAGTTGGTATCAAAGCTTTGTTGAAAGCTAATAAGGATAAACAAATTCTTATCAAAAATTGATAATAAAAACTCAGAAAAAGCATTTTTTATAATGTATTTTCATTCTATAAGCTTCTTTAATGAAGAATTTTTAATCAAAGAAATTATTTTTATAGATGGAAGTTCCCTATTTATTTGGTATTCCCGACCTCACCCAGTCTCAAGATATGACTGCGTTTGCCTTCGATCATCTCATTTCTTCCATCTCAACTCGAATAAGCTGAGCAAGACTCGCACGCCATTTTGAGGATTTATATTTTCCTAGCCCAGCACAGAGACAACAGCATAAGTGGTTTGTAGGGCAGTATGTCCACGCCTCTTGCGACCACCGTGCAATGTTGTGGCAGAACCTCTCATTGGCAATGATTCTGTTAAAGCTGAAAATGGTGCGTGGCGTTATTCTATATCATTCGACGCCTCGGAATTTCAGACTTTCATGCCAAGTCTACATACTCCTTAGTTGTTTTATTCCTAAGGAGAAAATAATAACTCCCTTGTTAGTAAGTGAACGTTTGTATAAGGGCATGGCTATGGCCCAGTACTGTTGTCTTATATGTGACTCCCAAGGAGATTTTGAATTCTAGAGCCGAGCTGCTCTATGTACATATTGCAACTTTTATATAAATAAAGAAATGTTTTTCGGAGAAAAAATCCCTGTTGTATAAGTGATTATTTATGGACGATCTGATAAAGAAAAATCTGTTATCGGACATATGTCATAGATCTCCAATAAGATCATTGTCTTGTTTAAGAAATTGTTTTTCGAACCTCATAAGTCTTAGGATCTCGTGGATGATATCAAAATAAAAATTCAATAATATATAAATTTTTGGCAGAATCATGAGACAAGGAAACCGTGGCCGTCAGCCAGACCCTCTCTCTGAAGATGACGAGCTTGACCCTGATGTTTGCAAGGTTCTTCATAGGACTCAGCCAGGACCCTTCAAAGGAGAAGGAGAGAACCTAGGCAAGGCTGTGGAGAAATGGGTGGAAGCCATGGAAGAATATTTTGACGTCACATGCTACAATGAGCGGAGCAAAATGGCTCTTGCTAAGCTGAAAATAGTGGAAACAGCCAGGGTAGCATGGAGGAACCACTGTGACAGCAAACGTCTGGACAAAAATACTCAGTCTTGGAATGACCTAAAAACCTATTTGAGAAAGATATTTTGTCCCCCTGGATTTTTGGAAATCAAAATGAACGAATTCTTAGAGCTAAAGCAGGGGAGCAAAACCATCAAGGAATATCATCAGGCCTTTGCTCTTCTACTCAAATATTCACCACCTCTAGATGAAGAACAACTCATGGCCAGGTTCATTCGGGGAATGAACGAACCCTTGGACACACTGGTCAAAAATGCCAAGCCAGTGTTCATGGTGGCTGAAGCTGTAAGAATGGCAAAGGATTTTGCCAAAGCCTTTATAGTAAAGGCCCCCTTGAAGCCTGCACCCTCTAACTTTAAAAGATTCCAAACCCAGGGAAGTACTTCAAACTTTCCACCCCCGAAGAGGCAGCAAGGCTCGAATCAGAATTAGGATGCAGGAAGATTCCGAAGTGAAGGAAGATCCTTCCCCCAGAATACTTTCTCAGGAGCCCCACCTCTTTCAAGAAATCAGAGGGATGAGCTCAGAAGTGAAAATCGATGTTTTGGATGCCAAGGTTTTGGTCACCAGTTGAAAGACTGCCCGACTCCTGCCATGTCAAGGGGACAGGGAAGTCAAGGACCCCGAGTTCAGAGACCAACGCCTTCATACCAATCTAATCAGGGTCCGTCTCGCCCAAGCCAGGAAAACCCCAGAAGAACTCTAGCTCAGCCATCTGCCTCTGTCCAGAGTAACCTCAGAACTCCTTCCCAAAACTAGGGCAACCAAAGAGAAAGAGTTTTGCCTCAGACTGCAGCAGCCAGAGCAGTCACAATTTCAGAGGAAGTAGAAGAGAAAAGCGGGCAGATCTATGCTGCAATTGAAAACCAAGGGCCTAACCGTCAGTTCTCAGTCATCCATACTCCGGCAAAGTATCAAGGTAACCCTTTTAAGCTTTTGATTGATTCAGGCAGTTCTCATTCATGCATTTCCCTTGGATGCTTGCATAAGCTAGTCTTAGATCAGAAATCAGGGAAACCTATGCAAGTTGAATTGGCAACAAGTGGGAAGATTCTTTTCACTCACCTTGAAACAGACCGTATTCAGTAGATGGGATTTTAACTGACTGTCAATTCAGAGTTATACCTTTGGGAGTTTTCAACGGGATCCTCCAAATGGATTGGCTCCACAAAAAACAAGCTAACATTCACTGTCATAATGGAACCATTTCCTTTCGTGACCTTCATGGAAACAAGGTTCAAGGAACCGGAATTTCAGGATCCCCAAGTCTGCAATTAGTAAAGGCTTCTAAGTTACTAAAAGGACTTAGAAAGAAGCAGCACAGTCATCTTGTCAAAATGAATCTGGTAGACTCAAAGTTAAAAGCTAAAGAACCTGAATGTTTAAGTGATTATGATGATTTATTCCCAGCAAAATAAATAGAGATGCCTCCAATTCGAGAAGTAGATCATGTGATAGAATTGACCCCAGGAGCTCTGTAAGATTCCTCCCTAGCCTCTCAAAATGTCTAGTATCTTCCCCTGCAATCAATTCCCTCTTCAGAAATATAAGAGATCCCGTCTCTGCCTATTTCGACATAGAGAGAGAAAATATTCTAGAGAGAGAATATTCAGATTTTGAATATTTTTGGATAGAAAAATAACTCATCTTATTAAAATAAATTCCCTTGAAACAGATATTCAAAAAGAACTTTTCAATGTGCAATTGGAATTTATTGGAAATGGGTATAAAGGACCTTAGCCTAAGGGTCTAGATTTTCAAAAAAAATTGGATTATGGTCCAATTAAGGTTCCTATGGGCCAATAGCATCAATCCATGTGTAGGGAGGAGATAAATCCAATTTGTAAAAGAAGAAACCCAAAAATGAATAAATGCTCACATAAGATGAAGAGTTGACTACGTACAAGGTTTATTACTAAGAAACTATGAGTAATATCAAAAATATGAGATATTTTGGATATCCAAAAATGAGTAAATGCTCACATAAGATGAAGAGTTGAAAATGTATAAGGTTTATTAGTAAAAAAACTATGAGCAATATTAAAAATATGAGATATTTTGGGTATCCAAAAATGAGTAAATGCTCACACAAGATGAAGAGTTGAAAATGTACAAGGTTTATTAGTAAAAAACTATGAGCAATATTAAAAATATGAGATATTTTGGGTATAATGATTCCATTTTGACACATATGTAAGGAAGGGGAGTTCTTTAAAGGAGGTGCATATTTCACATGCTTGAATGAGTTTTAAACTCAAAAATAATGTGATATTTTTATCTCTCCTCTCTCTTGAACCAAACCAAATCAAAATGGAACCAAACCGAATTAAAAAGTAACCAAGCTAGGTCCAAATCTAGTCCAAATTCAACCAAACTGAATTTGGAAAATTCTAGAATTCAGTTAGCTTTGGTTAGAGCTTCCCTCTCCTATAAATAGAACATGAGTCCTTTGAAAAAAATAGAAGAATTTTACTATACTAGAGTTATGCTGAAATAATGCTAATTTCTACTATTCTCTAAAATTCTCTCCAAATTGAAGAAATTGGAGCTTCCCTCTTTCTTCAATCCCCATTGGTGGCTCCATCAACATACTTAACCAATTGATTGGTTGGGGGCCTCTACCGTGAACAAAGAATTAAGCAATTTGTAAGGTAAATGGTGAATTTTGATCTTTTCTATAATTTCTCAATGCTTCTCTCTTCTCAACCCCTCTCAAGCTTGAGAAGCTTAATTGGAATGGTTTTTGAATGCTATTGAAGTTAATGGATGAATGGTAGTGAAGAGTTACATAATTTGATGAATGCTATTGAAGTTAATTGATTAATGATAGTTAAGAATTACATAAATTTCCATTTATGCTTAATTCAAATGGTTTTTATGTAATTTCTCTCTCTCACTCAAGAAATGGTCATACTCATGACCCATTCTAAATCCAAATGAAGCTTTTTATAAAGCTTTTCCTTAATCCAAGATTAATCTATGCTTGAGGCCAAATTAATGGCTTTTTTCTATGCTTTTAGTTTATGTATTTCATGAATATTGATGATTCAATCCATTATGGATTAATGATCCAATTAGGGATTATTCTAATTATTTCCTTAATGATAAGCTTTATCCCTTAGAAAATTTGAGATTTATCAGTCATAACAGCGGAGCTATGGCAAAATTTTTATAAAAATTATGCATAAAATAATTTCATTCAAAGCATGAAAAGAGGACTTTCTACCATATTCTAGGAATTATCATCCTAGATTAATTTAAAGATATTCATTGTAATCCTAGAGAAATTGATTTTTATATTATGCATAATTGATTTTCATGCATAGAGGTATGCATAAAAGATTATTATTTTAACATAAAAGTGATACTTTTAGCATCATTGAATTTCATGCATAGAGGTATGCATTAAAGATGAATATTTTATTATAAAAGTGTTACTTTTAGCATAATTGAACTTTATGCATAGAGGTATGCATAAAAGATGAATATTTTATTATAAAAGTGTTACTTTTAGCATAATTGAATTTCATGCATAGAGGTATGCATAAGAGATGAATATTTTATTATAAAAGAGTTACTTTTAGCTTAATTGAATTTCATGCATAGAGGTATGCATAAGAGATGAATATTTTATTATAAAAGAGTTACTTTTAGCTTAATTGAATTTCATGCATAGAGGTATGCATAAGAGATGAATATTTTATTATAAAAGAGTTACTTTTAGCATAATTGAATTTCATGCATAGAGGTATGCATAAGAGATGAATATTTTATTATAAAAGTGTTACTTTTAGCATAATTGAATTTCATGCATAGAGGTATGCATAAAAGATGAATATTTTATTATAAAAGTGTTACTTTTAGCATAATTGAATTTTATGCATAGAGGTATGCATAAAAGAGGATTATTTTATTATAAAAGTATTACTTTTAGCGGAATTGAATTTCATGCATAGAGGTATGCATAAAAGATATGGGAAGTGATAAGATGTGATAAGATGCATATGAGATGAGTTAGGATGTGATAAGATAAGTTAAGAAGTGATAGGATGTGTATGGGATGAGGTAAGAAGTGTATGTGATGGGATAAGATGTATATGGGTTTTGATAGGGTGAGAACATGGATGTGAATGTGGATGGGTATGTATGGATGTATGCATGTAGATGTGGATGTATGTATGTGAATGAGGATGTGGATGTGGATGCATGGATGTAAATGTGGATGTGTATGTATGTATGTATGCATGTAGATGTAAATGTGAATGTGGATGTATGGATGTGAATGAGGATGTGGATGTAGATGCATGGATGTAGATGTGGATGTATGCATGTAGATGTAGATGTATGGATGTGAATGTGAATGTGGATATAGATGTATGCATGGGGATGTGGATGTATGCATGTAGATGTAGATGTATGGATGTGAATGTGAATGTGGATGGGGATGTATGCATGGAGATGTGGATGTATGCATGTAGATGTAGATGTATAGATGTGGATGTGAATGTGGAGGTAGATATATGCATGTAGATGTAGATGTATGGATGTGAATGTGAATGTGGATGTGGATGTATGCATGGAGATGTGGATGTATGCATGTAGATGTAGATGTACAAATGTGGATGTGGATGTATGCATGTAGATGTGAATGTACGCATATAGATGTGGATGTCTGGATGTGAATGTGCATGTAGATGTATGTACGCATATAGATGTGGATGTCTGGATGTGAATGTGCATGTAGATGTGGATGTCTGGATGTGAATGTGCATGTAGATGTGGATGTATGGATGAGGATGCATGAATGTGCATGTAGATGTGGATGTGAAAATAGATGCATGGATGTAGATGTGGATGTATGGATGTGAATGTGGATGTGGATGTGGATATATGTATGGATGTGAATATATGATATGTGATGTGAAGGAATCTAAAGTGATGAGATGGAAAATGATGTGATGGGATGAGTACACATATAAATGGAATGTGGAATAAGTAATGTGGATTGATGAGGGATAATGTGGAAAAATGAGAGTTAATATAGAAACTGTATTTGTAAACTATTTGTTGTAAATGACTGTTTTATGTCAAGAATGCTGGGGAAGCATTTTGACCGTCTTGTGATTAAGGTCGTGGAGGCCTAACTGATAAAGTTACAACTGCTGACGGAGAGTCAATGGAGGACGTCTCGCGTAGCAAAGTCGGCCGAGGTCTTGACCAGCCTCGGTTTGATTAAAATGGTAAGCTTCCGGTACGGTGGATGAGGGACCAAGGAAGCGGCCTATGAGTGAAGCGCTAAGTCACATGCAAAGGATCCTAGAGGGTGCTGACCATACGGTGCTCGGGCTCTGGGTCGCCTAGGATACCCACGCGTGCGTCGAGGAAGATATTGGAACAAGGAGTAAGAGTTGTTTTGTGAAACCGGGCATGGATCTGGTTGATTGCCTTTGCTGGTCTTCAATGGATGAGTCCATGGCTCTTTATATGGATCTGTTGGTTGATCTTGCTGATCTTCAACGAGAGTCCATCTTGATTTTTATAAGTGATTATATTGCCGAGTATTATGGGCTAGGAACTATTGAAAAGGCCCCTGAGTGGACAGGTGGTGAGCGTTCTAGTTGCCAATGATGCCATAGATACTCTGATGAAGGAACGATGGGAAATTAAGAATCAATCGGATAATTTGGAAGATTGTGATCAGTGGTACTATGGTTTCATTAAAGGATTGTTTTAAGTTAGCTGATGCTAAGAAAAAGGCAATTTCATATTGGGTGTGTAAGTGGTGTGGCTAATTTTATGTTTGCATGAACTTCCGGCTAGGGGGCCTTGGAACTCTTTTTCTTGGTACCCGGGACAAAACCTAACCAAATTCCAAATTGGATCCCATCACTACAGTGGTTGGCTAACCCATGTATGGGACTGGATGGGGTTAGACTGGACTGATGGATCCATAAATCGAGACTCAATTTCTGTTATTACGATAGATAAAGTAAATCCCGGATAGTAGTTGTTCTATGGATAGGAATCAACGGCTGTGCCTCTTGATGGGGAAAAAGGCATTGATCCCAATGATCCAAGTACAAGTTTCTTCCTTGATCTGACTTAGTATCTTTATAGGTGCAATTGGATCAGCTTGATCAGTAATGGTCTTGACTACGTTAGAGTAAAAAGTTATCCTGGTGGAATCGCCCGTGCTTTCTGGGTAAGGGAAGTTTTTTTGAGTCCGGTTTTGGAAAAACCGACGGATTAGTCTCTTATCCGGATATCCGTGGACGAGGCCCCGAATGTGGGACCCCTTCCCCGTGCAAGAAGTGCTACTTCCGCTGCTAGTACCCCGAATCTGTTGCTCGATGGGAACAGGGATCTCACAGTTCGTATCAGAGCAAATTGGTTAATAAAGATCAACTGAGAAGCCAAAATTGCCAAAAATTTATCAAGAAGCACAAAAAGGTTGTAATTGTGTGATATAAGTCATACAATTTGATATTCAAACTGAAATTGGTAATTTGGTAATTAGGTCTTCAGATGGAAGTACCGCAATTATATAGAATCCCTAACTTGCTTGAGGCCTAGACATGATGGTATTTACCTTATATTTCCAAGTATCATGACTACCCGTATATACCGAGAGTATAACTGTAGCTCTTTACTGACAGTATATATGAGTAAATCTAAGACTTGAAATTATAAACGTTAATGCTATCCAGATGATGATTTCGAATGTGGTTGATATGATTTTTAATTTTGTTTGAGAATTGATGAATTGATTTGGATTCTGATTGAAAAATGATGATTTCTGAAATTTAGTTGAAATATAATAACCTGAACGAAACCACAATGAGAATGAATGAGACGAGTCCCTGTGATGATATTCATAACTGGAATGATGATAATGAATTCAACAAATCACTATGAGATTAGTGGATTGTGCTGTCAGATTGCTACTGTTAACACTTGACCGGTAGATCAAGTTAAGGGATGACAAATTGAGAACTTACTTGACTGAAATTCCCATGGAGGAATGTTCAGAAGGAAATTTTTCGGTCTAATGGACCATTATCATGTTAAAGATATGAATGATATAATCTGAATGAATTATTATTTAATGATGAGTTCTATATAAGGGATATTTATCCCAGTATTCTGTTGGGTTGACCAAAATATAAGGAATCCCAGAATAAAATTGGATCTTAAGAAAAAGAGTTGTTCTCTACCTTGCGAGATGAGGACATCTCGCACTTTTTAAGAGGGGAAGAATGTAAGATTCCTCCCCCAGCCTTAGAGGTATACAGGAGTAAGAATCTCCCTTTCTGATCTTATAATTATTCCCTCTCTAAAATAAAAGAAAGATTCTGTTTAAAAAGGGAAGACACTTTCCCTAGAATACTTCTCAGGAGTCCCATCTGTTTTAAGGATTCAGAACAATGAGTTCAGAAGTAAAAATCAGTGTTTTGGATACCAAGGTTTTGGTCTTCATTCGAGTACGGCCCAAAAGAAGTTCTTTATCTTTTGGGGAGTATAAGAAGTTATCCCCCAGATATTGTGAGCCTTATTTGATTTCAAAGAAAGTAGGTGACTTAGCCTATGAGCTTCTTTTACCTCCTCATCTCAAAGTTCATAATGTATCTCATGAAAGCCTTCTATAGAAATATGTGCCAAACCCGAATCATGGCAAGACAGTAAAACTTCAGTGGCAAGATAACCGTTGGCTTCTAAGTTATGCTAGTTCCTTCTTTTATATAAGTCGTAACTCTTACTTGTCGCTCACAATATAATCTTACTTCCATCGATCTCCTTCCCTTCTTAATCTCCTTCATGGCTTGGTAGCAAGAACTGGTTTTATCCATGATGATTTCTCACCTTCAAGACGCAAGCGAGTCTGTGAAGAAGGATTTTATAGAGTTGTATGAGCGCGCACTTTTCCCTCACTTGGGAACTTCTGTAGCTCAGACCAAATGGCGGACCTGTCGAGAGCTAGGGTAACACCGTGGGGTCGACAGCACTTTCGTAACAATGTCCGCTTGGCCATGGTTATTGAAGCTTTGGGTTTGGGTCCCTGATACTACTGCGTGATGAGATCAAGGCATGGTGGATTTTCTGAGCGGGTCTTCTTACTAGCGTGTTTTCTTCCTCATCAGAAGATATGCCTTTATCCCATTTTTGGCTTGCCTCTCAGAGGTCCTTTTGTTAGATCACCTCATACCACTGAAGTAGGTGCTACAATAACGAGCCGAATTATTCCCATAGACGAGTTACCTTATACGTGTGCAGCTTGTGAGTGCTGCTTTTGTGACCATATGATGGAGACAGGCTTATGGAACTGTAAAAAGTCCTTCTATCTTTGCTGTATATGTTCCAAGAGTGAATAAAGTTGAAACCTTTGTTCTTGTCTTGAGTCTTGTTCTCTTTGATGACTTTTCTTGGTGGTTAATCTTAATTAAATTTTCTCTTAGTCTCATAGTCGTGCATCTTACAAAATTACCCCCAGTTTGCGAAATGAGGACATCTCGCGTTTTTCAAGTGGGAGAGAATGTAAGATTCCTCCCCAGCCTCTCAAAATGTCTAGTATCTTTCCCTGTAATCAATTCCCTCTTCAGAAACATAAGAGATCTCGTCTCTGCCTATTTTGACATAGAGAGAGAAAATATTCTAGAGAGAGAATATTCAGATTTTGAATATTTTTGGATAGAAAAATAACTCATCTTATTAAAATAAATTTCCCTGAAACAGAAATTCAAAAAGAACTTACCAATGTGCAATTGGAATTTATTGAAAATGGGTATAAAGGACCTTAGCCTAAGGGTCTAGATTTTCAGAAATTTTTAGATTATGGTCCAATTAAGGTTCATATGGGCCAATAGCATCAATCCATGTGTAGGGAGGAGATAAATCCAATTTGTAAAAGAAGATACCCAAAAATGAGTAAATGCTCACATAAGATGAAGAGTTGACTATGTACAAGGTTTATTAGTAAGAAACTATGAGTAATATCAAAAATATGAGATATTTTGGATATCCAAAAATGAGTAAATGCTCACATAAGATGAAGAGTTGAAAATGTACAAGGTTTATTAGTAAAAAAACTATGAGCAATATTAAAAATATGAGATATTTTGGGTATCCAAAAATGAGTAAATGCTCACACAAGATGAAGAGTTGAAAATGTACAAGGTTTATTAGTAAAAAACTATGAGCAATATTAAAATTATGAGATATTTTGGGTATAATGATTCCATTTTGACACATATGTAAGGAAGGGGAGTTCTTTAAAGGAGGTGCATATTTCACATGCTTGAATGAGTTTTAAACTCAAAAATAATGTGATATTTTTATCTCTCCTCTCTCTTGAACCAAACCAAATCAAAATGGAACCAAACCGAATCAAAAAGTAACCAAGCTAGGTCCAAATCTAGTCCAAATTCAACCAAACTGAATTTGGAAAATTCTAGAATTCAGTTAGCTTTGGTTAGAGCTTCCCTCTCCTATAAATAGAACATGAGTCCTTTGAAAAAAATAGAAGAATTTTACTATACTAGAGTTATGCTAAAATAATGCTAATTTCTACTATTCTCTAAAATTCTCTCCAAATTGAAGAAATTGGAGCTTCCCTCTTTCTTCAATCCCCATTGGTGGCTCCATCAACATACTTAACCAATTGATTGGTTGGGGGCCTCTACCGTGAACAAAGAATCAAGCAATTTGTAAGGTAAATGGTGAATTTTGATCTTTTCTATAATTTCTCAATGCTTCTCTCTTCTCAACCCCTCTCAAGCTTGAGAAGCTTAATTGGAATGGTTTTTGAATGCTATTGAAGTTAATTGATGAATGGTAGCGAAGAGTTACATAATTTGACGAATGCTATTGAAGTTAATTGATTAATGATAGTTAAGAATTACATAAATTTCCATTTATGCTTAATTCAAATGGTTTTTATGTAATTTCTCTCTCACTCAAGAAATGGTCATACTCATGACCCATTCTCAATCCAAATGAAGCTTTTCATAAAGCTTTTCCTTAATCCAAGATTAATCTATGCTTAAGGTCAAATTAATGGCTTTTTTCTATGCTTTTAGTTTATGTATTTCATGAATATTGATGATTCAATCCATTATGGATTAATGATCCAATTAGGGATCATTCTAATTATTTCCTTAATGATAAGCTTTATCCCTTAGAAAAATTGAGATTTATCAGTCATAACAGCGGAGCTATGGCAAAATTTTTATAAAAATTATGCATAAAATAATTTCATTCAAAGCATGAAAAGAGGACTTTCTACCATATTCTAGGAATTATCATCCTAGATTAATTGAAAGATATTCATTGTAATCCTAGAGAAATTGATTTTTATATTATGCATAATTGATTTTCATGCATAGAGGTATGCATAAAAGATTAATATTTTAACATAAAAGTGTTACTTTTAGCATAATTGAATTTCATGCATAGAGGTATGCATAAAAGATGAATATTTTATTATAAAAGTGTTACTTTTAGCATAATTGAATTTCATGCATAGAGGTATGCATAAGAGATGAATATTTTATTATAAAAGAGTTACTTTTAGCTGAATTGAATTTCATGCATAGAGGTATGCATAAGAGATGAATATTTTATTATAAAAGAGTTACTTTTAGCTTAATTGAATTTCATGCATAGAGGTATGCATAAGAGATGAATATTTTATTATAAAAGAGTTACTTTTAGCATAATTGAATTTCATGCATAGAGGTATGCATAAGAGATGAATATTTTATTATAAAAGTGTTACTTTTAGCATAATTGAATTTCATGCATAGATGTATGCATAAGAGATGAATATTTTATTATAAAAGTGTTACTTTTAGCATAATTGAATTTTATGCATAGAGATGCATAAAAGAGGATTATTTTATTATAAAAGTGTTACTTTTAGCGTAATTGAATTTCATGCATAGAGGTATGCATAAAAGATATGGGAAGTGATAAGATGTGATAAGATGCATATGAGATGAGTTAGGATGTGATAAGATGAGTTAAGAAGTGATAGGATGTGTATGGGATGAGGTAAGAAGTGTATGTGATGGGATAAGATGTATATGGGTTGGGATAGGGTGAGAACATGGATGTGAATGTGGATGGGTATGTATGGATGTATGCATGTAGATGTGGATGCATGAATGTGGATGTATGGATGTGAATGAGAATGTGGATGTGGATGCATGGATGTAAATGTGGATGTGTATGTATGTATGTATGCATGTAGATGTAAATGTGAATGTGGATGTATGGATGTGAATGAGGATGTGGATGTAGATGCATGGATGTAGATGTGGATGTATGCATGTAGATGTAGATGTATGGATGTGAATGTGAATGTGGATATAGATGAATGCATGGGGATGTGGATGTATGCATGTAGATGTAGATGTATGGATGTGAATGTGAATGTGGATGTGGATGTATGCATGGAGATGTGGATGTATGCATGTAGATGTAGATGTATAGATGTGGATGTGAATGTGGAGGTAGATGTATGGATGTAGATGTAGATGTATGGATGTGAATGTGAATGTGGATGTGGATGTATGCAAGCATGGAGATGTGGATGTATGCATGTAGATGTAGATGTACGAATGTGGATGTGGATGTATGCATGTAGATGTGAATGTACGCATATAGATGTGGATGTTTGGATGTGAATGTGCATGTAGATGTGGATGTATGGATGAGGATGCATGAATGTGCATGTAGATGTGGATGTGAAAATAGATGCATGGATGTAGATATGGATGTGGATGTGGATGTGGATGTGGATATATGTATGGATGTGAATATATGATATGTGATGTGAAGGAATCTGAAGTGATGAGATGGAAAATGATGTGATGGGATGAGTACACATATAAATGGAATGAGTACACATATAAATGGAATGATGTGATGGGATGAGTACACATATAAATGGAATGTGGAATAAGTAATGTGGATTGATGAGGGATAATGTGGAAAAATGAGAGTTAATATAGAAACTGTATTTGTAAACTATTTGTAAATGCTGTTTGTAAATGGTTGTTTTATGTCAAGAATGCTGGGGAAGCATTTTGACCGTCTTGTGATTAAGGTCGTGGAGGCCTAATTGATAAAGTTGCAACTGCTGACGGAGAGTCAATGGAGGACGTCTTGCGTAGCAAAGTCGGCCGAGGTCTTGACCAGCCTCGGTTCGATTAAAATGGTGAGCTTCCGATACGGTGGATGAGGGACCAAGGAAGCGGCCTATGAGTGAAGCGCTAGGTCACCTGTGAAGGATCCTAGAGGGTGCTGACCATACGGTGCTCGGGCTCTGGGTCACCTAGGATACCCACGCGTGCATCGAGAAAGATATTGAAATAAGGAGTAAGAGTTGTTTTGTGAAACCGAGCATGGATCTGGTTGATTGACCTTGCTGGTCTTCAATGGATGAGTCCATGGCTCTTTATATGGATCTGTTGGTTGATCTTGCTGATCTTCAACGAGAGTCCATCTTGATTTTTATAAGTGATTATATTGCCGAGTATTATGGGCTAGGAACTATTGAAAAGGCCCCTGAGTGGACAGGTGGTGAGCGTTCTAGTTGCCAATGATGCCATAGATACTCTGATGAAGGAACGATGGGAAATTAAGAATCAACCGGATAATTTGGAAGATTGTGATCAGTGGTACTATGGTTTCATTAATGGATTGTTTTAAGTTAGCTGATGCTAAGAAAAAGGCAATTTCATATTGGGTGTGTAAGTGATGTGGCTAATTTTATGTTTGCATGAACTTCCGGCTAGGGGGCCTTGGAACTCTTTTTCTTGGTACCCGGGACAAAACCTAACCAAATTCCAAATTGGATCCCATGACTACAGTGGTTGGGCGGTTGGCTAACCCATGGGACTGGATGGGGTTAGGCTGGACTGATGGATCCATAAATCGAGACTCAATTTCTGTTATTACGATAGATAAAGTAAATCCCGGATAGTAATTATTCTATGGATAGGAATCAACGGTTGTGCCTCTTGATGGGGAAAAAAGCGTTGATCCCAATGATACAAGTACAAGTTTCTTCCTTGATCTGACTTAGTATCTTTATAGGTGCAATCGGATCAGCTTGATCAGTAATGGTCTTGACTACGTTAGAGTAAAAAGTTATCCTGCTGGAATCGCCCGTGCTTTCCGGGTAAGGAAAGTTTTTTCGAGTCCGGTTTTGGAAAAACCGACGGATTAGTCTCTTGTCTGGATATCCGTGGACGAGGACCCGAATGTGGGACCCCTGCCCCGCGCGAGAAGTGCTACTTCCGCTGCTAGTACCCCGAATCTGTTGCTCGGTGGGAACAGGGATCTCACAAGCTCAGCCACCAATAGCCCTGCGCGCGTACAAAATGCCAATTCCTGAAGCGATGAAACTCAAGGAATAGCTTAGACAGCTGTTAGAACAAAGGTTTGTAAGACCCAAGGTTTCACCTTGGGGTGTGCCAATTCTCTTTCAAAAAAAGAAAGATGGAACGCTTAGACTCTGTGTGGACTACAAAGGTCTAAATCAACTGACAGTTAAGAGTAAGTATCCTATTCCCAGAATTGATGAGCTTCTGGACAGGCTAAGTGGAGCCCAGATCCTCACAAAGATAGATCTCAAATCAGGGTATTACCAGATGAGGATTAATGAGCAAGATATCCGGAAGACAGCCATCAATACTCGGTATGGGCATTATGAATTCACTGTCATGCTGTTTGGATTGACAAATGCCCTAGCTACATTCAATCGCTTAATGCAAGACATTCTCAGAGAATACTTGGATGATTTTGTTCTTGTTTTCTTTGATGATATTTTGATTTACTCAAAGAATGCAGCTGACCATGAAGCTCATATCAGAAAAGTTCTTGAGATTCTAAGGAAGCACCAACTCTTTGCAAAAGAAAGCAAATGCACTTTCTCTGCCGACCATGTTGAATACTTGGGCTTTCTAGTATCCAAAGATGGAATTTCTCCAGATTCCGCAAAAGTCCAGGTAGTCATAGATTGGCCTAAACCAAAGACAGTGAAAGAAGTCAAAGGATTCTTGGGATTGACCAGTTGATATAGAATTTTTATACCAAAGTATGCTCTCATAGTCTCCCCCCTAACTAATCTTCTCAAGAAGAATATTCCGTTTCAATGGTCTGTTAGTGCCAGAGTGCTTTTGATAAGCTGAAGACTGCCTTGGTAACCAATCTCGTTCTGAAGCTACCAGATTTCTCTCTACCCTTTGAGGTAGTAACTGATGCAAGTGGTTTTGCCCTGGGAGGTGCACTCATGTAGGAAGGTCATGCAGTGGCCTATGAATCCCGAAAACTCAGAACGCATGAGAGGAATTATGCTGTCCACGACCTGGAACTACTTTTAGTAGTATATGCCCTGAAGTTGTGGAGACATTACCTACTAGGACAAAGATTCACTTTGATATGACAGACCATCAGAGCTTAAAGTGGACCTTCACTCAGAAGGATCTCAACATGCGCCAAAGAAGGTGGATGCAGACCCTGCACGAATTTGATTTTGAAATCAAGTACCGCCCAGGCAAAGAAAATGTGGTAGGAGATGCCCTCAGCAGAAAAGCCTCCTTACTTGCAATTACTGTAGTATCAAATCCTTTGATTATTGAAGCAAGAGAGAAGATCATGCAAGATAGATTCTTTGGCCCTATTGCTACCCTACTTATGCACGAAAGCAAAACTCCACAGGAGTTGAACAGAGTCCAAGGGTACAGCCTGGTGGATAATGGCATTATGTATTATAATCGCAGGCTATGCATTCCCAATGAGATGAGGGAACCAAGGGTCAAATTCTGAATGAACCCATGACAGCCTTATAGTAGGACATCCAGGTTTCATCAAAACCTACATGTCTGTAAGAAAAGCTTCTTTTGGCTTGGTCTGAAAAAGGATGTACTGAATCATGTACGTCAATGTCTGACATTCGAGAAAATCAAAGCTGAAAGAGTAAAAATGCCTAGGAAGTTACATCCATTGGACATCCCCCAGATGAAGTGGGAATGTATCAGTATGGATTTTATTACTGGATTACCTTCAGCGCAATCAGGTTACAACTCCATTTTCGTAGTAGTTGACAGACTAACCAAAGTTGCCCATTTAATTCTAGTAAAAGAAACCTACACTGCAGTGGATGTGGCAAGAGTGTTCCTCAAATAAATCTTCAGACTGCATGGCCTACCCAAGAGACTAGTAAGTGATCGAGATCCCAAGTTTACTTCAAGGTTCTGGACTACATTTTTCGAAGCAGTGGGAACTTTCTTGGATCTCAGCACAGCTTATCACCCTGAGACCGATGGTCAAACTGAAAGGGTAAACCAAGTAATTGAAGATATACTTCAGTTATGCTGTGGCATGGAACCCAAGAAGTGGCTAAACTATATGCACCTAGTCGAGTTTGCCTACAATGCTTCTTATATAGAAGTATTGGGATGAGCCCTTTTAAAGCTCTGTATAGACAAGATTGCTTAACTCCATTAACTTGGTCCGACCCATTGATTAGGGTTGAGATGTCCAAACAGATGCTTGACGACATGGAGCAATAGATGCAGTCAATTCGTAAAGATATTAATGTTGCCCACGATCGACAGAAGCAGTATGCAAATAAGAAGAGGACAGACAGAAAGTTTGAAGAAGCAGATATGGTCTTCATTAGAGTACAGCCCAAAAGAAGTTCTCTATCTCTTGGGAAGTACAAGAAGTATCCCCCAGATATTGTGGACCATATTTGATTACAAAGAAAGTAGGTGACTTAGCCTACGAGCTTCTTCTGCCTCCTCATCTCAAAGTTCATAATGTATTTCATGTCAGCCTTCTAAAGAAATATGTGCCAAGCCCAAATCATGTACTTGATGATGAAATCCTAACCTCTTCAACCCAAGGGCAGATGGAACTCCAACCTCAAGAAATTCTTGATGTTCAAGAAAAGATTCTCAGGAACAGAATTCTCAGAGAATTATTGGTAAAATGGAAGTTCTATCCTTTTAAAGATGCCACCTGGGAGAATGAAGCTGATCTGTTGAGGGATTACCCCCAGTTTGCGAGATGAGGGAATCTCACATTTTTTAAGTAGGAGAGAATGTAAGATTCCTCCCCAACCTCTCAAGATGTCCAGCATCTTTCCCTGTAATCAAATCCCTCTTCAGAAATATAAAAGATCTTGTTTCTACCAGTTTTGGCCTAGAGAGAGAAAATCTTCTAGAGAGTGGTAATTCAATTTTTAAATATTTTTGGATGGAAAAATATCTCTTCTTATTAAAAGAAGTTTCCCCGAAACAGAAGTTCAAAAAGATTTTCAGAAGGTGCATTAGAAATCAAGTATAATCTGTTCAAGAGGCCTTATCCTAAGGGTCAAGATTTTTTTTGAAATTTTAAATTAAGGTTCCTATAGACCAATAAGATTCATCCAAATGTAGGGAGGAGATAAATGGAAGAATAAAAGGAAAATCCCCCAAAAATGAGTAAAAACTCACATAAGATGAAGAGTTGACTAAGGACTAAGGTTAATAGTTAAAAAAGAGAGATATTTAGAAGAAATGATACATTTTTGACACCTCAGTATGGGAGAATTCCCTCATGAAGGAGGCACATATTTCACATGTGTGGGAGATTTTTAAACTCCCAAATAATGAGATATTTTTATCTCTCCTCTCTCCTGTTTCAACTAGATCCAAAAAGTGGACTAAACTGACCCAAAAATGGTCAAAAATTGACCAAATTGATTTGGAAAATTCTAGAATCAATTGGCTTGGTTAGAAGCTCACTTTTTCCTATAAATAGAAGCCTTCCCCTTTGTTGAAGCTCAATAGTGTTTTTGCACTGTTACCCTACTTCTCCCAAGAGCCAAAAACTGTGAATTTACTCATAATTCATTTGTTTTTGACCTTCCCTCTTCTAAAGATTGGTGTGGCCACTCTTGTTTCAAACAAGAGTAGATCCCTCAAACCGTCAAGCCAAAGGAAAGCTCTCAAATTCTCCTTGTAAGTTGGAGATTCTTATCTTTTCTATTCATTTTATGGTTTTTTATGATTTTTGTCTTCTCTAAAATGAATATGATGTTATGCCTCATTGAAAAAAGGCATTCCTTTGTTCTTTAGTAAATCCAACCATTCTTTATCCTAGATGAATGATTAATGGATAAAATCAAGTTTTTCATAATGTTTCTCTTTGATAAGTAGAAAATGTTTACATTAGAATGATTTAAATACTCTTGGTGAACTTCTAATTAATTTTAGAGAGTTAAAAATTGAAAAATGGTCAGCCATACAAAGGAGGTTATGGCAAAATTTTCTAAAATTGTGAAAAATAAGTTTTACTTTTTTTAATTCAAAAAGAGTAATTCCCATCGTATATGTACTCTTAAAGTGTTATCTTTCATCCTAGGTATAGAAAAATGCTTACTAAAAATATTTTATTAAAAAAAAGTGTTACTTTCTTTAGAATTAAATTCTATGCATAGAAGGAAGCATATTGAAATTTTTATTTTGATCATAAAAGAGTGATTTTTATGCATAAATGGATGCATAAAATAAATTCTTTTATGTTAAAAGTGTGATTTTCATCATAAATGTTTTTTATGCATAAATGGATGCATACAAGAAATTCTTTTATATCAAAAGAGTGATTTTCATCATAAATGATTTGTATACATAAATATATTCATAAAAGATTTTTTTTTTCTAAAAGTGTGATTTTCATCATAATTGATTTTTATGCATAAATAGATGCATAAAAGAAATTCTTTTATATTAAAAGAGTGATTTTCATCTCATAAATGATTTGTATGCATAAAAGATTTTTTTTATTAAAAGTGTGATTTTCATCATAAATGATTTTTATGCATAAATGGATGCATTAAAAAAATTCTTTTATATTAAAAGAGTGATTTTCATCATAAATGATTTGTATGCATAAATATATGCATAAAAGATTTTTTTATATATTAAAAGTGTGATTTTCATCATAAATGATTTTTATGCATAAATGGATGCATAAAAGAAATTCTTTTATATTTAAAGAGTGATTTTCATCTTAAATGATTTGTATGCATAAAAGATGTTTTTTATTAAAAGTGTGATTTTTATCATAAATGATTTTTATGCATAAATGGATGCATGAAAGAAATTCTTTTATATTAAAAGAGCGATTTTTATCATAAATGATTTGTATGCATAAATATATGCATAAAAGATTTTTTATATTAAAAGTGTGATTTTCATCATAAATGATTTTTATGCATAAATGGATGCATAAAAGAAATTCTTTTATATTAAAAGAGTGATTTTCATCTTAAATGATTTGTATGCATAAAAGATGTTTTTTATTAAAAGTGTGATTTTTATCATAAATGATTTTTATGCATAAATGGATGCATAAAAGAAATTCTTTTATATTAAAAGAGTGATTTTTATCATAAATGATTTGTATGCATAAATATATGCATAAAAGATTTTTTATATTAAAAGTGTGATTTTCATCATAATTGATTTTTATGCATAAATGGATGCATAAAAGAAATTCTTTTATATTAAAAGAGTGATTTTCATCATAAATAATTTGTATGCATAAACATATGCATAAAAGAAATTCTTTGTTAAAAGAGTGATTTTCATCATAAATGATTTTTATGATGATAAAAGTGTGACTTTCATCAGAATTGGATTTTATGCATAATTAGATGCATATAGAAATTTTCATAATTAAATAAGGGTTCTCTTTAATCCTCTGTTAATTTCCATAAAAATTGGAAAAATGAATAAGTAGATAATATGTGAGAGGAAATTCTACCGTTTCATATTCACTAAGATGGGAATGAGAAAATTCAAATAAACAATCGAAGTTTGAGATAGAGATAAATGATTATTTTATTCTTCCTAGGAATTTATGTTTAGTTTAGAAATCTGTAAGAAAATATTCAATGAATGAATTTTAGAAAAAGAGAAATTGAAATATTACCTTTCGAGAAAGATAGTTTAGGAAGAACCTTTCTAGACTCAAACTCTAATTCAGGCTTTTGACCAAGACCTAATTCCTTCGTCAGTTTCGATCAATGACGATGTGCCCCGTTCAAGAAAAATGCACTCAAATCACCCACCGAATCTGAAACTAAGTTGAGACCTTTGATTTTGATCTGAGGATCAAGATTACAAAATTCGAGGAATTCTACTTGGGAATCCAGACCTGTGATCTAGAAGTATTGGGATACGGAATTAAGATATAGCCATTGTATTCAAAAACAAAAACAAAACTGAAAACTTGCATAGAAACCCTGTTTTCTTAAAGGATTGTCGTACGCCAGAATGCTGGAGGGAGCATTTGGCATATGTGTTTATCTAAGGGAAGTTCGGTTGCAACAACAGCTGGGGAGGAGTGTTCAAGGAATAGCTCACGCGGCAAAAACCTGCCCAGGTCTTGACCAGCCTGAATATGTTGAAAAATGGTGTGCTTCTGGTACGATGGGTGAGGGCCGACGAAGCGGTCCCTGAGTGAAGTACCAAGACACCTAAGGAGGATCTTGGAGGGTTCTGACCAGGTGATGCATGGGCTCGCGGTGCTTAGGACACCCATGCAATATGTCGTGGAAGATATATATGAATGTTGACGAAATGATTATTGTAATCTGTTACTGGATCTCGTTGGCTGACCAGCTGGTCCCAAAGGAGAGTCTAGAGTGGTACTCTTTTTGTGAAACAAGGGATTGAATGGAAACTTTGAAGGATAGTTTAGGTTTTGATCTCGTTAGAAAAATTCGTTAAGAAAATTCAAAAAGGTGGAATCGTTCCCGCTCTTCGGGCATGGGAAATTTTCCCGATTTTGGTTTTCAAAATGACCACTTGCCTAGTCTCGTGCCCGGACATTCATGGGCGACGCCCCGAGTGAGAAACCCTGCCCCGCGCATGAGGGGGCTGCTTCCGATGCCAGCTTCCGGGAGTCTCTAGTGCGCAGAGGGGGCAGAGGAACCTTTCGTGCTTTTGCAAGTATTGTGTGGATGAGTTGTGGGATTCAAGTGTGAACCTGAAGCATAGTATTCCTTAGAAGCTTGTGAAGCTAGAGCCAAGTGTTGTTGCGGGCCAGGCCGAGACAAGACCCAGATATTCTGGAAAAGAAATACAGTTTGAAGAAGACTCAGTAAACTTGGCCGACCTCATAGACGTTGGGGATAACTTTGCAATGAGAGCCAAAGAAGGAAACTCCGAAGGTGTTTTACTGTGTGGTCTTATGTGATAAGGCTAAGCATACTATTTGAGAAGGACACGACTGATGGATGGGGGAATGTATTTGCGAAAGGAGATGAAGTCATCCGTGGCATATACTACTAGAAGGTTCCAAGTGCAAGAACTAGTTATGTGTTGCTTAAGAATGCACCAAAGGCATACGTTCAATTAGACATAATCATTGCCATTAAGTTTCCCATGTCTTTGGTGACACACAAGGTGAAAGGATGCCAAATAGGGTATCATGTGCCACCAGAGGTGCATGCAAAAAAATTTGATAACTTAAACATGTAATTATGTTTGATTATGTATTTGATATCTGATTATGTATTTGATTATGTTTTCAGTATGGTATGAAGCTGTCTGTAAACGCCCTAAACCGGTTGACCATAGCACTCTCTATAGTATTCATAGGACTCACCATAGTACTCACATAACCCACAGTACTCACAGTACTCATAGTACACTGCACAATACTCATAGTACCCATAGTACTCACAGTACCTCGAGCACTTTAATGGCCTTATTATTTAATCACATGGTGTGATGAGTCAGGGAAATTTAGTTTTGAATTTGTTTTAGATTAATGACCTTCGGTGGCTACTTATCATTGTATGCACTCTATACATGGCCTTGAAATTCCCCCTTTAACCTCTCAGTACAATGTAACCTCTTTATAAAAAATACTAAAGGCATAACCTCTGTATACCTATTTATAAAAATACTACAATGCCTAAAAGTAGGTATGCTATAGTTAGCTGATGCTCTAGCTCTGCCTCTCTCTCACCACCGAGATATCTCTCAACTCTCTCTCTTTCGTCAACATCTAGCTATTTTACTGAGGACCATATGGCTACACGGAACAAGCCAAATAGCTCCCTCATGAATGTGCACAATCTGAGTCTCAACGCAGCTCTATACTTGCCCATATCATGCACACAACATAGCCTAAGAATGATTCTTTGTTGATATGGAAATGCCACCGCTTAATCAATAGGCTGATCAAATCCAAAACTACTAGTTTAATGATTGGTATGATAGCTTTTGCAACACCTCTTAAAAAAGGCACTAAGTCTTAGTTTGCAAAAAAAGGCTCTAAGTCTTAGTTTGCCAAAAAAAGGCACTAAGCCTTAGTTTGCTAAAAAAGGCACTAAGTCTTAGTTTGCAAAAAAAAAGGTCTGAATACAGGAGACAACCCACACAACTCTACTCATAAACAAAAAGACAATTGAACAGAAGTCATGCTCCCAATGCATGAAAAGAATTAAAATTCATTCAGAAAATTGGATTACAACAAAAGACCAACTGCATCGTTGGTTGGCAAATGGTTACAAAAAGCATCAAAGCTTTGGTTTTTTATGGGGATTATTGGATTGGGCTCGTTTCCCTCTCCTCTTCGATATGGCCAAAAAATCTTACAATGGGGCATCGTCGTTCTCTTCCACCAAAACTGCACATGACATGGACCATTAAGATAACACACACATGCAGAATGATAGTGCACATTCCCTAAGCCCTAGTATGGTATTGATGACCCCACTTCCTATGATTGACTAAGATAGAGTTACATTGCAATTCCTATCCCCCCTATTACCCATTCCCAAGTCTGTGGATCGTTGCACACAAGAGATACATACCATCGACCGCATGCTCCCCCGTAGTAGGGCCCTCCATGTCCTTGACAGCAACATCTGCCAGCAAGTCCCTCCATGTCCTTGTCAGCATCATCCGTAGGAGGGCCCTCCATGTCCTTGTCATTAGCAACATTTCCCCCCCCAAGCTTCATAATGTCATCGACAAAAGCTGCAACACCCTCATCAAGATCCTCATCCACAATAGGCTGGCTGCTAGCAATGTTAGACACTTTACCTTCCCCTTCTGCGTGACCTGCAATGCACATACTGGTTTCACCCTTGCAACCTAGACTATCAAACACAAACATGTCAATGTGAATAACACAGCCATACCTTTGCTAGGCTCCTCATTATCTGTAGAAGCAACCTTCTCATCCAGCAGGTGCCTACCAACTGGTGCTTAGACCTTGGAGTAATCAGGTCTTCTGAGCACAACAAAAAAAACACATGTGGAAATCAGAGACCAAACACTCAAGTAAAGGTGACTCATACCTAGAGTTTGCAACTCCTCTGAGTCCCCACTCAACCGTTGAGACCTCCAATCGGGGTAGCTTCACCCTTTGAAGGGGTGCCTTCAGCCTTGTTCACCTTATTCTGCTTGCTGTAGGTCTCGGATTGCTTCTTGACTTGCTACACACAGTAGGGCATCCTTGTCAAAGTCATGGACTTGCAAAGCCCGTATTTTCTCTGCAGAGACTGCCTTACATCAGCCTTGCCATCAATGGACACATCCTCCCCACCATCAATGGACACATCCTCCCCACCATCCACCTTCACTGCTTCTTAATAGCTATCTCTCCTTTCAGTCAATACCTTGCTTGTAGACCCTGCCACACAACCCACATTAGTCCACTACCCCCCACACATTAGTTAGATAGTACTCATATTGTGTTGTGTATAGTACTCCCATAGTACTATCCCATAGTACTGTGTACAGTACTCACATACACTACTCACATAGTACTGTGAACAATACTAATACAATAGTCATTACTCCATTTCTTTTCAGAGACCCTGCCTTGCTTGCGGACCCCCCCACACAACATATAATACTTACGCGTGACTCACACAGTAGCAGTACTCACATAGTACTGTACATAGTGTACACAATACTCACACAGCACATAGTACTGAACATACTTGAGCTAAGGATATGCAAGTACTACACCATAATACTAGTGCCATTGGCATATCAATACTGCCAAAGAACAAAGAGATTAAACAGAAAGGACATAGTATTGACATATCATAGGACACAGAACCATAGTATTCCAAGTACTTCCTATAGTAGTTGTGTTACAGTACACATAGTATTGAACATACTAGAGCTAAGCACATGCTAATACTACAACATACCACTACTGCCAAAGTACAAGAGAATTACTTCACAAATTACAAGTTAGTGACATAGCACAAGACATAAAACCATAGTATCCAAGTACTTTTTGCAGTAGACTACAGTAGATCACAGAATGTCCAAGTACTTCTTGTACTTGACTTCAAGACGCATAGTACTCAATACTGCAAAATTACCAAGAGTACAAAGTACACAAACTACATGCTATTGACATAGAGTAGGACATAGAACCATAGTATCCAAGTACTTCCTATGATTGAGTGATACTACAAAAGAGTGTAAATTACACAAACTACATGCTATTGACATAGAGTAGGACATAGAACCATAGTATCCAAGAAGCATCCCAATACTGAAAAAGTACCAAGAGTGCAAAGTACACAAACTACATGCTACTATTGACATAGAGTAGGACATAGAAACATAGTATCCAAGAAGCATCCCAATACTGCAAAAGTACTGGTCAAGAGTGCAAAGTACACAAACTACATGCTATTGACATAGAGTAGGAAATAGAACCATAGTATCCAAGTAGACTGATATACGGCAACATAGTTCTGAACATATCTTAGGGGAGGACATGCTACTACTTGTGCCAAACCAAAAACAGAAGCAAACCAATAGTTCCAAAGTAAAATAACATAAAGTATCGAGGACATAACCAACATATAGTGGAGGTTAAAGGGAGTACTTCTCTTGAAGGAAATACTTGTCTTCAAGGGAGTACGATTGCATGGTTTACTAAAGCCCATGGCTACCAACCATGCCTCTGACACCTCATTTTCTCCACTCGAGCAACGGTGGCAAGCTTTGCTTTTGTTGAAGCACATACATGCGCAAAACATGTGGTAAGTGAGATAGCACGGAGTGGTCACAAAATCTAGCAAATTCTTCTTAATACCTAGTCCACAATAAGCGCATCTACATAGGCAAAGGCATAAACATAATTCCATCTAGTGTTAGAGGAATAAACAACTTGGATATAAAAAAAACCAAACATAATTCTAGAAGAAGGATGTTGCTAAACATACCTCTCCACCACGATCAAAGTGATCAGATCCACTACATTAGGATGCTTGACAAGAGTGGGGTTGAAGCACCTCATGTGCCGGATGAACATATGTGTTGTTGTACTTTGCTGAAGATTGGCCATGCATGAATTGAGATTTAACAACACCTCTTCCTTGTGTCTCCTTGCAATGATGCATCCATAGCGCCTTGCAGAGATCTCAACAAATCGACCAATTTCTAGCTGATCATTCAGCTAAGCTTTAGCGCAAAGAATCATCTCGTAAAAGGACGATGGAGACCTCCATGGGGTTGGGTTTTTTAGACACTTCATGAGCTCTCAAAATATCCTATTGCTTTGCTTTCAATTGAGAAATCTTCCCAAGAATGTAAGCTTGACTGCCCTCTAGTGTGCCAAAAACCCTCTTAGCCTCTTTCTCCTCCTCAAAAGCAAAAACCAACTCACCCTTAGCTCTTGCTATGCCCTCCTCCAATGCAACTATCCATGTTGCAACCATGGCCATGTCTTCTGAATTGCAAGCGATGACTTCAATGCCCTTCCAAGACTTGGCTCCTTGCACCATGTGAGGCTTCACATCCTCCATGACTATGCTTGCCTCCTCACTCCTTGACGTATGGGCCCGAATTTCCTTGTGGTCAGAAAAGGATGATGAATGGATTCGAACCCCGTGCTTGTGCCCTGCAAATGCATGCACCAAGGTGGCCCCCCCAACCTCCTTGTTCATGATGGAATGTGTGTGGTAGATGCCAAAGGTAGATTTCCAAAATCTCTTCTCTCCACTCAGGCTGCAAAGACTCTACACTATAGCCCCTCCTACTATGCTTCTGGACATGGCCCCAGGTTTCCACCATCCACTTGTTGAGTTTTGGATTCGATTCTGGCTTCTCCTTCAGCCAGTATGCAAAGTCCTTTGCTAGTTTGCTCGAGTCAGATTCCTTCCCTTGCTTGGGCGCCATTGAACCTACAGTAAAAGTACAACTTAGCAGCATTATATAAAGGGAAATTGCACCTGGAGAGAGGGAGTTGTTGAAAATTCTGGACACAAAATCACCTGCCTCTATAGCTATCCATCCAACAGCCTTGGAAATACGACGAGCCTGGGGCACCACCAGCACACTGGCTGGAACACTTCTCACACAATTCACCACACCACCCACACCAAAAAAAACAGCACAATGACCCTCTTCTAACCACAACAGTCTAATCACGAGAGAGAGAGAAAAGCAGCCCCTGCAAAACTTCATAGCTCTGCTCGCTACCAGCAATAGCAATACTAGCAAAAAAACACTCTGAGAAAAGCCCACACAATTGCAACAATCATGTATTTACAATAGCCACGACCACCCTCCTGCAAAGCCGCTCATTCGCTCATGGCATAGAAAAAAGCTAAGAAAACACACCATTTTCCAGCAGCAGCTAGCGGCTTGACAAAGCAACATACACTGCTGCGGAACTGGCGGCAACTCAACCAGGTACACACCTCTCAAACTCCCTTTGGCATCACCCGCGCCCACAGACAACTAGCGGCAACCACACACAAAGTACCCGCCTCTCTAGAGCTTGCTATCGCCAGTGCACTCTCTCTAACTCTGCTGTCGATGCTCCCTCTTCTTCTCTCTCCTTCGCAGTCGACGTGCTAAGAGGGCTCCTCTGCTTCGTTGCAGTTGGCGCCACCTCTTCACTACTCAGCTGTTGCTGTCGACAGCATATCCGGCGACACCCTCAACAATCACCTCCACCATCCACTGAGAACTGGCGGCTACAACACCACAAGGTACCCGCCTCTGCAAAGCGTGCTATCGCCAGCACCTTCTTTGCTGGAGAGCAAAACTTTTACAGCTCATCCCGTCACGACAAAACAACGAACCTCCTTTGCCACCAGCCGTAGCAGTCCACCAAAACCCAACCAGGATCACCCTGACCCTCGACTACTGCAGCGATCATGTACATGAGCTGCGCTACCACGTTCCTCCTTTCTTACAGAGCCGCCACACCTTTTTTGCTACCGGTTCTCTGTCAGCTACCCATCAAAAAAACAGCATGGTCCCTGCAGAGCAGGCGGTGGGATACCCTCACTCTAAATCTTCCCGAAGCACCTTCTCTCTGCACTTCCACGTTCATCCTTTCCAGCCGCCATGAGGCATCCATGTGCTTTCTAATTTTAGCCCAAGAATCTTTTGCTATGACCTGCAACCATAGTTATTGTCTCACACTTGGTATACATGTCCACCAAGAGCATCGCCTATCATAAGGCCGTTTCCCACTGGTAGCCATACACACTGCTCTGCAATGAAAAAAAGCTTCAAACCTCGAGCACTTGCTCCCAAAAAAAAAGCATGCATGTACTAGCTTACTACCAAACCACCCACTTTGTACATCTGCCAGGGCATTCAGGGCAAAGCTTTTTATATGCCATGCATCCCATATGTACACAAGCCCAAAACACCTTTACAAAATTTTTCCTAACAGGAGTCAGGCTCAACAAAGGGGCATAAACAAGCACGTAGAAGCTCTAGCGGGTATTGCACTATGTGGGCAATGGTGCACCACACCTAAGGTAACTCTGTGCGTACTTGGGAGGTGTCGGGGAGACGCTAAGCAAACATGCAATAGAGGACACATGTGAGTGAAACTCTAGTTGAGCTAAGGTCATTGATCCTTGGTAGGTGAGTGATCCTTGGTGGGCAGGTAGGTGCATGAGTTCGCAAAGAAATTTGAAAATTTTTTATAAACGGCCAATAGGCACTAAATTCCTTTCCTACCATTTCTTAACACGACAGGCATGTCATTTAAGTGTTTATAGAGATAAAGGTTGCAATATGAAAGATGGATAAAAGTGAAAAAGTATAGTACTCTTTTTTCCAAAAGTATGCCCACACTATCATGCTTAGACCCTTTCATTTAGGGAAAACAAAAAACAATAGCTCAATAAAAAGAGTGACTGAAGAAGAAAAGGTTTTGATTCTCCACCGCAAAGAAGAGACCATCAAAAAGGCTAGAAAAGCATGCTCTGAACCAACGTGAAATATTTCTTGAGAGTCTTGATATCCCAAGCTCATCTACATCTTCATCGGCAGTACATCATGAGCTTGAGAGGGGCTGTTGAGATTCAAGCTCGATGTCAGTGTGAGCCAGCTATGCTATGTGCTAGCAGATTAGGTAGGAACATGTGTGAGACATAAATGACCATGTGTCCAGCTGGTCATAGTGTGTGGACATTAGCTAGGGTTAGATGTGTGTGGACACAACTCAGTGTGTGTTGTGTGTATTTTGGATTAGGGCATTATGCTTTGTGTGAGAGTGGAGATGGCTTCCCTCTATGGTTAGGGTTTGCAATATACATTAGGGTTTGCTCCTGTGTGTGTGTCTCCTCCCCCTCTACCGTTCTTTCAACATGGTATCAGAGCCTTGTGCTGTTTATTAGGGTTTATGAGTGAGTGAGTGAAGAGGGAGAAGAAGCTGTGAAGAGAAGCTATGAAGCTTTCCATTGGAGCTGTAAAGCTTGGAGCACACCAACTAGTATCAGATCTGAGAGCTTGGCCTACTGGGTAAGGTCTTCTAAACATCCTTGAGCGGATTGCAGGTGATTCAAGCAAAAACAAAGTAAGTAAGAGCAAATCAAAGCAAAGAAAAATTCTGGTTTTTGGAAGCTTTCCATTAGAACTTGAAAGCATTGATGTATGGTGGAAATACATGTAAATCTGGCAAAAGACACATGTATCTGACAATGAGAGATGTATTGGCAACTCCTATGCAAGCCCTAAACTCATTTTGGAGCAATTTGGATGCATATGAATGTATGGAAATTTCTGGTTTTTGAGCTCTCACAAAACAGAGAAAAGGAGGTGAAGATTTGATGCATTTGGAGCGTGTTTTTGGCTAAAATCCAACCATTGATTGGTTGCACACATACCTAGGTGTCTTGGGCACTTGTAGACATCATCAATTAATAGTATAACAACTCCCAAATCCCTCAAATGCAGGCGGCGCAGACTGCACAGAGAAAGCAGAGCAAATTTTGACTATTTTGCAAAGTGGAGGATCAAATTTCACCTTGGTGCTTGATATATTCCACAATTGATTTAGCAATCGGTTGCTACATACACTAGAGAAGAGGGCTATGTGATTGGTTTGATAAATTATGATCAATAATGCTGGGAATGAGCTGATTAAAATAGGCTGTCCACTGGTTGCAGAGAAACAGGGTCATTTTAATTGAGCAATTAATCTTTGGTCTTAACCAATTGGACAAATTCCTCTTACATGGAGTTAGTGGACATCATTGCTAAGCTATTGAATGCCTGGTTGCTCAATTTGGACAAATATTGAAGAAATTAGAGCCATTTTACTACTGGTTTTTCTAGTTTTTTCCAAAACAGAGAAAGGGGTTTTCAAAAATTGATATGTACACATGTCAGATGGTGTTGATACTCTACATTGAGGTTGTTTAGGTGTAATGCAAGTTTTCCATACTTAATTGCACCACTACATTGTGATTTGGAGCCTTGGAAAGTGCATCAAAGCAGGGTATCTCGGACTGCGTGAGCCAGTTCATTTTGGATGCATACAGGTTGATTTTCTACATCAGATTTGAAGATTGTTGGCTACTTTGGAGTATCTGGAACATTCATTGGAGTGTGGTTGAGCTGAGGAAGGCTCATTTATAGATTTGAAGTGTGCGGAAGGTGTATGCATTGAGCAAACATGTCGGATAATCCAGTACAGATTGTTGGTGAAAAGCTAGATAGGAAGAACTTCCAGGCATGGAAGTACAGGATAAAAAGTTTCTTGAAAGGAAAAGGATTTTGGAATCTCATTACAAGTGCTGAGCCAGAGCCTGAGCTACCTCGACAACCGACACAGCAACAGCTTATTGCTCATAAGCAATGGTCAGAGAGAGCATTCAAAGTGCTGTATTATCTGTCTATATGTATTTCTGATGCTATGCTCATACACATACAGGATGCTGAGAATCCCAAAGATGCATGGGATACTTTGGTAAAGATGTTTGATACAGATACGAGTGCTCACAAGTCTCAGTGTTGCGACAGCAGATACATAATGTGAAGTGGAATAAAAGGTGCATACATGATTATGTGCAAGAAATCAAGAAGTTTGCTGATGCATTGGCCACAATAAATGCCCCCATGCCTGATGATGATTTGGTGGATATTACCTTGCGTGGTCTTGGCAAGGAATACAAATCTTTTGATACATCTATCTCAGTGAGGAGTACAGGTTTACCAGACTTTGATGAGTTGGTTTCACTCTTGCTGGTTGAGGAAATCAAACTCAGTGATTCATTTCTTGATGCATCTACTAGCCATGATGATAATGGCAGAAATCAGGCTTTCTACTCGCAGAGAGGCTTTAGAGGCAGGGGGAGATTTGCATCACGAGGACGTGGTGGTAATGGTCGTGGATGGCAAGACAGGTCACCACAACAAAATTTTCAGCCTTCATATGGTGCTCGAGGTGGTCATGGATATGCACCTCAGCGAGACAGAGGTAACCCCCGTGGTAGAGGACGTTGGCAAGGCCAACAAAATTCTATGCAAGATGTGGAATGCTATTACTGTGGCAAATATGGTCATATGGCGAGAGATTGTTTCCACAAACAGAATGATTTGAGAGGGGGTAGAGCACAACATGGTGGTCATTATGGTGGAAATTATGCACAACATGGTGGTGGAAATTATGCATCAAGCAGTAATGATGGCACTGCAAATCATTTGTTTGCCATGAAACATGTTTTGGGATCGATGATGACAAATGCTGAGAATGATGATACTTGGTATATGGACTCAGGAGCATCAAACCATATGACGTGTCATGGTGAATGGTTTGAGCATATGAAGCCTATGGATGTGAAAGGCTATGTGGAGACAGGTGATGATACCCAGCATGTCATTACACACGTTGGAAGTGTACCATTAGTTATGCACAATCGTCAAACAAAATCTATGTCAGATGTATTGTACGTGCCTTCCATCACAAAGAGCTTGGCCTCAGTTGGTCAAATGGTGGAACAGGGATTACAGGTTTGGTTCAACAAGCATCGTTGCTTCGTTGAGGATTTCAAACATGGATGTAGAGTCATTGCTAAAGGCAAGAAAGAAGGCAGATTGTTTAAGCTGGATGCTAGAATTCCTGAGCTAAAATCAGCCATGTTCTCCAAAAGTAAAAATGTGGTACAGGACATTGATATGTGGCATAAGAGGATTGGACATGTCAATATACAGAGATTAAAGAACATGCAAACAAGAGGCATTGTCAATGGATTGCCTAGATTCAAATATGATAGAAATATGCATGTTTGTGAAGCCTATCAGTTTGTGAAGCAGGCAAGGTTGAGGTTTCCTAGAGAAGGAAATATGAGTAGCAGGCCACTTGAGATCGTACATAGTGATGTATGGGGTCCTGCACAAAACCCATCTATCAAAGGCAGTTTATACTATGTGACATTCAAAGATGATTTCAGCAAGATGACATGGATATACTTTCTCAGAGAGAAGAGTAAAGTGTTGGAAAAGTTCATGGATTTCAAAGCTTTTGCAGAAAAGCAATATGGCTGTTGGATTAAATGTTTGAGGACAGATGGAGGTGGGGAATACACCTCAAAGGCTTTTGAGCATTTCTTGAGGAAGCATGGAATAAGAAGACAATTGACTTGCAGGTATACACCTCAGCAGAATGGTGTGGCTGAGAGAAAGAATAGAGTCATATGTGAAGTGGCTAGGGCGATGCTCAATGAAAAGAGCATGCCAGATTACTATTGGGCAGAAGCATGTGCTACTGCAGTGTATATATTGAACAAAACTCCTATAGCAGCCATTCATGGAAGCACGCCAGAGATGCGGCTTACAGGTTATAGGCCAGACATTGGACACCTCAAAGTTTTTGGATGCATAGCTTATGTACATGTGCCTGATGAAAGAAGGAGGAAGTTGGATCCTAAGGCAGAAAAATGTGTATTTGTTGGATATGCATAGGATCGAAAGGCATACAAATGTTACAACCCACAAACTAGACAAGTGGTCATCTCACGAGATGTGGTGTTTGATGAGCTTGCTAGTTGATACAAAGCAAAAGATGAGAGTGTCATTGAGTCACTTGAGGCTGATGTGCCTGTGAACTTGCCACAAGCAAGTTCTAGTTCTACTACTATGTCTGGGCTAGCAGCAGCAAAGGCTGAGAGTAGTACTATACGTCCATGATCAGGACGTTTGAGGCATGAGAGTGTGAGCACTGGGAGTAGTGCTATGGATAAAGGAAAGAAGAAGGTCGAAGGAATTGGAATCACAAAGCAAAAGATGAGAGTGTCATTGAGTCACTTGAGGCTGATGTGCCTGTGAACTTGCCACAAGCAAGTTCTAGTTCTACTACTATGTCTGGGCTAGCAGCAGCAAAGGCTGAGAGTAGTACTATACGTCCATGATCAGGACGTTTGAGGCATGAGAGTGTGAGCACTGGGAGTAGTGCTATGGATAAAGGAAAGAAGAAGGTCGAAGGAATTGGAATCACAGGTTATGAGTCATCTAGTTCAGAGAGTTTGGATGAGGAGCTTGGCATACTTGTTTTACGCACACCTGGTGCTAGGCAAGATAGATATGTGCCACCACATGCTAGAGTTACAGGTGTACAGAGTGACCCGCAGGCATTGCAGAGATCCCAAAGAGTCAGATATCCAGTTGACAGATTGACATATCGAGATTTTGCTATACACTATGCATATATGACATCTATGGTGAAGCATGTGGAACCTACATGCTATACAGAGGCTATTGGAGAGCATGTATGGGAGAAAGCAATGGATGTAGAGATGGACGCATTGGTCCATAATGACACATGGGATTTGGTTGCATTACCAAAGGACAAGAATGTTATTGGCTGTAAATGGGTTTACAAAGTGAAGTGCAAATCTGATGGTTCTATTGAGAGACATAAAGCAAGATTGGTAGCAAAGTGTTATGCACAGACCCAAGGATTGGACTATGATGAGACGTTTAGTCCAGTGGCTAAGATGGGCACAGTGAGAGCAGTCATTGCTATGGCTGCAGCAGCTAATGGCTAGGAAATGCATCAGATGGATGTCAAAAATGCATTTCTGAATGGAGATCTACAAGAGGAAGTGTATATGGCACAGCCAAAAGGGTATGTACACCCAAGATATCCCACTCATGTATGCAGGTTGAAAAAGGCATTATATGGTCTGAAGCAAGCACCTCGTGCTTGGAGTGATAAGATGAGCAGATATCTTATTTCACTTGGTTTTCATATTTCTACAGCAGATTCTTCACTCTATGTGAAGAAGACAGAGCATGGGATTGTTCTACTCGTCATCTATGTGGATGACTTGATTATCATAGGTGATCATAGTGCAGATGTGATGCATGTCAAGAAAGCTTTGAGTGGGCAATTTGACATGAAAGACCTTGGTGAGTTGAGATACTTTCTTGGAATTGAAGTGGTCAAAGATCATGCAGGTACATGGTTAGTACAGCGCCAATATGCATTGGATATGTTGGCAAAGTATGGCATGACAGGGTGTAAGCCTATGAGTACACCTTTGGAGCAAAATGTGAAGTTGCGGGCTGATTATGGTGATGAGCTTGATGATCCATCTATGTACAGGAAGATGGTTGGTAGTCTCATATACATAACTATCACACGCCCGGATTTGAGTTATGTTGTGGGGCTAGTAAGCCAGTTTATGCAGAGCCCCAGAAAACCACATTTGGATGCAGTGAGACGTATTATGAGATATGTGAAGACCACTGCACATTATGGTCTACTTTATGAGAGTGGTAAAAGCTTGGACATACATGGCTACACAGATGCTAATTGGGCAGGTAGCGCATATGACAGGAGGTCTACTAGTGGATATGCTTTTACACTTGGAAGTGCCGTGGTGAGTTGGAGTAGCAAAAAGCAACAGTTGCTTTATCCAGTACAGAGGCTGAATACAGAGGTGCAGCCATTGCTACTTGTGAGGCAGTATGGTTAAAGGGTCTCTTGGCAGATTTATGTGAGCCTATTGATGGCAAAGTTGTCATTCATTGTGACAACATGAGCAATATACAGTTGGCCAAGAATCCAGTATTTCATGCGAGGACCAAACACATAGAGGTCCATTATCACTTTGTCAGAGAGAAGGTGCTGGATGGTACAGTTGATCTTCAGTATGTGAAGACTGATGAGCAGGTGGCAGACATCTTTACGAAGCCACTTAGCAGGGAGAAGTTTGAGTAATTTCGTACTATGTTGGGAGTACATGGGATGAGCTTGAGGGGGAGTGTTGAGAGTCTTGATATCCCAAGCTCATCTACATCTTCATCGGTAGTACATCATGAGTTGAGAGGGGCTGTTGAGATTCAAGCTCGATGTCAGTGTGAGCCAGCTATGCTATGTGCTGGCAGATTAGGTAGGAACATGTGTGAGACATAAATGACCGCGTGTCCAGCTGGTCATAGTGTGTGGACATTAGCTAGGGTTAGATGTGTGTGGACACAACTCATAGTGTGTTGTGTGTATTTTGGATTAGGGCATTATGCTTTGTGTGAGAGTGGAGATGGCTTCCCTCTATGGTTAGGGTTTGCAATATACATTAGGGTTTGCTCCTGTGTGTGTCTCCTCCCCCTCTACCGTTCTTTCAACAATATTAATTTGGCCTCAACCTTACCAAAGAATAGGTCCTTGTTTTCTTCATCAACAAAAACATCTCAACCTTACCAAAGAATAGGTCCTTGTTTTCTTCATCAACAAAAACATCTCTACCTTAGGATAAGAAAGACTCAAGTGTTTGAGATTATCAAGAGCCACAGAAGGCTCTAGGTTCAATTGCCACCTTTGTAAATATATACAACTTTCCAAATGGTTCTTCCCATGACAAGGCAAGTAAAGAACCAGTTCCAACTTCTCCTATGTTTCCTAGTGATGAAGAAGAAACATCTCCTTCTCAAGAGAATTTTGATTCTGGTGATAGAGAGACGATTATTGCTAAGATAGATCTAAGACCATCCCCCAAAGGAGTAATATCAAAACAAAAAGCTACCATATGGCTTCCTCACAAGGCTACTAGGGTTTTATTAATGATCCACCTCAAATACCCTCCCTTGCTACTGCTGGTTCTAATGTGTAAAGGAATTCATATCCAAATCATGAGTGGTCTATTACTTTTCAAGATAAATCATTGTTTTTTGTTATTACAAAACTTAGTGGTGCACAAAAGCTTAAATCAGGTCAAATGAGTTGTGGAAAAGTCTTGAATGCTAACTATACAGGAGAAGATAAAGGAGAACAGGTTCTTCTTATAGTTTCTGCAAAGGATAGTGTAATTGATTGTATTATGCAGTAAGGAAACCTTCAGATCAGTCAATGTGGGCCTTCAACTCTCTTTAATGATTTGCGAAACTCAAGTAATCTACTTATTCCATAAATACCTTTTATATGAGCATAACCAACACAAGGTCCAGCAAAACCTCAAATTTTCACCCCCAAACAACGAGTAATTGTTGCCACACCATCTTATCAAAGTAAGCAAGACATTGGAGCTTCATCCAGGGGTAGAAATCATTCTAAAAAATATTTCAAAGCTTGATCACCAACTCCAGAATCTTTCAGCTTGAAGGATGAAGATGAAGATAATGTTCCTATCACACCTGGAGGAGCAGGGTTGAGCTCGGGTATTATATAGCATCACAACAAAATTCTATGAGGGAAAAACTTAAGTGAGAAAATTTGGTGGAGAACGGTAGGATTCTTAATCTTCACATTCAAAATATTGAGAAGTTGCCTATTGATAATCTTACAGGAAGAAGGCCAATGGAGATTAAAGAGCCACACACAGTCCATGTGGAGAATTGCAAGAAAAAGATGAAGCTCAATCCACATGCTACTGAATTGTTCCTTTTACTGTACTTGTCAATCTAGCATAGCGTCCTAATAGATAGTCTTTTGATATTTCAAAGATTGACGAGTACACTTACTATGTCATTGTGGGCTCCCACTTTGCTAAAGTGGGAAAAGAATAAAACAAAGATATCCCCTTCTTTGATCGAGCATATGTAAAGTGTATGTGGGGCTTCCTGTTGATGAAGCAAAGCTACTGGAATGGGATCACAAAAACAACAATGACTATCGGGCCAAGATGTCTTTCATTAAGCGAATAAAGTTCTTTCACCACCATGAGTACATGGACTAAATTGAGAAGCATGGCAAACCAAACTCTATCCTTAGAAGAAAGTGCCTTCGAAAACTTGGAATTATTCTGGAGAAGGGGAAGCAATCATATGGGCTACGAAAGTATGATCCACTTTTCCAACTAGCATTTCGTACTGGTGAGATTTGGAATGCTCAAGAAAGAATCTTTGCCATGTGGGAAAGCAAACAAATGAAAGGCCAAAAATCATCAAAAAATTTTGATGATTCAAGTGTTGTTTCAAAAGCACGCAACAAAAAGGTAAGCTTCACTATAGAAGAGCTTCCAGAAGATATGAAGTTGATGCCTTTGCAATCCCTTCAAGGTATCAAGGATGAGAAAGTAATTCTTTTTGTCTTGATGTGGGTAATTGGAGGAGCTTACTCTTCATGAGATGGGTGCCGATGTAAGATCCCTGTCCCCACCACGCAACGGATTCGAAGTGCTAGCAGCGGAAGTAGCACATCTTGTGTGGGGCAGGGTCCCACACTCGGGGCCTCGCCCACGGATATCCGGAGAGGTGACTAACTCCTTGATTCTTCCAAACCGAACTCGGAAAAACTTCTCTTGCCCAGAAAGCACGGGCGATTCCACCAAGATAACTTTTTCCTAACGTAGTTAAAAGCCTTAACTAACTGAGCTCATCTGACTGAACCCGTAAGTCCTATAGTCAGATCAGGGAAAAAGACTGTACTTGGATCATAGAGACCAATGCTTTTTTCCTCATTGAGAGGCACAGCCGTTGATTCTTTTCCATTTAACAATTTTTTTGTCCAGGATTTACTTCATCTATCAAACTAAACAGAAATTGAGTCTCGATTTACGGATCCATCAGTCCAGCCTAACCCCATCCAGTCCCATGGGTTAGCCAACTGCCCAACCACTGTAGTGATGGGATCCAATTAGGAATTTGGTTAGGTTTTGTCCCGGGTACCAGGGAAAAGAGTTCCCAAGCCCCTAGCCGGAAGTTCATGCAAACATAAAACTAGTCACACCACTTACACACCCAATATGAAATCGCCTTTTTCTCAACATTAGCTAACTTTAAAACAATCCTTTAATGAAACCATTATGTCACTGATGACAATCCTCAAAATCTCTGGTTGAATCCATATTTCCAATCATTCATTCATTGGTGTACTTATGGCATCATTGGCAACCAGAACGCTCACCACCTGTTCACTCAAGGGCCTTTTCAATAGTTCTTAGCTCATAGTACCCGGCAATATTTTCACATATAAAAATCAAGATGGAATCCTCGTTGAAGATCAGTAAGATCAATCAACAGATCCATATAAGAGAGCCATGGACTCATCCGCTGAGGACCAGCAAGGTCAATCAACCAGATCCATCCTGGTTTCATAAAACAACTCTTACTCCTTGTTCCAATATCTTTCACGACGCACGTGTGGGTATCTTCGGCGACCCAGAGCCCGAGCACCGTATGGTCAGCACCCTCTAGGATCCTTCGCAGGTCACCTAGCGCTTCACTCATAGGCCGCTTCCTTGGTCCCTCATCCACCGTATCGAAAGCTCACCATTTAAATTGAACCAAGGCTGGTCAAGACCTCGGCCGACCTTGCTACACGAGACGTCCTCCATTGACTCTCCGTCCTCAGCAATTGCAACTTTATCAGTTAGGTCTCCACCACGACCTTAATCACAAGACGATCAAAATGCTTCCCCAGCATTCTCGACATAAAACAGTCATTTACAAACAAGTCATAAATACAGTTTCTATAATGAACTCACGTCTTTCCAGATTGTTCCACATCAATCCATATTACTTAACCTAATTCCAAATCATATATGTATCCATTCTTGACCAGATACATCATTTTCCATTCCATCACATCAGATTCATTCACTTCACATAACATCCATTCCTATCTTTCTTAATTTACATTACGTCTCATCACATCCATTTCTCGTTACATCTCATTCGTTCACATCTTATATTATTCATTCACATTCTGATTCACATGACATCTCATCTCATCCATTCGCTCATATCGACTTCATATCCATTCACATACATTTTTGCATTCATTATTCCACATACACATCCACATTCGTACATCCACATTCACATCTACATCCATACATCCATTTTCACATCCACATTCATACATCCACATCCACATCCACTTTCATACTTCCACATTCACATCTACATCCATACATCCATTTTCACATCCACATTCATACATCCATTTCCACATCCATATTCATACATCCACCTCCACATCCATACATCCACATCCACATCTACATTCATACATACACATCCATATCCATATCCACATCTATATTCATACATCCACACCCACATCCACATCCATACATCCACATCCACACATCCATTTTCACATCCACATTCATACTTCCACATTCACATCTACATCCATACATCCACATCCATACATCTATATCATACATTCACATCCGCGTTCACATTCATACATCCACATCCATACATCCATATCCACATCCATACATCCATATCATACATTCACATCTGCGTTCACATTCATACATCCACATCCATACATCCATATCCACATTCACACATCCACATTCACATTCACATTCTTACATCCATATCCACATCCATATCCTTATCCACATCCATATCCACATTCACACATCCACATTCACATTCACATACATTCACATTCTTACATCCTTATCCACATTCCATATCTACATTCATACATCCACATCTACATTCATACATCCACTTCCATACATACACATCCACATCCACATCTACATCCATACATCCACATCCACATCTACATCCATACATCCATTGTCACATCTACATCCACATTCACATCTACATCCATACATCCACATCCATATCCACATCATACATTCACATCCGTGTTCACATTCATACATCCATTTCTACATTCCCATTCATATAACCACATACGCCTTCACATCTATTCTTTTACATCCACATCCATACATCCACATCATACATTCACATCCGTGTTCACATTCATACATCCATTTCTACATTCCCATTCATATAACCACATATGCCTTCACATCTATTCTTTTACATCACATCCATTCTCGCCCCATCACAACCCATATACATCTTATCCCATCAGATACACTTCTTACCTCATCCCATACACATCTTATCACATCCTAACTCATCTTATCACATCCCATACGCATCTTATCACATCCTATCACTTCTCATACACATCTTATCACATCCTATCACTTCCCATACGCATCTTATCACATCCTATCACATCTCATACACCTCTTATCACATCCTATCGCATCTCATACGCATCTTATCACATCCTATCACTTCTTATACACATCTTATCACATCCTATCACATCTCATACGCATCTTATCACATCCTATCACTTCTCATACACATCTTATCACATCCTAGCATATCTCATACACATCTTATCACATCTCATACACATCTTATTAGGCATAAAGACAACTTTAGTAGAAATAACACTTTTATAATAATCCTTTTATGCATTTTACTATGCATAAATTCCAATTTAATGAGAATAATACTTTCGAAATAAAAATAAATCTTTTATACATCTTTCTATGCATAAATTTCCATCTTAATGAAATTAACACTTTTAGAATAAATCTTTTATGCATCTATCTATGCATAAAATCAAAATTGATAAGAAGAACTCTTTTAAATTAAAAATAAAATTCTTTATGCATCTTTCTATGCATAAAATCAAAATTGAAAAGAATAACTCTTTTGAATTAAAAATAAAATTCTTTATGCATCTTTCTATGCATAAAATCAAAATTGATGAGAATAACACTTTTGGGTTAAAATAATTTCTTTATGCATCTTTCCATGCATAAATCCAATTTAGTAGGAATTACACTTTTAGAATAAAAGAATTTCTCTTATGCATCTAATTTGTGCATAAAATCCAATTATGATAAAAATCTCACTTTTAATATAAAAAATCTTTTATGCATATGTTTATGCATACAAATCATTTATGATGAAAATCATTCTTTTGATATAAAAGAATTTCTTTTATGCATCTAATTTATGCATAAAATCCTTTATGATGAAAATCACACTTTTAATATATATATAATTCTTTTATGCATCTACTTTTGCATAAAAATCAATTATGATGAAAATCACACTTTTACAAATAAATATTTCTAGTATACATTTTTCTCTGTCTAGAATGAAAATAACCCTTTAAGGATACTCATACGATGGGGATTACTCTTTTGAACATAAAATTTAATTACTAGAAATCCTCTTTTTCTTAATTCATCAATTATGCATAACATAAAAATCAATTTCTCCATGATTACAATGAAATTCTTTCAATTAATCTAGAATGATAATTCCTAGAATATGGTAGGAAGTCCTCTTTTCATGCTTTGAATGAAATTATTTTATGTGTAATTTTTACAGAACTTTTGCCATAGCTCTGCTCCTATGAGACTGATAAATCTTAATTATTTTAAAGGATAAAGCTTATCATTAAGGGAATTATTAGAATGATCCCTAATTGGATCATTAACCCATAATGGATTGAATCATCAATATTCATGAAATACATAAACTAAAAGTATAGAAAAAAGCCATTAATTTGGCCTCAAGCATAGATTAATCTTGGATTAAGGAAAAGCTTTATGAAAAGCTTCATTTGGATTGAGAATAGGTCATGAAAATGACCATTCTTTGAGTGAGAGAGAGAAATTACATTAAAACCATCAAAATTAAGCATGAATAAAAATTTATGTACTTCTTTACTACCATTCATCAATTAACTTCAATAGTATTCAAAAATCATTCCAATTAAGCTTCTCAAGCTTGAGAGGGGTTGAGAAGAGAGAAACATTGAGAATTTATAGAAAAGATCAAAATTCACCATTTACCTTACAAAGAGGCCCCCAACCAATCAATTGGTTTGGTGTGCTGATGGAGTCACCAATGGAGATTGAAGAAAGAGGGAAGCTCCAATTTCTTCAATTTGGAGAGAATTTTAGAAATAGTAAAAATTAGAATTATTTTAGCATAATTTTGGCATAGTATAATTCTCCTATTTTTTTACAAAGACTCAGGTTCTATTTATAGGAGAGGGAGGCTCTAACCAAGACCAACTGATTTCTAGAATTTTCTAGATTTCAGTTTGGTTGAATTTGGACTAGATTTGGACCTAGTTTGGTTCCTTTTTTATTCGATTTGATCCAAGAGAGAGGAGAGATAAAAATATCACATTATTTTTGAGTTTAAAACTCATTCAAGCATGTGAAGTATGCACCTCCTTGAAGGGACTCCCCAATATCTCATTTTTTTAGTAATACTCATAGTTTTTTACTAATAACCCTTGTACATAGTCAACTCTTCATCTTATGTGAGCATTTACTCATTTTTGGGTAATTTCTTTTACAAATTGGACTTATCTCCTCCCCACACATGGATTGATCTTATTGTCCCATAGGAACCTTAATTTAAAATTTTGAAAAAATCTTGACCCTCAAGATAATGCCTCTTGAGCAAATTATACTTGATTTCTAATGCACCTTTTGGAAATCTTTTTGAACTTCTATTTCAGGGGAACTTATATTAATAGGATGAGAATTTTTTCTATCCAAAAATATTCAAAATCTAAATAATCTCTCTCTAGAATATTTTCTCTCTCTAGGCCAAAACAGGTAGAAACAAGATCTTTGATATTTCTGAAGAGGGATTTGACTACAAGGGAAGATACTGGACATGCTAAGAGGCTGGGGAGGAATCTTACAGCCGAGCTCACTAAATAAGTTATGCAGTTCTATTTGTGCATTCTTTCAACATAAGGTTTTTTTATTTCTATATTTATTTGATTTGTGTTTTCCAATCACACAGTTTTTATGAAAATCCAAGTGGTGATGATAAATAAGTTGAATTGAAACTCATGGAAGGAAGTACGAGAACAATATCCACAGTCAAGCTCACAAGCTTCCCTTCAAGAGTTCTACTTTGCTTTTAGAGATTGGTTATGTTTTATATTTTCTAGATGATAGTAATTTTATCCCATGTTTCTAGAAATTTTTTGTCTTTTTAAAATTGCTTTGCTATGGCTAGTTATTTTTATTTTGTGCCAATTTGGATGTTGAACATCCATTTTAACACAAAATGGATGTTAAACATCTAGATAGTGCCAAAATAGATATTCAATATCCACCTTCATGCATATGTAAATATTATAATGCATATCCACTTTACCACAACACATCACAACTTGCATTTCTAAATAAATCTAATCAAATATTGGTTATGGTACTTTTTCTCGACGGATATTTTCATATTCTTTCTCAAATTTCTCAAGTGAAATACATTCAATATTCTTCTTTTGAGTAAAAGATTCGTGGGATTTACAAAAATCAATTCTACCCATATTTCCTAATAAAATTAATAATTCTCAAAATTTCACTTTTGATAAATACTCATAATTTGAATTATGCTAAAAATTTCTCTTTTCCCATTTAATTTCTTGGATCTCAAATATCATGGGAATTCCTCTTTTTGCATTTAAATGATTGAATTCCAAATGTCATGGGAATTTCTCTTTTATCATAAAATAAATTTATCTAAAATTCTCTTTTCTTTAATAAAAATATCCATTATTTTAAATATGCCAAGAATTCCACTTTTACCATTTAAATTATTGAATTCCAATTATCATGGAAATTCCTCTTTTATCATTTAAATTTTCTCATGCATAAAATAAATTTATCTAAGATTCCTCTTTAAATTAAATAAAAATATTCATTATTTTAATATACCAAAATTTCTCTTTTTCCATTTAATTACATGGATCTCATTATCATGGAAATTTCTCTTTTTGCATAAAAATAAAAAATACCAAAAATTTCTCTTTTTTAATTAATTATTTATGCATAAATACTAAAAATTAGTTTCCCATGAATTTGATGAAAATCATTCTTTTAGCATAGGATGTCCAATCCTAGAATATGGTAGGAAGTCCTCTTTTCACATTATGCATAAAAATGAGCTATGTATTAATTTCTAAAAAATTTACCATAGCTTCGCTGCTATTATTACTGATAATTTTTAATATTTCTAGAAAGAATAAGACTTTGTAATACAATTATGATATAAGAACTATCTTTGAACTTAAATCTAATTTATGGAATCAAATCATAAATTTACCATAATTTTATCAACATAAAAGCATAAAAAGCCATTTTCTTAACCTCTAGCTTAACAAGCTTAGAGATTGATTTTGAATTAAGAATTTATCAATGAGAAGCATTCATTTGCTAAAGAATTAGTCATAGGAATGACTAGTCTTTTGGGAGAGAGAGAGAGAGATACATAAAAAGCATCTTAATTAAGCATAAAGATTAACTTTTTTGTGATTAATCATTAGAGTTCTTATAGAAAGCTTGATTTGCATTGAAAACAATTAATTTGAAACTTCTCAAGCTTGAGAGGGGTTGAGAAGTGAAATCTTTTGAGAATATTAATGAAAACCATGAAATTACTTCTTATCTCTAGATTTGGCTTGCTTCTTTATCTTAAAAGAAAGCCCCCAACTAATCAATTGGTTTAGTATGTTGAGAAGAAAGCTCCAAGAGTTGTTGAAGAGAGAGAGAAGCTCCAAGCTCTCCAAAAGTAGAGGATTTTTAAGGGATAATAGAAAATATCATTATTTTAATGTAATACTGGCATGGTATAGTTCACATATTTTTTTACAAAAGACTAAGGATCTATTTATAGGTGAGGGAGGCCACTAACCAAGTCCAATTGGGTTCTAGAATTTTCCAGGTTCACTTTAACTCAATTTGGACAAGATTTGGACCAGTTTGGCTCCCTTTTTTATTTGGTTTGATCCAGGAGAGAGGAGAGATTTAAAAAATCACAATTTTTTTGAATTAAAAACTCATCTACATGTGTGAATTAGGTGCCTACCTCAAGAGTCCCCCTCTCCTTACCAAGGTGTCAAAAATGCATCATTATTCCAAAATATCTTATTTTTTTAGTAATATCTCATAGTTTTTAACTAACAAACCTTGTACTCAATCAACTCTTCATCTTATGTGAGCATTTACTCATTTTTGGGTATTTTCTTTCATTCTTTGGATTTATCTCATCCCAACACTTGGATTAATCCTATTGGCCCATAGGAACCTTAATTGGACCATAATCTAAAAATTTCTAAAAATGTAGACCCTTAGGCTACGGTCCTTTATACACATTTTCAATTAATTCCAAATGCACCTTGGAAAGTTCATTTTGAATTTTTGTTTTCAGGGGAATCCATTTTAGATACTAGGAGGATTTTTATATCTAAAGATATCTTAATTTTGGATTATCTCTCTCTAAATATTTTCTCTCTCTAGGGCAAAACAAGGTAAAACAAGATCTTTCTTTTATTTCAGAGAGGGGAATAATTACAAGACAGAAGGGGAGGTTCTTACACCTTTACACCTCAAAAGCTGGAGGGAGGAATCTTACACCCACAAGCTAACAAAGAAATACACATTTTGGGTGGACTACTCGGGCAGGGGACCCATTATTGACCTGAACAAAAAAAACATAAATGAAGGGAAAATTATAGGGCATACTCATCCACATCATAAAGTTCGAGTCCTTTGATTGTTTAGGAAATACAGCATTTTGTGACGCGAATGTGGAAGCTTCTGGAACATCTTCAGGATCTTCATCTTCCTTTGTAACCAGGTTGGCATCTTCTTAAAACATATGTCCCTCTGTGTAACCGCTTTTGCAAAATGTGCATTTTATGGCCTTTCCTTTACCCTTTCTCTTTGGAAAAGTGGTTTTAGAGAGGAAATATTTCTCTAAATCAAGCACAACCACTTCTTCTTCATGAAGTCTCCTACCTTCGTCAATGAGGATAGCTACCATACTTTCGTATAGCATTTCACGAGACACCCAGAGTGAATAAAATGTTTCTTTATAATTTTTTATTTCTTCTAAGCTAGAGAACAGCACAACTTTCTTGTCGTCCTCATCAAGATGTGTATTTAATGCACCCAAGTTGTTGCACATGAGAGAGCCGATGTTGCTAAGATGTTCTTGAAGAGTTTTATTGTTTCTTTCATTTTCAAATTGTAGTATTTTTTTTTGAGAAGAACTTTAGAATTATTAATTTTGTTACCAAATAGATTCTCAAGCTTACCCTATACCTCTTTTATTGTTTTGTCCAAATCAAGATGATGGATAAGATTATTTGCAAGACCAAGGCCAATGTGAGCAAGTGCCTTGTCATTACGCTCATTCCAATACTTTACTACAAGTGACGATAGTATGCCTTTGCATTTTTCTTCATTTCCATTAACAATCAAGACCACATTTCACATGAGAAGAAGTCTTAGATGAAAGCATGATAAGGTGGTACACTTTCTACTAGTTGCATTGGTTGCTACCACACTTGAAGACAACCAATATTAGTGGATTTCATAGCATCATGAGATGTATTTAGCAATTTATCTAATGCTTTCTAGATATAATAAATGTGAAACAAGATTAAACAACCATGTTTTAATTCTCTAACTCTACATAAAAGTGTTCCGCAACTAGTTGTAAACCATTGTCTAGGACACAGGTTTTCAATCCACCTTATCATGCTTTCACCCTCTTATCTTTGACTGCCAACAAGTAGGGAAATTTGTTCTAGAGAATTTGTACAAAGAAAGAAGCTTTTCAAAATATTTGTAAGAATCCATGAGTGCTTAATGGATAGGATAAATTGTACTGCTCTTACTTACAAGATAATTCTGATAAGTGACTCCGACAATGGATTCCAACAATAGCTGACTTCGGCATCTGATTCAAAAGGCTGACTCTAATATGTGATTCAGATGGCTAATTCAAATTGTTGACCACCACAACTGACTTTAACATCTAATTCAGACGGCTAATTTAGACTATTGTCTCTGGTAGTTGACTCAACAATTCGGAAGCTAACATGGCACTAGTAAGTCGAAAGCTAAAGTCCCGTTAGTGCAAGTCGAAAGCTAACATGGCATCAGAGCAAGTAACTGGAAGCTACAACCCAAACTTTAAAGGCCATAGGCAAAATACCGAATGAGGCTGATGATGATGTCGATGCACTTCTAGATCTTAGGCGCTGAGCTAATATTTGTGCTCCAATAGGGCAAGGCTGCCATGGAAGTAGTGCAGAGTATAGTTGACGTAACAGTTGTGCAGCACTAACACATAGTAATACGGATGCAGATCTGAGATGGCATAGATTTATACAGCTGGGAGATAATGTTAGTAGTGGGAGCACTGCTCAAATATTTGGACAACGGGTGGCAAATGAGATCACTAGAGGCTATAGATGATGCGAAAGGTAGGAGAATAATGGCCAAGAGAGCATGGGTACTCGAGCGCGATGGTGGCTCAATGTGTTGATGAATAGCACAAAATGGCATGCATAGATAAACGATGCGCAGAAGGTGTAGGGCCAGGGTAGCTACTCTTGTGCTTGATGAGCAGACCTCATAGGCAGTACCATCAATACAGGCAACATGCAACAGGATTCCTAGGGTGGGAATTGGCTCTGATACTATGTTGGAGCCTTGGAGACCACATGGTGTGCAAGAGTCCGAGACTATGCACAGTGTGATAGCAACTCGAAGTGAGTGCGTGAGAGTTGAAAGGGCAAAAATGATTGGCACGAGTACTTCTTTGATTAAGTTAAAATGATAGTCCAAGGGCCCTTTTTATAGGCTTGACTGAGCCTTATGTTTGGCTAATTTAAAGGCCTAAATCATAGAAGAGAATATCTACCTAAGAGGTGCTAACATCACTGCTTAGCTTAAAGGCACACTTACTCGGGTGATAGGGTTTATTTTCTTGTTATTTAGGAGGAACACGTATACGAACTATGCAGGATACAAGGCAAACTAATAAACCCAACAACCACTAAAAGATATGCAAAAGGATACACCACAACATAGCAAAGATGTTACCTAGCTACCCCCCATAGCCATTGACCCCCCCAACCCCCCACTAAAAGATATGCAAAAGGATACACCACAACATAGCAAAGATGTTACCTAGCTACCCCCCATAGCCATTGACCCCCCCAACCCCCCACTACTTTGTTGTACATATATCAATAGCCGGCAAGGAATACTAGCATGTCAAAGCTGTTATGCCTGTCACATAAGTAGCCGCATGGCATAATCACCCAAAAGGAGAAGCATCGGGAGTGGGGGCACCTACCCTTTTACCATGGGAGGGTAACACAGCGAGCACCTGAAAGGAGAAGCACTACGAGAAGGGGCAACTACTCGATTACCACATGAGGGTAACATGGTGAGAACCTAAAAGGAGAAGTACCGAGAGTGGGGAGGAGCCCTTAAAAATGAAGAAGAAGTGGCCTCTCATTAATGAGGGCTCTCATAACCCTAAGGGGGGTGCCAAAGAGAAGTGGCTGCCACTCATCACCCTAACCCATCCTTTAAGAAGGAATCCAAAGCCAATTATATAAAATAACCTTGGTCAACCAAAAATTATATCCACCAATAAATATTTATATTACCCGCTCCCCAATTTTAGTTAGAATATACATATATAATATTACATGCAATAAACATACATCAGACATGCACTATATAAAGTGTTGCTAGCACACAAAAATGAAAGAAAAAAATTAAAATAATAAAAACCAAAACTAAAAATGGAATAAATTATAAATATACATCACATATGTAAAATATCACACACACACACACACACACACACAAAACGCACATGCAATATATATATATATATATATATATATATATATATATATATATATACACACACACATAACACACATAAAATATATATAAATATACATATACATATACATAACACACATAATATACCTATATATATATATATATATATATATATATATATATATATATATATATATATATATATATATACATAACGCACATGCAAGTTATATATACATATCAAACATGCAAAAGAATTATATAAACATATAATAAGTTAAATATATATATACTAGACAGACACTTTGACGTATATATATATATATATATATATATATATATATATATATTCATGAACATGAATATATCACATGAAATATTTGTTGCCATATATATAGGCAGTGATGTGTGTGAACACACTTAGGACCGCCGGGGCACTTTTTCCCTCTTTAGGAGGTTTTTTCCCCCGGCTTGTATATACGCCCATCATTCTAGGGCTAACTTATCTTTGTACATTGACACAATCTAATACACTTTGTGTTGTGTGCATTCATGCTTCTTCTTCTCCAAGCTTGGTGTGCTTTCCTGCAACCCTTATTCCAACAATTGGTATCAGAGCAGGCATCGGCTCCCATGGCTACGCCACCAGTACCCTCCGATTCACGTTCTCCGATTGAGGTGAGTTTTCACGAGCGCTTGTAGGTCCCTATATTCTTCTAATTAGCCCGTAGGGTTTCGCGTTCTCAGAATTTGTATCTGAGGTCGTTTCGGGCTCCGTTTTTGCATTTCAAGTTCTGCACAGGTGTTTTCGTCATTTTCTGCAGAAATTTCAACAGTGCAGTTTTCTGCAAAACAGGCATACGTGTTCTATTGTGGACCGTGCTACATAGCACAAGTTGTCTTCTGTTCAGTCTTTGCTTCATTACAGGTAGCTTTTGCATCAATTTCAGTCAGTGGCCATGGCTGATAACAACAATGATGTATTTCGCATGTTGTCTGCTGAAGACAAACTGGGGATGGAGATAGCAACTACCCACTTTGGACATACATGATGCAGCATGTTTTGGCTGCAAAAGGAGTATGGAACATTATGCAGGGTATGGATGTACGTCCAGGTTCTGTGGATGTAGGATCTGTTGAGGATGTTGCAGGTTCTAGCAGCTCTACTATTGCTGCTGTTTTACCCACTGCTGAACAAGCTCGTTTTGGGATGGTAAAGATGCGCAGGCTCATGCCTTGATTGCACTTTCTATCAAACGTAACATCACCCCTCATATTCGTTCAGCTAAAACAGCAAAACAGGCTTGGGATATTCTAGCTGGTTTGTATGCAGGTCGTAACGAGGCTGCAAGAAGATGATGACATGAATGTTTTTCTTGCTGAGATTAAAGATCTCAAAGAACAGTTGATTTCTGCAAGTGAGATTATTCCTGATCATTCTCTTGTGCAGACTGTTCTTGATGCTTTACCTGAGACATATCAGACTTTTGCTTCCACGTGGAGACTTCTTAATGAGGACAGACCTGATGCTATCAAGTATGATACTTTAGTCAACAAGCTCTTGCAAGAAGCACAGTCCAGGCAAAACAGGGCCAGGCAACGTGCAGTTGATCAAGCATTTATTGCTGCCCAGCAGCAGAAGCAGAGAAGAAGTGGTAAGGCACCCCCTTCCACTGTTTCTTCTCCTATTAGTAGGTCTGCAACTTCTTCTCCTTCCACAGGTAGCAACAATAAGTCTAAGAAGGCTCTTGATAAAGGCAAGAAAAATACTAGGTGTAACTATTATAAGGCAAATGATCATGTCATTAAGAATTGCCCTAAGCTAAAGGGTAAAGAGGCAAAGAAGAAAGAGTCAAATGCAGCCACAATAGCGGATGTTTCTACAAATGCAGATTCTGCAAATGTTGTGTAGGATACAGAATGGGCGTTTAGCGTGTATTGCCAGTATGACCCATCTGTACATGATGCATGTTTGGCAGTTTCTGTTGACTCTCATGTATGGTATTTTGACAGTGGTGCTACAAAGAACATTACCTCGCATCGTGATATGTTCACTTCTCTTGAGGCTGTCCCTAATGGGAATACTGTCACATGTGCCAATAATGCTTCTTACCCAGTGAAGGGCGTTGGTAAAATTATGCTTACTACTGCAAATGGCAGCGCTTTCACACTTTCAGATGCTTTGTATGTGCCAGGGATAAAGAAGAATCTATTGTCTGTCTCTGCGCTTGCTAGACTTGGATTTGTAGTCAAATTTGTGGATGACAGATGTATTGTTCATGATTTGACTTCTGGTGATACGATTATTGCATCTGGCACCTTGTTTCGTGGGCTGTATAGGCTCAATTATTATGACAAGTGTGTGGAAGATTCAGCAAATGCAGTTTCTGATGAAAAGGCAGTTTCAGATGCAAAACTATGGCATGCTCGTTTTGGTCATCTGAACTTTGCTAGTTTGCTGCGTTTGCAGAAATTTGATATGGTTGCTTCATTGCCCCCTCTTGAGGCACCATTGAAACATGTTTGTGAAGGCTGTATTTTGGGCAAAATGCAGCGTTCTGCGTTTCCAAAGGATGGTTCTGTGCGGGCCACTCGCAAATTGCAGCTTGTACATAGTGATGTATGTGGGCCTATGCAAACTCCGTTATTTGGTAAACACTTGTACTTCGTGACTTTCATTGATGATTACTCAAGGCATGCATGGGTATATCCACTGAAGGCAAAGTCCGAAGTGTTTTTGTGCTTCAAATAGTTTTTTCTTATGGTAGAAAATGTATCCAATTGTACTGTGGGCACCCTCCGTACTGATCGAGGTGGGGAGTACATGTCTAAAGAGTTTGATGCATTTCTGGCTAGTCGTGGGATAAAACACCAATGTACAGTGCCGTATACCCCTCAGCAAAATGTTGTTGCTAAGAGGAAGAACAGGTCACTTATGGAGATGGCTCGATGTATGGTCAAGAGCCAAGCTTTGCACATGCGTTTTGGCTTGAGGTTGTCATGTGTGCTGCATATGTACTCAACAGGTGTCCCACTAAGGCCTTGCAATCTATTACTCCATACGAAGCTTGGCATGGCAGAAAGCTTTCTATTGGTCACTTGTGTGTCTTTGGTTGCTTGGCCTATGCTTTAGTGCCTGTGCAACAACGCAGAAAATTGGATGATAAGGCTGTCAAATGCATTTTTGTTGGTTACAGTGCTGAAAGCAAGGGTTACAGATTGTATCATCCGTAGTCAAAGCGTATCTTAATTAGTCGAGATGTTGTTTTTGTGGAAGATGTTGTGCAGCCCTTGTTATCATGTTCCAAAGAGACAGGTGTGAGCTCACGGGATGTATTTGATACGTTGTTGCCTCTCTTTACAGGTGGGAATTCAAATGTAAGTCCTAATGAGGCAAATATTCAGCCTATGCAGATTTCAAACGACATCATAGATCAGCCTATTTCTGATGCAGATTTACAGGATGTAATTCATGAGGATAGAACTGAAAATGAGCAGGCTAGAGGTATGCCTAAATGGCTGGTGCAAAGCTTGCGTGATAGTAAGATTGATGCACCTATTACTAGTCGTACCCGTTCAGGTTTTCAGCATGCCTCTTATGCATCAGATTGTTATGCTTTGGCTGTGTCTAGTATGTGTGAAGAGGAAGAACCTCTTTCATTTGATGAGGCACAAAATTCAGAAAATTGGTTGGCTGCAATGCAAAGTGAATATGATGCTATAATGAAGAATGGTACATGGTCTTTGTGTGATTTGCCTATTGGTAAAAAGGCCATTGGATGTAAGTGGGTTTTTAAATTGAAACAAAAGCCAGATGGCAGTGTGTTGATCGCTATAAGGCTAGACTTGTTGCAAAGGGTTATGCTCAAGAAAAGGGCATTGATTTTGATGAGACCTTTGCTCCCACTTGTCGTATGACTACCATTCGTAGCATTTGTGCATTGGCAGCTCATAATGGTTGGAATGTACATCAGTTGGACATAAAGACTGCATTCTTGAATGGAGATTTGCATGAGGAGGTGTATGTATCGCAGCCTCGTGGTTTTGTTCAAAGAGGGCAAGAAAACAAAGTGTGCAAGTTGAAAAAGGCTTTATATGGTTTAAAGCAAGCTCCACGAGCTTGGTATGAAAAGATACATGCATATTTGACTGCACATGGTTTTCAGGATAGTCCAACAGAAAGCACTTTGTATGTTAAACGTGTGGATGGTGTACATCTAATCATTGCTCTCTATGTCGATGACATGCTGCTCACAGGACCAAATGAGAGTCATATTGCTGATTTTAAGGCTGATTTGAATGCCTCTTTTGAGATGTCAGATTTGGGGCATTTGCATCATTATTTGGGGATACAATTTAAGCAGTGTGATGGAGGTATTGCTTTGTGTCAGACAAAGTATATTGAGACATTGTTGCGGAGATTTGGCCTTGAGGACTGCAAGCCTATTGCTACTCTAATGGAGACAGGTTTGAAGTTGAGTCTTCATGATGCTGGAGATCACTTTGATGTCACACTCTATCAGACAGCTGTTGGTTGCCTCATTTATGTATGCATTACGAGGCCGGACATTCAGTTTGCAGTCTCACAGGTGAGCAGGTTTATGCATAGCCCAGGGTCTCAGCATTGGAAGGCAGTTAAACGCATCTTTCGCTACTTGAGTGGCACCATACATCTTGGGTTGTTTTATCCCAAGGGGGGATCGTTGCCACCAGATTTACATGCTTTTTCGGACTCAGATTGGGCTGGTTGCTATGACACAAGAGTGTCCACAAGTGGTTTTTGTTTCATGCTCGGTAGCTCATGCATATCTTGGTTGAGCAAGAAGTAACCTACTCTGGTCACTTCTAGTTGTGAAGCTGAGTACATGGCAGCTTTCACAGCTACGATTGAGTGTGTGTGGCTCAGACGGCTTATGGCTGACTTGGGTGTTGGACAAGAGTCTGCCACCTCTATCTTCACTGACAGTCAGAGCGCATTGGCAGTTGCGAGAAACCCAGTTTTTCATGCTCGCACAAAGCACATTGAGGTGCATTATCACTATGTCAGGGAGAGACTCTCAGCAGGAGAGATCAGCTTGACCTATGTGCCGACACAGGACAACCTCGTCGATCTTTTCACAAAGGCACTTCCTCGTGAGAAGTTCGAAGCTTTCCGCAAAGCTTTGGGCTTGCTCCCCTTTGTGGATTGATCTACTTCGGGCGTGGCACTCCCCTATACATGAGTGCCAGCTCTCGTTCACACCATCACTCCCAGGGGGGATTTGTTGCCATATATATAAGCAGTGATGTGTGTGAGCATACTTGGGACTGCCGGGGCACTTTTTCCCTCTTTAGGAGGTTTTTTCCCCCGGCTTGTATATACGCCCATCATTCTAGGGCTACCTTATCTTTGTACATTGACACAATCTAATACACTTTGTGTTGTGTGCATTCTTGCTTCTTCTTCTCCAAGCTTGGTGTGCTTTCCTGCAACCCTAATTCCAACAATATTCATACATCACACACCCCTGTCACACTCTAGCAATCCAAATATTGAACATTTATATATTCATGTTTTGGTGTGTGTGTGTGTGTGTGTGTGTGTGTGTGTGTGTGTGTGTGTGTGTGTGTGTGTGTGTGTTTAAATTATACTAATAACACATCCACATCCGAACCCAAAATTTTGAGAACCCAAACAATCTTGATAGATGAAGTGTTTAACATGATCACAAAATAAAATTATTGTCTAAAATAATCATGTTGTCAGTATTGAGAGACAATATTTCTCAAGTAGTACACCATGTATCTTAGAGCTTAAACTACAAAATATTTGAGAGGGTAGAACCTGTTACCTGCATCCATCCAACACAAACAAACAAATAGTTGGCTTGTGTGTGTATTACAAGTCTCATGTTATAGATGTCACTCAAGGACCCCAAAGTTTGAGATAAATTTGGGTCAATAAGTCCCAATTTTTTCCAATCAAAATTCCATTCCCAAAATTCACATAAATAACCTGTAAACCTATAATGTAATCTTACATAAGAAATGCAAAGTAATCCACATAGTGGTGGATAGAAAAATGTGCCTTAATATCCATGCCCATACTTCTCAAACAAGTCATTAGTTCTCTAGTTAAGCATCATAAGTCATCATATCAAGCTAGCTACCTTATGCCACAGAAGCAAGTAACAATAATTGGCCTTAGAATGCAAAGTCACAATAAACAAAAAAATATATCTGGAGCCAAATGCCATAGTATACCTATTCAATATCTAAGTTCAGGTAATAGAAAAAAATATCAACAAGTAGACTCAACCGTTATTATACCCTATCTGGAGCGTTAATCAATTAGAGAAAGCCAGATGAAATCTCAAGAATGTATTCCAAAAATCAAGAATACTTCAAAGTGTGTGGTTGGAAATCAACCAAGCTGCTGCCATAGGCAGTCTCACATATATGTGTCAAACAGTATTTTAGTGCTTCTATCAAACGAAGAGCATGCATACAGTTTTCCCTATAGTGGCTTGCAAGAGTCTAATCCATGAGACTACTAAATGCAAAGTTCAGCAATATAAAATATACTCATAATTACCAGATTAAGAGTTATTCAAAGCAACATGTCAGGTTTGAGATTTGAACATTGCAAGCTTTCTAAAATCCCATCCATTATCTAATAAAGACTCAAAAAAGGCAAAATCTCTTAAAAGGTTAATCAAGGTGCAACAGTGTTATATACCCCTAGAAAAAAACTACAAAATTATGGGTTATTCGATTCCTTTGCCATATCGTCAAAATAGCCCAACATCTAGAAATACACAAAATAGTATGTCGTCAACTACTCATAAGAATTTGTAAAGGCAGAAATTAAATACCATCAATCCAAAACATGCATGTGTGATTTTAAGTGCCATATAATCGCAGAAGTTAAAATGATAAACAATTGATTATGCATGCAAGTTTTTAGAATAGATATACATTTTATGAGAAAACCAGCGCATCTCTCACTTAGAATGGATAAAGTGCGAACAGCATGCAGATGCCATAACAGAGCGGCCATCTAAATAGAATCCAACAAAAGGTATTCACAAAGATCATAATCCCAAAGAGTGGATGGATTGCCACAGAAAGAAAAGAAAGCAGGACACGGACCCAAAGCTACAGGCTACCTAAGAAAAGGTACTTCCAGCAGAAGCCAACACCGACATGGAAAAAGAAACCATAAAACATAGCAGGCTAGTGAATGGACTTATGGTCCACTAGCTCACCTATTTATAGGTACTTCCAGCAGAAGCCAGCACCAACGACATGGAAAAAGAAACCATAAAACACAGCAGGCTAGTGAATGGACTTATGGTCCACTAGCTCACCTATTTAAAGGTGGAGCTAGAAGGTATTTTGTGACTCTCTCTCCTCCACATATTTGATCTAGCATGAGAACCACAAAATTCTAACATGGTATCTAGAGCTTGGCAGGATTAGGTCATTTTTGTGGTGTAGAATAGGTCAATTTTATTCCCTTTTTTTTTGTGGAGCTGAACCTCCTGCTAGTGGAGGAGCTCTAGCATCTTGTGGAGGCAAGAACTCGGCAAGTTTCCATCTAGGAAAGTGTAGAGGAGGTCCGGGTGCTTGAACGTATAGCAAATTTCTAGGTTTCTCTTCTCCTGGCCGCGTCACTACGTTTTGAGCAAGCCGGCGCACAAAATCAGCAGCGCTAGTTTTTGTACATCTATTCGCCTTGTGTGGGTAATCTTTAGCCACACAAGCTTAGGGCTTTTGAAGCCCTAAGCCTCAAGGTCCTACAGCCCAGGTCGTCCCAGCCCTAATGGCAGCCTAAATCGAGCGCTGGAGTCAAAATACCAATCGGATGTCTGGTTTTCAGCCATGGAAGCTTGTATAAAAGCTTTATAAAAGTGTTTTAAACACTAATTAGCTTTCATGCTTATCATTAAAGGAGTACTAATCTATTAAGTGCTCTTGTGAGGGTATTTTTCCATATCCTTGAAGTGGTGGGCATACACCATGGGGTATTCATAAGCCTCATTGCCATCAAGCTTCATCAACATCTTCAAGTGCACAAAGCTTCTCAAAGTGTGCTTATAAGCACTAATAGTGTTGATTAAAACTAATGAGGCTACTAATCTAGCAAAGAAGAGCCATTCCAAAGTGTTTCTAAACACTAAGAGTGTTCTTAAACACTAATGGTGAATCTAATCACCAATGCAAGTATCATTAAATGCTAAAAATGTGATCTTAAGCACTAATAGTGTTGCTAAACACTAATGGTGATCTTAATCACCAAACAAAGTGTTCTTTGACACTAATGAAGCTAATATCCATCAAAATTAGTGGTTGGGCACAAACCCTAAGTGCTAAACCATAAACTTCACCATCTTAATCTCCTTTTTTATGCAACATCCTTAACTTGATTAGGGGTTGTTGCACTCTCATAAGCCTTTCTCTTTCTACTTTAGCCAAAACGTCACAAATTTTTGGTTTTTTCTTCTTCATAAATCAGCCCGTTACTCTCAGTAATCTCCTTCAATACCCAATGTCAAAGGACAACACCCAAATTAAGAAGTTCTCAGGAGAGGGCTTCCACACTTGGCAAGTCCTTGTCAAGTACAAGATGATGTCCAAAGGTTTTTGGCCATTCATCTCCGGCACTAAGGTTATTGATCAAACTAAGGCTGAAGATATTGAAGATGATGAGAGGGCACAAGCCATCATCATCCTTCATCTTGAGATGAGGCTCTCATTCACCATGTGGACCAGCTTCCGACTGCAAAGGAGAAATGGGATGAGCTTGACAAGCTCTATGGAGCTCGTGGTGGTAAGAATTCCAAGATCTCACTTAAAATTGAATTTTTCAGCTTGGAACTCAAAGAGGGAGACGGCATTGGAGCCTTCATCTCTCACTTGAAGGGCCTTATGGCTCAACTTGCATCAATGAATGCGAGAATGGATGAAGATGATGCAGTGGTTGTTTTGCTAAAAGCAGTCAAGAAGGTGTACCCCACCTTAGTCATCACCACCCTGAAGAACATACCTAATGCCACCCTTGAAGGAGTCATTCAATCTTGTCTTGATGAAGAAAAGAGGCCAAAGGGAGGAGCTGAATCTTCAAATGCTACAACTTCATCGAATATCGAATAAGCTTTGTCACATCAAGTGATTAAAGTAAGATTTGTCCATTGCAAAAAGGTGGGTCATTTGGCAAATAATTGTTGGATCAAATATCCCAACAAAATGAAATGTAACAAGTGTAAACAAACGGGACATATCACTTCTAAATGTCCTAACAAAGAGTCAGAGGCTAACTTTGTATCAGCCTCTAACTCCACTGAGAAATTATTTTAAAATCTCAATGTAACCACACCTATATTCCTGACCTTGTACGCCTAATGTTATAAAGGCAACCTATGTTTGATACCACCTGTTCTAATTTTTTTTCATAGTTGGTATTGAGGGGGGGTATTAAGAGACTAAGGTTATGTAAAAGGGGAGGAGAAGGGTGTGTGTGTGAATGGACTTATGGTCCACTAGCTCACCTATTTAAAGGTGGAGCTAGAAGGTAGTTTGTGAGTCTCTCTCCTCCACATATTTGATCTAGCATGAGCACCATGAATTTCATCATATCTAACCTAAGAAGACACTTTAGAGGATCAGCTAACCCAAGTTGAGAAGGGTAAGGTGTGGGACTATATCAGCAAAGATTTAGAGGATAGTTATAAGGCTGTTGTGTGCCCTGGGCTGGGTGTTTTCAATGGCTAGAATGAACCAGTATTCATAAGCATGTGTAGTTATAGTTCAAAGCAGTACTCTTTCACTGTTTGCAATACTTACCATGCAGAACAATTAAAATAGAGCTTTGATCTAGCAATGTTCAGAGCTAAAACACATAACGATGCCTATGAATATAGCTCCATAGATTGGTTTAATTACTTGCAAAATCCCAACTTATTCAGGTATGAAAAAATAGTGTTTTTCTCTTAAGTACTTGCATACCTGGGTAGAAGAACCCCCTACAGAGGCAAGGGTGAGAGACATCGTGTAATCCTCAACAACAAGGCAAACAGGTTAAGTGAGTCAAAAAACTCACCTCCACTCTAATATATGGGTCCCAACTGAGGCAGAGTCTTCCACCTTCATCATTCCAGTGGGTTCCACAAAAACTTTACCACCGGCCACCATCCCTTGTAAGATTATGATGAAAAATCGTTGTATAGAGGCACAACAGAGTCGTAGCAGCCCATATGTAGTAGTGCCACAAAAACGTAATTGTCCACCACTATCCATTGTAGGATTATGATGAATATTCATTTACATACGTGCGACAGAGTCACAACACCCCATAAGTCCAGTGTAAAAAAGTTGCAAAAGAAGAGAACCCTAGTAAAGTAGGCTATCATGCAATTTGTGTCATTACACATGCCATATGAGCACAAATGGAGTAAGTGTGTGTGTGTGTGTGTGTGTGTGTGTGTGTGTGTGTGTGTGAACATAAACATGAATATACCACATGCAATATTCATACATCACACACCCCTGTCACACTGTAGCAATCCAAATATTATACAAAGACAGCAAAAAAAGCCTTAAAAATAATAGAAAAAGATAATTAAACTATATATATAATCGAAACACGAAATTAAAAATAAATATTACATAACACACATGAAACATTACATATATATTCATAACACACATGGAAAATTACATGTACATTCATAACACACATATGAAAAATTACATGTGCATACATAACATACATGCAATAATATATATACACATAATGCATGTGTAATATACAAATACCCAAACATATCACACACATGCAACATATATGTTTATATATAACTAAATATCCACATGGCACGCAAGCACTATATATATTTACATGTAATTTTTACACATCACACATGGTAGACATGTTTACCAATCCAAAGAGCAAAGAAAAAATCATGAAAAGAAGAAAAATCAATTGTCTTGGGTATGAAAGGAGAGCACACACTGTGACACAACTCATCCTCCTCTTTCTCAGGTTCAAGTTCGTTTGTATGGGCTCTTAACTCCCTTTTCATCTGGACAGTTGGATAAATCTCTCTAAAATTGAGAATTTCCTTGTAAAAGAGAACTTATCAGGACTCGAACTTCTAAGGATAAGAAGGTTGTGAGGCCCACTATGTCCCTTAGTGTGCGATATTTATGTTTACTTGTCCCATACTCACTCGAAGGTGGGCTAGGTTTTGCCAATGTGTAGGGGATGTGTATTGATTCTCTGATGGGACTGAAATGAAATTTTCACCTATCAATTGGAGAAAATATTATGGTAAATATGATGGCCCATGAAAGGCTAACTTTCACCTGAGTTCTCATTTTTTGCATCTAGCAATGCAAAATCTGATCAAATTGGTTCCAAAGGTAGAGGCTCTAGAACTAGCTCTTTTTATAGCCAATTGAGAATGGTTATGCTCTCTATTAAGGCCTTTGGGCAACATAAAGTTTTAATCATTGGTTCTATGATTGGATCTAGGATGGGGTCAAGATGAACTCAGGTAAGGTCAGTGGTTCGTACACGAGTACTTGCTCAAGTACTAGCTCTAGTTCAGCCTACACCTTCCTCACAATCCTTGAAGGCATGCTTGAATCCACACTTGTAACATGTACCTCCGTATATGGAATGACATTGGGGTTTGGCACTGGATTCAGAGAGGTGGAGTTGGGCCACTATATGTGATGGTTTTATGAGGGCACTCGGCAACATGGTGTGGGCCCTTACAAGGAAACATTGAAGAGGTGGCTTGTGTGCCATATTGTTAAGGTCCCTCACTCTTTGTAGAGAGGTGTAATCTCAATGGCTAGGGGTCACTTTGGGTACATCCATATTATGAGGGCACTTAGCAACATGGTGTGGGCCCTTACAATGAAACATTGAAGAGGTGGCTTGTGTACCATATTGTTAAGGTCCCTCACTCTTTGTGGAGAGGTGTAATCTCAATGGCTAGGGGTTTCTCTAGGTACATCCATATGAATTATATTTCTCATATAACTCATAGCTCTCATGTTTTGAATTCTCTTAAGTCCACTCGCAAAGTCACCGAGTACTATTGTATTGGTATTGTTCCAAGAGGACTCAATTGGGGTTGTAACACCAAAGGCGAGCATGGCATTGGTGGGTAGTTTTTACATACCTCTTGGTATAGGGTTTTGATATGTAGGCCCTGTAGATTGTGCCTATTGAGAAGCATTTAGTATGGGTGATAAGGCTCGTGGTTTCTTTGGCACAGGAGTATAGGTTATGGTGCCAGCTTTCCCTGCTGGTACTAATAATTAGCTATGTCATGGTTCCCATGGTACTGGCAAATGACACAATACTATTACTCTTCAGGCCTTAGCATCATTGGACACTCCATGCCTATATAAATTTGGCGACATATTGTGTACCAAACCATATCTCTTCATGAGAATAGATGTGGGTGTCTTGCTTGAGATAATGGCTAGTACTAACCTTGGGGCTTTCCCTCCCCCCACTTCTGGCCTAAATGGTTGAGGAGATAATCTACCAACTTGTCCATGCTCATGTCCTTAACTAGGACCCTTGCTCTGACAATGAGGCTTTGGTGGATGATGCATCCCCTATCTCTTAGTTCGGGCGGATGACTTCTACATTCTTGTCTTGTAGGTCGGCTCCTATTTCCAAGTGTATTGTTCCACTATTCCTCCACTCACCTATGTGTTATGTTGGCTCAATTCTTCCCAAAGCGTCTGGCTTTTAAGGCGGATCCAAAGGAGTCTAGCCTTCCTAACTGGGGAACTGGGGAGCACTCTATTGAGTGCTGGTTGTTTGGTAGGATCAAAGACTTCGTGGGTTTAAGGAGGCCTAAAGGTCCTAGACTTCGTGGGTTTAAGGAGGCCTAAAGGTCCTAGATGTTTTTAGATTAGGTTTGAGAATGTTTTTAGACCCTTTTTTTGTAAAGTGGATTTTTTTCCCCTTTTTGTGGTGCTAGGCTCATGTGTCTAGGTTCATAACTCTAGGTTTGAAAATGTTTTTAGACCCTTTTTTTGTAAAGTGGATTTTTTTCCCCTTTTTGTGGTGCTAGGCTCATGTGTCTAGGCTCATGTGTCTAGGTTCATAACTCTAGACTCATGTCTCTAGGTTCACGTCTATAGGCTTACATGTATGGGCTCACATCTCTTGGTTCATGTATCTGGGCTCGTGTCTCTAGTCTCATGTGTCTAGGTTCGTGTCTCTAGTCTCATGTGTCTAGGTTCATGCCTCTGGGCTCACATTTATTAGCTCATGCATGCAAGTTTACATGTCTAGGTTCATGTATGCAGGCTCACATCTTTTTCATATAAACTTGGCTCACATACTTACCTAAAAGAAGAGGTAAGAAAGAGAGCTCACAAGAAACTATTGCAAGGAAATGATTGTTTATTGCTCTTTTTAAATGAATTATATACAAGTGACTAGTTTTCACACTAGGCTGACCAAACTTAAAAATGGTACGGCCTCTATTACTAGTCTTAAGAAACTATGCACACTAAGTCTGTAGACTTTTCCTATGTGACATTAATCTCATGGTAAGGCTACTTTATAAGGTCCAGCACCATCTTATAACAAATAAATCAACAGATAAGTGTCCGTTCACGTGGGTAAGATGGCAAAGCACCTTTCGAGACAGGTGAAACCATGTTAACCAACAGAGTGGTTAACACTACTCAAGTACTTGATTACAAGTAGCATGAAGAAGAGAGTACAAGTAAACATACACAAGTATAAAAATAAAGAATGTTAACAAGAGAAAACTAGAGGGTAAGAGCTCCCAAAATTGAAAGTGACATGTAAGGCATATTGAAATTTGAGTTTTTAGCTTATATACAACTTAAATTATGGGTGTTCACACTCTTCAGCTCCTAAAACCCACTTATTTCATAGTTTAGTCTCTAGATCTTTTTTCTCCTAGCTTCTAATTCCTCAAGAAACATGGCCTAGGCACATCCTTGGGCATACCCTAATGCTATCACTAGCACATATTAATTATAATTACCCATTTCCTTGACGCTCTGAGCCAAAAATGGCTTTTCGTCGTGGTGTTGGGTTTTGAACATTGAGTGGTAAAACAAAATGTCTTGTTGGAACTATTGAGTAATAAAATCTTACCAATCTCACTTTTTTGGGTCCCAGTATCAACTGCTACGGAGTTGGTTCTCCCAAATCCAGAGGATCCAAGTAGCAACCTCTATTAACTCTAAGTGGGAGTGATCTATATGCTAGAAAGTAACCAATTTGAATGATGTATAATGCAACTTGGATATCCACCTCTATAGCATCTTGGTTGGGGGTTACTCACCTCATAATTTTGGTTGAAAATATTATTGTTTTGATCAAAGCAAGGGGGAGGTCGTGCGTAAGGGCATCCCTCGTATCCTCATCCTCTACGGTGTTCGGGTTAGGCCGGAGGATCGGGTGAGTGATTAACTCTAGAAGATCATATGTTTCCAAGAATGCTCCCACCTTGACTTTCAAGATGTCATAGTTTGCTCCATCCAACTTAGTATTTGAAGGAAAAGTTAGAAGGGTGAGTATTTGAACCACCACCCGAGGTTGAATGAGTGCCATGATGTACTTCCTCTGAAAAACTCAAACACCAAAACAGCCCAAGAGCTACAGCCCAAGAGCTGCTCTCTGCACTTGTAGGGAGGGTGAGTGGGATAGAAATTGAGTGGAGAAGAAAAAAAAACACAAAATGCAGATCAAGAAGAAAACGCAGGTGTGAAACACTGTGGGCAGCCACCAAGTTCACTTGGAAACGTGGCAAAAACAGCACCAATCAGCCTCTATGCTCCAACCAATCTTGAGATGATGGAGGCTATGGTATCCTTTCTTCCCCTTGGTCATCAATGCATTGGAATAAGTGCTCATTTGGTAATTGAGAGAAGAAGAGCTGGGAGCTAAGTGATTCAACCATATTAGCATCTAATATACCGTAGATGATATGGGCGCATGGTCTCTCCTCCTCCACATTAGGGAGGCATTTAGAGGGTGATGTACCAAATTGTTACAAAAGGAGAACTTGATTTACCACTATCATCATCCAATTAGCCAAGGAGAGGAGCAATTTTCTCTAGTGGAGAAGCTTCTTACAAATGGTAGTCTCTTGATAAACTTTATCAAGACTTTCTCAATCTTGAACCAATGGATGCCATTTGATAGTCAATCAACCTCAATAAGAGAGAATTAGCAAGCAATTAAGATACTCATAAAGTCCCAAATGTAACGGTATATTTGGGACTTTATCAAGACTTTCTCAATCTTGAACCAATGGATGCCATTTGATAGTCAATCAACCTCAATAAGAGAGAATTAGCAAGTAATTAAGATACTCATAAAGTCCCAAATCAAGGATGCATGTTCATGGGATTAACATGTCAATATAACTTGTCTTAACTATTGTCTTGATAAACTTTATCAAGACTTTCTCAATCTTGAACCAATGGATGCCATTTGATAGTCAATCAACCTCAATAAGAGAGAATTAGCAAGTAATTAAGATACTCAAAGTCCCAAATCAAGGATGCATGTTCATGGGATTAACATGTCAATATAACTTGTCTTGTCATCGTGTGCTAAATAATTATGAGAGAGAAACAAGTTTCTAATTGCTCATGGAACGCATAAATTCTATAATTTTTCCTGATAAATCAAAACAGGTCGGATTATTAAAGATAAGGTGTAAATTCATTTAAGCAATAATGCTTGAACAAGACTGTGGTAAATAATTGATATTGATTCAAAAAAAATATGTTTTCTTTTAGGGAGGACCTTATTGTGGTCTTATCCGATGTAAATTATCCATATGATTTGGAGAGGACGTTATTGAGGTTTTATCCTATGCAAATTATTCATCTCCATGTGTTGAAGATGGTAGTTGTACATTTCCTACGCCTGACTTGTATTGATTCTTTTCATAGGTACGGTGATGTGATTTCTTCTGACATTAGATATACAAAGTGCTTCCTTATTAGACTATTATGTTTTATAGAGTGGATATGGGCATATTCCTAAATTTCGTTAGAACCTCTCTCCATGAAAAGAGTGAGGAAAAGGGATTTTCGCTGTCTTTCCTCATGCCAAGAAAGTGATTTTATGACTATGGATTCTTCTCTCTATTCTAAGGAGATCATTTAAATTCCTCAACCTTGGCAAGCCTTGAGGCTAATCACATTAAAACAAAATATATAGGTAACACTTTTATACACCTTTAACAACATTCTAGCTCTCTAGATGCTTGCAAAGTGAAGGGATTTCCCTTAAATTACTGATTCACTGGCTAAAGATATCATGGCGATGTACTTCAATGAGCCTTGCGTGACCACAAACAAGGGTATTTATACACACTTGGCATTCAACCAGCACATGTGCATCCATTTGCACTCTCTTTTCTCAATGCACACACACACACACACACTGTTAGACACACAAGACCTAGATGCCAAGATAAGACTTAAGGGCAACTTTTTAATCCCAAGCTATAGTATGCTCCAGTCTAGACCAAATACAATTTCATGCCTCCAACCTAGATACCATGAATTGGTGCTATACGATGTATTTAAAGGTGTAGCTTCTTTTTTTTTCCAAACCACCACACATGATTATGATACCCTACTTCGGCAATCCTTCCAAATTTTCAAACCTAAGTCACTACATAATAAAAACAAAAAGCAAAGAGCTTTGTTCACATTTTTTAATTTTCTAAATAAAAAGCAAGATGTATTTATGATGCTTAACTAGGGGTACACACTTTTAGCCTTGTATACACCACCTAAAAATCTTTTAAGAAGTTAAACTTTTTATGCAACCACCCAAAAAAAAAAAAAAAGGTTTGGCAACCTCATATGATCAAAAATATTATGCAGTAGTGACTCTAGGCAACCAAGTACCATTTAGGAGGCAATTTTCAGATATTATTATAGCCAAAACTAGTATATGGCCAAAAGTTCTGAATTTCATCCAAAAAAAAAAATCAGTGATTTGCTTCTCATAGATGGTTTTGATAGAGCACCATTCAGGGAGGTCCTTTCATGGTTTATTACATAAGCAAGGGAGAGGAGAAGGGGTCCTTTTTTTCTGTTTGTGTGTTTTTCTTGGGGAAAATATACTGCTCTGAGATAAGGAAAAAGTGTGTTTCTCATACCTTCAGAGGATTTCGATGCATTAAGCATTAGTATACAGTTCACAGTCTTGATTAACAAGGGATATACCAACATTGTTAGGGAGTGCAAAGTTTACCTTTTGCACGACACTCGACTATGAATGTTCTTAGTGATGTATGCATTGTCACTGCAAATTTACAAGAGTCTTCCATGGGACTTACCCCTGTGATAGTGCAATGCTGCTGATTGAGATAAAGTAGAATGCATTGTCACTGCACATTTACAAAAGTCTTCCATGGGACTACCCCCTGTGATAGTGCAATGCTGCTGATTGAGATAAAGTAGCATTACTCCTGATCTTCATCTGCAGTGTTACGTGCCAGACTACCTTTATAGAAGTAATCGCATAGCCGGTCCCTCCTGGCAAAAAATGCAAAGAGCGGATGATTTTAGGCCAACCAAAGCCACTCATGTCACCTAAAAAACACACAGATAAGAGCATACTGACACAACATGGTTACGTTTACCTTGGAGCGGACCATATCCTTTCGCCAGAATTGTCTGTTTTATCCATACTGTCTGAAACCTCCTCTGTGTATATACTTGAAATAGTACACTGAAGGTTCATGCCCCTGGTATATACACTGTCAGTTTGAGGCCTTCCTGTACTTGAAGAGCTAATGTCCATGGCAGAAGATAGGGCATCATTGAAAGTTGCAGGAGCCACATCACTGAAACTCACAGGCACAGTCCTTGCACACTCATCCAGAAGAAGACTCCGTGCACGAACTGAGCCTCTTCCTACTTGGCCAGGAAATGTACCATGTACAGGAGATCCAAGAATATCATGGTTACATGCTGTCTGTTCTGCTGATGGATCATCGAAATTGGATGAACTCGGAGAACATTGATCTTCTGCCTCTGCCAAATTATGCCCACAAGCATCCAAGCATTCATCGACAGCAGCTGTGTCAGAAACAGCCACTGGTGACTGCGCTCGCATCTGCAACGAGCGCAGCAGTGCAGCCCGCCGGAGATCGGCAGCATAACAAGGATCACTGGGTGATGGTGGGAAACGACTCTCGGCATCCGGCACGCGTTGCCTCGGTTGTGAGCAGGGCAAAGGCAGTGATGATGTGGACAACACACTGGCACCTGCCACAGCGTGACTGTTGCTACTACATGCAGCACCCTTGAACGACTTTAAAGGTGAAGCTGGCCTTGAGGACTCACAAAGAGAGCTTAACGTACGCTGTGGTGTCTCACAGCAGCGTCCAGTTCTGTAGCAAATGCTTTCATCACTGTCATCTGACATATATGAATCAAGGGTTGATACTTCATCCCTATATACAACCATTCCATTTGATATCAGCAATCAAACAATCAAAGAAAATTCCATTCATCTAACTTAATTGCAGGAATACCTTACCCATTGCTTGGATATGAAGATAACGACTTTGAGAAGCACCCAGTTTCTGTTAGAACCAAAGAGTCCACAGGATCAACAGTCTGTGGCATTATTCTTGAGCCTCCAGACAGTGTATCGCCAACTTTCAAACCATTCAAACTTGACGCCATAACCTGCCCAAACGATCACCATATAAGTCCATTAGAATATAGGATATAAAATCCTGGACATTGCAGTTTTTTGGGTGGATTTAGGACAAGAGGGGGCCCAGGGGGATATGGTGCAGCAGGAGGGGTTATGACCCTCAATGGCCACCTCTTAGCCAGCTGTTGATGAGCTGCAGCCACCTATAAAGAAGCATTTATAGCTGGTCAGAAAATGTTGGTTAGCCTGGTCAAACATGCCATGTGGCAGCCAACTTGTTCGTCTGCATCCTTCCCAAAGTCCCCCTAAGGTGCCCACAAGCTTCCCAATGAGATCTACAATGGTCCACTATCAGCTATTTGAAGTGCTGCCCTGCCAAAAAGGCACTCTTTCCTATTTAAGGTGTCAGCTCTTGCTACTCGGTCAACTACACGAGTTCTTGTTGTCTTGCCTTCAGGTTCACTCTGACATTTCTTTTTTGTGAAATCAAGATCCTAGACGTATCCTAGGCATATTGCTACTCAAACATTGCTCCTCCTCACAATGGGGGTGTCACGTGCACGCCCGTGCCATGGCTAATCTCCAGCATGAACAACATAATCCCTGATTAGGACAGCATTTAGAGCATCATCATCATCATCAGTGTCATTGGAGGGCATGAGGACCCAGTCGGCAGCCCCCGACATCAGTCAGCAGCCAGCAGGATACTCAGGCAGCAGGCGGGCAGGTGCCTGTAGGTCAGACAGCAGTGTGGGCAAGGTATGAAGTAAGCGCAGCATTTATCAGAGCATTTTATGATTATTCTTGTCCAAAGCTGGCCGACACAGCATCAGTGGGCCGACCAGCATATATAAAAGCATGAAGCCATCATTCATTCAGTCATGAAGCAATCATCATTTGTAGAAGTCTGGAAATCAGCATAAGCATGTAGAAGGGGCCAGAGGTCACCCCTTTGGGGGTAGACCAAGGGCCTAGATCATTTACAGACTTTCATGTCACCTTTTTGTACCATATAAATAAAGAAAACCTTGACACCAACTCTCTCTCTCTTCTTCTCTCTCCTCTGTCTTAATCATGTTTAATCAGCATCTTGTTCTTTTTTTTTTTCTTTTTTTCTTTTTCCAGGAGAGATCCTACTAATAGTTAACATTACAACTCGCTCAACGTCCCAACCACGATGGTGTCGTGAGCTACAAGATCATCTACGCGGCCCTCTGAAGAGGGCGACGAGCACACTCGACCACAGAGAGCGGAGGGGCTACACTGGAGTCCTCCTGGGAAAGGCGGCCAGAACACGATCGACGCCGAAAGGGAAGCTTATGGAGAGCGCGGATGAGAGGTGCCGCCGAGGGGTCCAAGCAGGGTTTGAACCCAAGACCTTTCGGTCCTAGGCAAACACTTTACCACTTGGACTATCACCTCTTTGGCCAGCATCTTGTTCTTAATCAGGCTCACAATTGAGAACCAGTACAGCAAGGCTTCCGGGCATGCAACATTGGTAATAAAGCATCTAGGCTCAACCACTAAGCATAGTCCCAAGGAGGTGCAAAGATCTATTGGAAGAATGCAGTCAGTGTGGCAGATGGAGTGGTCTGCCAGTAGGTGAAGCTGGAGGAAAGCATCTATCTACTTAGAACCAGTACGTCATTGAGCTCTCACATCAGTTCCAAAGGCCTAGTGTGGCAGATGGAGTGGTCTACCAGCAGGCGAAGCTGGAGGAAAGCATCTATGTACTTAGAACCAGTACATCGTTGAGCTCCCACATCAGTTCCAAAGGCCTAGCAGCAAGCATGATTAGTTCTGATAGGTGACCCGCCAGTGTGTTAAGGGAAAGGGATAGCACGCATGGGGACAGCAATGGAACAGATGCTCAGTTCTTCAGTAAGACTTGGAAGTGGAGATCAAAAGTGGAAGGTGTTAAAATATTGCATCTTCTTATGCTGTCGTGGAGGTCCTGTCCACCTGTTTCTACAGCCGACCTGGTTCATGCACAAGTATATAAGAGTTGCTCTCTTTTATTCATTCAATCATCTTACAGTGCCCTGTTTGCTGGCTCTTGTACTCTGTAACTTCAAGCTAATAAAGCTCTTGTTCTTGCTTGCAATCTCTCTCTCTCTCATGTTTATTTGCTTCCGCTTGTGCACATTCTTTCATGGTATCATATGCTTGGGCTCTGGCTGTTGCACAATGTGCTTCTCTCCTTCTTCAACTATGCCTTGCGTTTTCTGCTTCCCTAGATTCTCCAGGCTGTAGATCCTTCAAACAGTGGCTGCGTTTTCTTCCTTAGCTGCGTTTTTTGATCTACAAGCCCTCCTACTGCTGTCGGCCAGCCCCCAGGCTGCGTTTTCTTCTACAGAGGCAAGTAGAGGAGTTCTAGCTGCAAATTCAGTAAGGGCATCAAACAAGTGGCACATCAGCTCTTCTCCCTCCAAGATCCCCTCCCCCTTTCGGTAGCAGGTTCCCGGTGGTGTGTTTTGGGTTTCTTTTGCTGCTGTCCCGCCTGCATCTTCAGAGGGGGCTACTAGTCCCTAATTGGATCCGGTGGAAAGGTGCTTGAGAGAGCACAAGGATTGCTTAGCTACTGAGGTTGTTTGAGACATAGCTTCTTTGAGACAAATATGGGTCCCCCTGCACGAACAAGGAGGACAAGCGCAGTGGTTCAAACTATGATCACTGGAAGCTACAGATGAAGGTCTGGTTCATACACAAGGGACTCTAGGAGATTGTTCAAGGCCACGAACAAAAGCCCGAACACCCTACCAGCTCTAGGAAGTGGACTCAGGACCAGGAGGATGCTTTTCTTGCAGAACTTTCAGCTTGGGAGAATCAAGAGTCAAAAGCTCACTCTGCACTTGTATGAGCCATCTCACCCGAGGTCTCCCCTGCCGTGCAAACATTGGATTGTGCTACTTTTGTTTGGAGAAAGCTGACAGATCTATATGCACAGGACTCTACAATGCAGTCTGTCAACCTATTGGGTCAACTCTTTTCTCTGGAGTTTACAGCAAGGACTTCCATGCAGTCGTATGTGATGAAGGTTAAGGTAATCCATGACCAATTATTGGCAATGGGTACTGCCCTGACCTCTTCTCAGTTAGCTGCTCTCCTCCTCATCACGCTTCCTGCAGATTATGACATGGTTTCTCGAGCTTTGCGGGTTCAGATCACAACACGTTCCCTCGAGTTTGATGATATGTGTACTCTCCTCTTGGAAGAGGAATACATCCTAATTTCACAGGGGAAGTTGAAAGTTTCATCGTCTATTGGACCTGATCAGGCACTCGCGACGGTGCGGAAGAAAGTTCGGAGTCGGTGTTACAAGTGTGGTAAGAAAGGCCACCTGTCTAAGGATTGTCAGTCAAAGAACAAAGGCAAAGGCAAGGACAAGGGCAAGTCTTCAAAGAAGGGCAAAGACAAGTCACAGGACACTGACACAGACTCGTCTAGTGATAACCCCAGCTCTCCCAAGGCCTTACAGAGTGGAGAGAACATGACTGGTGTCCTGCTCTAATCCTAAGGGCATCCCCCCGCGTGCTATCTTCCAGAAACGGTTTGTGGGCGGGAGAGGGGGCTTTCAAAAGCTCTCTTATATTAAATCTGGAGCATGGGACCCATGTGTCGGAGTTCCAAGTATAAAGACAAGCACGTTCACTTGATGGTCCAGATGAGTTCCAGGATCAACCAAGTTTCCTTCATGGTTTGGATGAGTTCCAGAACTATTGGTCAACAGAGACTATGGACAAGATGTGTTCCATGTTCATTTGTTCGAGGTTATTAGATGTGATGTGTTCACAATTCTACTTTGAGTTTGGAGCCAAGCAAATTTTCTTTTGCTCTTTACAGTGGCATTATGTTTTCTGAAGACAACAAGCTAACATGTGCATTTTCCGAGGTGTACTCAGTACTGGCCATGCTGAGGTGTCCATGGTCGCACCTTCGTCATCAGTTTTCTTGTGACTTTTTTGCACACTTCAAGATGCAAAGGGGGTGTTTATATTGCATCTTCTTATGCTGTCGTGGAGGTCCTGTCGGCCTGTTTCTACAGCCGACCTGGTTCATGCACAAGTATAGAAGAGTTGCTCTCTTTTATTCATTCAATCATCTTACAGTGCCCTATTTCCTGGCTCTTGTACTCTGTAACCTCAAGCTAATAAAGCTCTTATTCTTGCTTGCAATCTTTCTCTCTCTCATGTTTATTTGCTTCTGCTTGTGCACATTCTTTCATGTTCAGACAAAGTGTCAAAGTCAGAGTCACGGTAGAAGGTCAGAGTCAAAGTCAGTAGTCCACAGAGAAAGGATGACAGAGTGTCCACCACGTCAATGTCATGTGCACAAAACCTAGGACCTGTGAAGGGGTATCTTTTCAATGATTATATTGAGAAATATGACAAGACATAATTATACCTCCAAGCTATGCATGAGACCACAAGAATATAGACCTAATGTTTTAAAAATCGTTCCATCCTATTCAGGCTCAGAAGGCATAACCACTCCAGCCAGAGCACCTGTCTTTGGCCATCTTAAAAGACAGAAAGATGCGATAGGAATGAGTGTATATGCCTAGATGAATCCAAGAACATGCCCAAATTCACCTTTTAGGAACGTGCATGTTATATACTTGAGGTAGTCAACCCTAAAGGCTATATAACTATCAACTCCATCATGTATAGTATGGACTAGATACTAAGACATCCCCACTAACGTCATCACTGCCCAATAGTGGGTGTAAAACTCTGTATCAAGATATGCACTCACACACACACTCCACACACACACACACACACACACACACACACACGAGTGTTGTTCTTTTTCCCCCAATCACACTCACCTTGGGAGAATTCCTAGCGAGAGACGTCAATCTTTGGCTAGATATGAGAGAATGGATAGATGTAATTTGTTTCAAATCTTGACAATGAATCTAACACAAAATTTGAGGAGAGCACTGAGATAAACAATCCTAGGAAGGTCTATAAGGATGTGCCTATAAACAAGTTGGGTAGATATTTTGAGGGCGAACAGCTCAAGGCTACACTACCATTGAGACTACGAATCGGAACATCCACAACTATCCTAGATGGTGGTGCAAGAGTCAGCATAGCTACAAAAAGACAATGGGAGGATTAGGAATCACCACCCCTTGCCTTCACTATCCTCAAAATCAAATCAAATTGGCTGCTGACATAAATCTTACATCGCCCATGGGTGTGGTTAAGATCAACAAGTTGGGGACTCACCTTTGATCATATATTTGTTATCATGGACTTCAAAAATCCTACGATGTATCCCCAACAGAAACTAGGTTCTTTGTAATATTTAGATCATTAAGTATATCTACAAATACATCATTTTTCCATCCTACATAGACAATGGCTCTTTATCAACATGCATAATGAGATGCATAGTATCATCAGCTGTTTCTACATAGCTTGGTTTTTCCATGTCTCTTAACCACTCACCATGATTGGTCATGTGGTTAGAGCTGCCTTAATCCACATACCAAATATCTCCAGATCTTGACACATCTTCTGTTGTGGAACTAAGCACATGCTGCATCACAAACATCTGCTCACTTTTGTCAACACCACATTGTTTACTTGATGCTGCATAGTTGCCTTATTGCAACTTTTTACTTTTAATATCATTATGCTTTTAATAGAAGTCCTTTGCCATATGTGCCATGGCTAATCTCCAGCATCATGAACAACATAATCTCTGATTAGGATAGCAATTAGGACATCATTTAGAGCATCATCAATAATAGCATCATCATCATCATTGTCGTTGGAGGGCATGAGGACCCAATCGACAGCCCCAGACATCAATCGACAACAAGCAAGGTACTCAGGCAACAGATGGGCAAGTGCCTATAGATCAAATAGCAGTGTGGCCAAGGCATGAAGTAAGCACAGCATTTATCAGAGCATTTTATGATTATTCTTGTCCAAAGCTAGCTAACAGCATCGACATCGACTCAGCTATTCCTCAAGAGTGGCTAACTCCTATTCTAGACCTGACCCCCCGAGTGTGGTTAGGCGTGTTCACGAGACACAATATCCCATGGAGCAGATGAGGACAGTGGTCCGCTCACTTTTTCTATTGGATCCCATGGCAGACTAGAGAGATCAGAGCACCCCTTGGAGGATTTCAAAGGCTGCACCTTGCAGAGGGTGAGGGTGATTGGTTTTCGAGCATGGGCATGGCACATAGATCCAGCACTTGCCAAGGTGGCCAGGGAGAGACTTTGGTGACTGGATTTGGGAGTGCCAACCTCTCCCGCGGTTGCAGTGGGACCCTAGAGAGTGGATTTGGCATGATCCTGCAGATCGGGTGGAGACTCTGGATGCCCCTTTCTTTGCATATACAGCGTGGCTTGGCCGCAAGATCCAGATGCCTGAGATAGATGGCACACCAGGAGCACCAACACACTGGCAGTCTCAAGGCCTATCTCAACACTTCTTTTCAGATTTTTGGAAGAGGCTTTGGGACAGCTTTCGGCCGAGGAAGATCACTCTCTTCCTTTGGAAGACGGCACACATGAGTCTAGCGGTTGGTACTTGGCTGGCAGTCGGAGGTTGATCAGCAGCTTGCCCGAGGTGCGGCCACCCCCAGGAGTCTCAACGACATTGCCTTTGGAATTGCTCGAAGGCTCAGCAGATTTGGCATCGGATTCTCCGCATCTTTGCTATGGACAAGGCATCGACTCGGATCATCACTTGGGGTACTGTCGCTTGGGCCACCGAGGCTAGAGTGGTCAGGACTTACGAGGAGGATGGAGGAGGACTTGTCAAAATGTAGGGGGAGGACTTGTCAGAATGCACAGCGAAAATGAAGAAAACTGCTGTAGAGAGCAATACACAGATGAAAGAGAGAGAGAAGCTATGTAACTCTGCTATATACACCAATAAAATCCCGAAAATATACATGGAGTGTGGGGGCAAGGGGCCCTTGACTGCTAGTCGGCCAGCCCAAAATCAGCTGACAGCTGCCTTGATTGCCCACGACCAACAACCTGACAGTCGGCCAGTGCTCAGGGATGGGTCAAGCATCACCCGATCAATCGGGCAACAAGCAAACAGAGTCGACCAGCATCTGGGAGCAGTGGATAGCCCATACACAGCTCCAGATAAATGGGAAAAAATACGGAGAGTGAGGAAAAATGGGAAGACACTAAATACGGGCGGGCACACCCACAACAAAGACCCTAACATAGTGTACAGACAAGAGATGACTGCTAACACCCCCTCTCAGCTCCTGGATGTGGAAGTTGGAGTGCCACCGGAGAATAGCCTGAGGTAGAGACTTCGTGAAGAGGTCCGCCGCATTGTCCTCCGTCTAACAATAAAGAAGCAAGATGTCACCAGCCAAGATCTTCTCACGAACAAAGTGATATTGTATCTCTATGTGCTTGGTCCAGGAATGGAAGACCGGGTTCCGAGCAATAGCGATACAGCCCTCGTTATCGCACTGGATGATCGGGGGCTCCTTCTGTGGAAACCCAATCTCGCCAAGCAACCTCCGCAGCCACACAACCTCGCAAGCAGCACCACAAGCAGCCCAATACTCATCCTCTGTAGACGACAAGGTAATAGTTGGCTGCCTCTTACTGCTCCATGAAACAGCTCCTGAGCCAAAGTAAAACTATAGCCTGATGTAGATCTCCTCGTGACTGGATCTCCTCCCCAATCTGAGTCACTCCAACCTTGGAGTCGAACTTGTTCTTTCGTTTCACCTCCAGTGGTGTAGAAGAGTCCAAGATCCTTCGTACCTTGCAGATACTGCAAGATCCGCAATCCTGTGTCCCAATGAGACTTCAACGGCATCTGCATAAATAAGCTCAACAGCCCCACAGAACCAGATCAATGAACTAACCAGCTTCCGGTACAGAGAGGCATCAACTCGCTCACAAGGATCATTCATTGTAAGCTTTATGTTCGAGTCCATCGGTGACGTGATAAGCTTGCAGTTCTCCATCCCAAAGGCCTCAAGCAACTCATGGACATAGCGCTGCTAAGAGACAAAGAACCCCATCTGGGTCTGCCAGATCTCCAATCCCAAGAAGTGAAGTAAGCCTAAAGCGGTCATCTCAAACTCCTTTGACAAGGCAACCTTCGTCACTGCAATGTGCTCCATATAACCACCAGTGAGAATGAGGTCATCCACATAAAGGATGATCAACGTGACCATGCCGCGTTCCCGAAAGAGATATAGGTTAGGATCTGCATTGTGCAACCAATCTCTGAAATCCAGTCCGTAGAAAGAAGGAATCAATCTTTTGATTCCAAGCCCTGGGAGCCTGCTTAAGACCATACAAGGCCTTCCACAACCTGTAAGCCATCCCCTTTGATCCTGGAACCTCAAAGCCTAGAGGCTACTCAATATACACCTCCTCCAGCAGGTCACCATTAAAGAACGCAGATTTCACATCCATCTAAAATACAGGCCACCGCTGAGAAGAAGCAAGGGCAAGAACGGTCCAAATCGTAGTCATCCTCGCTGTCGAAGCAAAGGTATCCTCATAGTCGATGCCAAGCCGCTGAGCATAACCCATAGCCACCAGTCTGGCTTTGTGTTTATCCACTGATCCATCTAACGTATACTTGGTCTTAAAGACCCACTTGACACCAATTGACAGACCGTTTCGACGGCCTTAGAACCAACTCCCAAGTGTTATTCTTCTCTATGGCATCCAGTTCCACTTGCATGGCTTTCCTCCAAGTATCCTGTGCAAGGACTTCCTTGTCAGAAGTCGGCTCTTTGTCCCGCATGATACGAGACATCAAAGCATAGTTTACCTGTAAAAGCTCTGCTGAATGACTCTTGTCACGAACTCTATGCGATCTTCGAGGGCCGTCCTCTGTGGTCCATTTGGAGAGAAGCTCCGTAACACCTAACTCCTGAAAGGTGTCTACCAACTCCCAAGTGTTATTCTTCTCTATGGCCTCCAGTTCCACCTGCATGGCTTTCCTCCAAGTATCCTGAGCAAGGGCTTCCTTGACGAAAGTGGGCTCTTTGTCCCGCATGATACGAGACATCAAAGCATAGTTTACCTGTAAAAGCTCCACTGAATGTTTTTTGTCACAAACTCTTCGAGAGCCGTCCTCTATGGTCCATTTGGAGAGAAGCTCCGTAACACCTAACTCCCGAAGGGTGTTTACCAACCACCTGGGTTGCAAAATCTCAAACAATACACTTAAGTACCCCTAGAACTGAGATGTGTTGTCTTCATGGTACTGTATTTTACAAGCCCAAAATAGAGGGTTCATAAGGCTTGGCTTGATGAGCACTCTTTTTTTTTCCTGATTGGCCTTAGGCCCAAGATCCACCTGCAGTTATCGTATTTCACTGCTCGTTGGCGCTTTTTTATCCGCCCTTAGGCGATTCTGCCAAGGAAGCACCCTGTACCTCGTCCTAGACAAACACCTTTACCACTTGGCGCTTTTTTATCCGGCCTTAGGCGATTCTGCCAAGGAAGTGCCTTGTGGACCTCCTCGTCCTACACAAACACCTTTACCACTTGAGCTATCACCTCATTGGCTGATAAGCATTCTTTTAAGAAGGTACAACCCAAGTTCTGTCATATAATGCATGCATCTCACTACATCCTACATGATGTGAATCAATGTGCCCTAAGAAATTCTACCACTCAAAACCACTGTACAAACAAGAATTCTTCGCTCAAATTAATCTCTCTCTCCCTCTCTCTCTCTCTCTCTCTCTCTCACACACACACACAGAGCACAGAACACAGCACGAAAAAGAATTCTTAAATGAAATCTCTCTCTCTCTCTCTCTCTCTCTCTCTCTCTCCATTCTTACCTCGCTTAGATATCTCTTGTGCACATGGTAATTGTCCAGATAGACTTCGTCCTCTGGACGAGTTCGCTTGCTCCCAGACTGAAGTGAAGTTGAATCCAGGCCCATTGTCTGCTAACCCGAGAGGTTCAATCAGAGCAACGATCGTCTTGGTGTACAAGGCTCGTTCAGACCTGGACGAGGTAACTGACTGTATATATTCACCCTAATGGGCATAAGATCTACACGCTTTAAAAAGTTTAAAAGTTTCACGCTTGGGCGGTAAGATCTATACACCTTAAAAGTTTTAAAAGTTAAAATATCACAAGGGAATGGTGTTATTCTTACTAGTATTGGACCCCGTGTTGCTGCCGCCGCAGCGGCGACCAAGGTTCCAGAAAAGAACTGGTTCTCTCTCTCTCTCTCTCTCTCTCTCTCTCTCTCTCTCTCTCACACACACACACACAGCCCCCATCTCTCTCTCTCTCTCTCTCTCTCCCCTAACTGTATATATTCACCCTAATGGGACTGTATATATTCACCCTAATGGGACTAACCTCATAAGATCTACACGCTTTAAAAAGTTTAAAAGTTTCACGCTTGGGCTGTAAGATCTATACACCTTAAAAGTTTTAAAGGTTAAATATAACAAGGGAATGGTGTTGTTCTTACTAGTATTGGACCCCGCGTTGCTGCGGCGGCGGCGACCAAGGTTCCAGAAAAGAACTGGTTCTCTCTCTCTCTCTCTCTCTCTCTCTCTCTCTCTCACACACACACATAGCCCCCCATCTCTCTCTCTCTCTCTCTCTCTCTCTCTCTCTCTCTCTCATACACACACACATGTAAATATTAGTATATACAATATTATGTTTTAGATACATATAGCTATACATAGACACATATACTTATACATACATATATAGGTGAATTTAAAAATATAAATACACACATACATAATTTTAATTAATTTATATTAAATTTTAATGCATGGAGATGGGTGGTAAGGTGTGCTCACTTTTAAATATATAGATAGATAAATTATACACACAGACACACACACATCTACGCACACAGATGTATATTTCTATATATGTGTGTGTGTGTGTGTGTATAAATTTACATATATATATGTATATACATACACACACACACACATCTGTATATACACACATATATATATCTGTATGTATGTATGTATAAATGTAAATAAAAACACACATACATGTATACACACATATACATATATATTTTTAATTTAATTTATATTTATATTTATATTTTATTAAAAGCTACTTTTTATTCTCTATCTCTTGCTCTCTTTCTCTCTCTTTTCACCCTCTCCCTCTTTGCACCTCTCTCTCTCTCTCTCTCTCTCTATCTCTCTCTCTCTCTAGGCCTGCCCCATCTCACTCTCTCTCAAGCACACACACATAGATGCAGATGTATGCACACGCATGCACTCTCTCTCTCTCTCTCTCTCATACACACACACACACACATGTAAACACCCGCACATGCACTAATGCAAATACACACTCTCTCCTCCCACACAAACTATCTCGCATATAGGAATTCTCTCTCTCTCTCTCTCTCTCTCTCTCTCTCTCTCTCTCTCTCTCTCTCTCGCACAAGTGGGACAGATTGGCTAGTGCAAGGGCCCTTAAAAAGGCCATGATCCACCCAAGTTCAAGTCCAACCGTTGGTCGTATATATATGCCCTCGTGTTACATTCTACCGACGTTAAAACCTCTCTCTCTCTCTCTCTCTCTCTCTCTCTCTCTCTCTCTCACACACACACACACACACACATAAGTTTAATTAATTAAATTTTATTAATGGGGATGGTTGGTGAGGTTTGTGCACACACACATGCACATCCACACCCCCTCTCTCTCTCTCTCTCTCTCTCTCTCTCTCTCACACACACACACACACACATGTACACACCTACACATGCACTAATGCAAACACACTCTTCCCCCCCCCACACACACTCTCACACATAGACTTCCATGTCCGTGTCTCTCTCTCTCTCTCTCTAGTCACACACACACTCTCTCTCTCTTCTCACACACACTCTCCCACATATAGAAACTCTCTCTCTCTCTCTCTCTCTCTCTCTCTCTCTCTCTCATACATACGCGTACACACAAACACACACTCTCTTTGTCATGCACGCATGCACACACACACTCACACATATATGTCTCTAAATATAACAAAACATAATATTATCTATAATATTATGTTTTATTATATTTAGAGACATATGTGTGAGTGTGTGTGTAATATTATGTTTTATTATATTTAGAGACATATGTGTGAGTGTGTGTGCGTATACCTATATACACATATGTATTTACCTATATATACATGTGCATTTATAAAATAAATAAACACACATACACATATACTTTTAATTAATAATAAATTTAAATACGTAGGGATGCATGGTGAGGTGTGCTCACTCTTAAATAAGGGTATCTTACATACAATGTCTTTTGTGTTTTCTTTTGCACGCTAATGTGTGTGATTGTGTGTGCACATACACACATATACGTGATTGTGTAATGTCAACTTCATGTGCGTATGTGTTGTGTAAGTCTCTTGATTATGTGTATGGTGTGATTGTGTGTACGTGGTGTGTATGTTTGTGTTTGTGTGTATCCATGTGCGAGTGTGTGCATATACGTGTGTGTGACCATGTCAATATATCCATGTACATCTTTTTTTATCTGTGTACGTGCACGTGCATATGTGTGTGAGTGTGTGTATGTACCATATGCAAATGTGTATGAGCTTAAGTCTATGTACACATGTGTGCACATGTACTTGTGAATGTGAGTGTATGTATGTGTGTATATGTATGTGCATGTACACATATGTATGTGTATGTGAAAGCTTGAGTGTGTGCATGTAAGTGAGCATATCTCTGTGTATGCACGTGTGTCCATGAGTGCGAGTGTGTGTGTTTGTGTGCATGTATCATGTGCGTGTGTGTGCATGCAGATACATGTGTATGTCGACATACATACAGATCTGTTTATATATACATGCTTACATACCTAAAGATACATACATATTATATATGCGTGTGTGTGTGTGTGTGTATTTATCTATGTATGTATAGGTAGGTATATTCTCTCTTGTGTACATGTGTACTTGTGTATGTGTGTATCTATTTGTGCTTATATACATGCATATGCATGTATGTGTACGTGCAAGCTTGAGTGTATATGTGTGTGTGTGTGTGTGTGTGTGTGTGTGTGTGTGTAGGTGAGTGTACATGTGCGTGTATGCATATACAAACGTGCAACTCTATGCATATGTTTGTGTAGGTGAATGTATGTGTATACATGTGTGTACATGTGAGTGAGTATGTGTACGTCTAAGTGTGTGTGCATGTACTCTATGTGGTATACATGCCATGTGTATACACATGTGTTTATATGTGCAAGTATGTATGTGTGTGCATATATGCATGTGCATGCGTGTATGTGTGCATGTGTACATGCGTGTGTGTGTGTGTCTCTCACAGACACTCAATCTCCCACGTATGCGCATACAAACATCCTCACATATACGCATATGCACATGCACATGAACCCGTCCTCTCTCTCTCTCTCTCTCTCTCTCTCTCTCTCTCACACACACACACACACACACACACACTCACACCTCTCTCTCACTCTGTCTCTCTCTCTCACACACACACACATTCACACCTCTCTCTCTCACACACACATACACATGCACATGTACTATCTCTTCTCACACCCCCTCACATACATAGAAACTCTCTCTCTCTCTCTCTCTCTCTCTCACACACACACACACACACACACATACTTGCATGCTCATCTGTGTGATTGTGTGCGTACATACACACATGTCTGTGATTATGTAATGTCAACTTCATGCCTGCATGCATCGTGCATGTGTCTTGATTGTGTACATGTGTATGTGTTTGTGTGTACGTGTGTATGTTTGTGTTTGTATGTCCACGTGCAAGTGTGTGAGAATGTGAATGTGAATGTGTATGTTTGTGTTTGTATGTCCACGTGCAAGTGTGTGAGAATGTGAATGTGAATGTGTATGTGTGTGCAACTTTATGTCTATGTGTGTGCATATACATGTGTAAATGTGTATGCGTGTGCATTTATGTATACATGGATGTGCATGTGGGTGTGCACATCCATGTGTGCACACGTGTACTTGTGTGTGTGAGTTTGTGTATGTGTGTATATATATGCATATACTTATGTGCATGCATATGCATGTATACGTGTGTGTAAGCTCAAGTGTGTGTGTGTGTGTACATGAATACATGTACGTTCTTCTCACATGCACGCACATACACGTGCAATATACCTCTCTCTCTCTCTCTCTCTCACACACACACACACACACACACACACACACACACCTCTCTTATGCATACACATGCACATGCACTCTCTCTTCACACCCCCTCATACATGCATAGAAACACACACACACACACACACACACACACACATTCTCTCTCTCTCTCTCTCTCTCTCTCTCTCTCTCTCTCTCTCTCCCCGCACACACACACATACACACACTTGTAGACACATGTGTGTGATTATGTGTGCACATATTTACGTGTGTGTGATTGTGTAATCTCGACTTCATGCGTCGTGCAAGTGTCTTGATTATGCGTATGGCTAGTGTATGTATGTGTACGTGGTGTGTATGTTTATGTTTGTGTGTATCCATGTGCGAGTGTGTGCATATACATGTGTGTGAACATGTGAATATGTCCGTATGTACATCTTTGGGTCTGTGTGTGCATGTGCACATGCACATGTGTGCGTGAGTGTGTGCATGTAGCATGTGCAAATGTGTGCGTTTCCATCTATGTATACATGTGTGCATGCATGTACTTGTGTATGTGAGTGTATGTATGTGCTTGTGTGCATATATACACATGTATGTGTATGTATAAGCTTGTGTGTGTGTGTGTGTGTATGTGTGTGTGTGTGTGTACATATCTCTATGTGTGCACGTGTGTCCATGCATACGAGTGTGTGTATGTGTGTTTGTGTGCGTGTGTGCATGTATCACGTGCGTGTGTGTGTATAGATCTATTTATATATACATGCTTACATAACCATAGAGACATACATACATAATATGTGTGTGTGTGTGTGTGTGTGTGTGTGTGTGTGTGTATGTATATATATATATATATATATAGGTATGTATATTCTCACTTGCACGTGCGCATAATATAATATTAGAAGATATATGTGTGTGTGTATGTGAAGGAGGGGGGGATTGCTTTCTAATGTATCATATATATATATATATATATATATATATATATATATATATATATATATATATATATATATATTTACATGTTTACATACCTATAGATACATACATACATGCATAATATATGTGTGTGTGTGTGTGTGTGTGTGTGTGTGTATGTGTGTATTTTCTCTCTCTCACACATGTACATAATATAATATTAGAAGATATATATGTGTGTGTATGTGGAAGGGTGGGTAATTTGCTTTATAATGTTATATATATATATATATATGTATATATATATATATATATAAAAGAAACTCTCATTCAATGAGCGAATGGCTTGATGGTGACAATTAATTTGTGAGCCCCAATGCATCTAGGTGTGTGGGAAAGATACCCCTAAAGAGTGTCTTCTCTTCTCCTTTCTCCTTCTCCCTCTCCTTCTCCACGTAAAAGGGGTAGGCAGCCTTGCTAGATTTGAATAAATGCCTCCTCCTTTGCCCACGTGGAGGGAGGGGTAGTCCTCCTTTATCTTGTAATAGATAAGAGGTGGCTCAGTGCTTCAAGGACTTTTAGAACAACAAATTGGACAAGCCGTTGTGCATGTGTTCCTTTTTAATATATGTTTTCCTTATTCACTCAAAAGTGAACCTACATTAATTAATGCCCTACTCAAGGGCATTAGTTAAAGCATGCCAAGGTGAAACCTTAGCCCAACCTCCTCTAAGGGTCTTCACTCTTTACACGTGATGCCCAAACCTCCCCCCGTCTCTCTCACTCGCACCTCCCACCGCCTACTTTCATTCGCATAACACCTATCCACGAGTGTCGATCGCGCAGACACATGGGTAGCAAATGAGAGAGAGAGAGAGAGAGAGAGAGAGAGAGAGAGAGAGAGAGAGAGAATATGATTTGATGTGTATGTAAATATTGAACTGGGGTATGAACATCATATTTAATTAAAATTAATTGAATTTGGATGAGAGAGAGAGAGAGAGAGAGAGAGAGAGAATATGATTTGATGTGTACGTAAATATTGAATTGAGGAATGAACATCATATTTAATTAAAATTAATTGAATTTGGATTCGTTTGGACCTTTAAAGTCAAGAACTTTTCACATTCACCATTCATGCCTTTATATTGGTGGCTTTGTGCATGGTGAGAGCCAGCCTTGGTGTGTAACTTTTCAAGTATGGTGTTTGGTTGTTATTTTATTCAAACAATTTTTCATATCAAAGTGGAAAATAGAAGTGCATGGTGGTGTAAGTTGTATGGTGTTTGATTGTTATTTTATTCAAACAATTTTTCATGTCAAAGTGGAAAATAGAGGTTACATCATTAATTGTTAAAAGAACATAAAATGAATAAATAGTACATAAGACTATGGTTTAATGAGAGAGAGAGAGAGAGAGAGAGAGAGAGAGAGTGCATGCATGTGTGTGTGTTTGTGGGGAGCTTTGTATCTAAGATATATTTTTTACCTTCTGATGGATGTTTGCACCCTACACTCTTAAGCTCTTCTCACTTGCAATTTAGCCTCCTCTAGTTAACTGTGGATTCTAGTTCTGAAGATGCAAGTTTGTTATCTGTCCATTGTGGACTTGCGCTTTCACATGTAGTCCGTGCAATCTAATCTTCGGAATTCATCATGTAGCATTTATGTGTTCCATGCGCGATTCCCTATGAACAACATAAACAACATAATCTTTGATTAGGATAGCAATTAGGACATCATTTAGAGCATCATCAATAATAGCATCATCATCATCATTGTCATTGGAGGGCATGAGGACCCAATCGACAGCCCCAGACATCAATCGACAACAAGCAGGGTACTCAGGCAACAGATGGGCAAGTGCCTATAGATCAAATAGCAGTGTGGCCAAGGCATGAAGTAAGCACAGCATTTATCAGAGCATTTTATGATTATTCTTGTCCAAAGCTAGCTAACAGCATCGACATCGACTCAGCTATTCCTCAAGAGTGGCTAAATCCTGTTCTAGACCTGACCCCCCGAGTGTGGTTAGGCGTGTTCACGAGACACAATATCCCATGGAGCAGATGAGGACAGTGGTCCGCTCACTTTTTCTATTGGATCCCATGGCAGACTAGAGAGATCAGAGCACCCCTTGGAGGATTTCAAAGGCTGCACCTTACAGAGGGTGAGGGTGATTGGTTTTCGAGCATGGGCATGGCACATAGATCCAGCGCTTGCCAAGGTGGCCAGGGAGAGACTTTGGTGACTGGATTTGGGAGTGCCAACCTCTCCCGCGGTTGCAGTGGGACCCTAGAGAGTGGATTTGGCATGATCCTGTAGATCGGGTGGAGACTCTGGATGCCCCTTTCTTTGCATATACAGCGCGGCTTGGCCGCAAGATCCAGATGCCTGAGATAGATGGCACACCAGCAGCACCAACACACTGGCAGTCTCAAGGCCTATCTCAACACTTCTTTTCAGATTTTTGGAAGAGGCTTTGGGACAGCTTTCAGCCGAGGAAGATCACTCTCTTCCTTTGGAAGACGGCACACATGACTCTAGCGGTTGGTACTTGGTTGGCAATCGGAGGTTGATCAGCAGCTTGCCCGAGGTGCGGCCACCCCCAGGAGTCTCAGCGACATTGCCTTTGGAATTGCTCGAAGGCTCAGCAGATTTGGCATCGGATTCTCCGTATCTTTGCTATGGACAAGGCATCAACTCGGATCATCACTTGGGGTACTGTTGCTTGGGCCACCGAGGCTAGAGTGGTCAGGACTTACGAGGAGGATGGAGGAGGACTTGTCAAAATGTAGGGGGAGGACTTGTCAGAATGCACAGCGAAAATGAAGAAAACTGCTGTAGAGAGCAATACACAGATGAAAGAGAGAGAGAAGCTATGTAACTCGGCTATATACACCAATAAAATCCCGAAAATATACATGGAGTGTGGGGGCAAAGGGCCCTTGACTGCTAGTCGGCCATCCCAAAATCAGCTGACAGATGCCTTGGCTGCCCACGACCAACAACCTGACAGTCCGCTAGTGCTCAGGGATGGGTCAAGCAGCACCCGATCAATTGGGCAGTAAGCAAACAGAGTCGACCAGCATTTGGGGGCAGCGGATAGCCCATACACAGCTCCAGATAAATGGGAAAAAATATGAAGAGTGAGGAAAAATGGGAAGACACTAAATACGGGCGGGCACACCCACAACAAAGACCCTAACATAGTGTACAGACAAGAGATGATTGTTAACACCCCCTCTCAGCTCCTGGATGTGGAAGTTGGAGTGCCACCGGAGCATAGCCTGAGGTAGAGACTTCGTGAAGAGGTCCGCCGCATTGTCCTCCGTCGAACAATAAAGAAGCAAGATGTCACCAGCCAAGATCTTCTCACGAACAAAGTGATATTGTATCTCTATGTGCTTGGTCCAGGAATGGAAGACCGGGTTCCGAGCAATAGCGATACAGCTCTCGTTATCGCACTGGATGATCGGGGGCTCCTTCTGTGGAAACCCAATCTCGCCAAGCAACCTCCGCAGCCACACAACCTCGCAAGCAGCACCACAAGCAGCCCAGTACTCATCCTCTGTAGACGACAAGGCAATAGTTGGCTGCCTCTTACTACTCCATGAAACAGCTCCTGAGCCAAAGTAAAACTATATCCTGATGTAGATCTCCTCGTGACTGGATCTCCTCCCCAATCTGAGTCACTCCAACCTTGGAGTCGAACTTGTTCCTTTTTCACCTCCAGTGGTGTAGAAGAGTCCAAGATCCTTTGTGAGATCCCTGTTCCCACCGAGCAACGGATTCGGGGTACTAGCAGCGGAAGTAGCACTTCTCGCGCGGGACAGGGGTCCCACACTCGGGGCCTCGCCCACGGATATCCGGACAAGAGACTAATCCGTCGGTTTGTCCAAAACCGAAACCGGAAAAACTTCCTTTACCCGGAAAGCACGGGCGATTCCACCAGGATAACTCTTTACTCTAACGTAGTCAAGATCATTACTGATCAAACTGATCTGACTGCACCTTTAACGGTACTTGGTCAAATCAAGGAAGAACTTGCACTTCGATCATTGGGATCAACGCTTTTTTCCCCATCAAGAGGCACAGCCATTGATTCCTATCCATAGAACAATTTCTATCCGAGATTTACTTCATCTATCGTAATAATAGAAATTAAATCTCGATTTACGGATCCATCAGTCCAGCCTAACCCCATCCGATCCCATGGGTTAGGCAACCGCTCAACCACTGTAGTGATGGGATCCAATTTGGAATTTGGTTAGGTTTTGTCCCGGGTACCAAGGAAAAGAGTTCCAAGGCCCCCTAGCCGGAAGTTCATGCAAACATAAAACTAGTCATACCACTTACACACCCAATATGAAATTGCCTTTTTCTTAGCATCAACTAGCTTTAAAACAATCCTTTAATAAAACCATTATGTCACTGATGACAATCCTCAAAGTCTCTGGTTGAATCCTTATTTCCAGTCATTCTTTCATCGGTATACTTATGGCATCATTGGCAACCAAAACGCTCACCACCTGTTCTCTCAGGGGCCTTTTCCATGGTTCCTAGCTCATAGTAACCGGCAATATATTCATATAATAGAATGGAGTCTCCGTGGAAGATCAGCAAGATCAACCCACAGATCCATATAAAAGAGCCATGGACTCATCTGTTGAGGACCAGCAAGGTCAATCAACCAGATCCATGCCCGGTTTCAGAAAACAACTCTTACTCCTTATTCCAATATCTTCCACGACGCACGTGTGGGTATCTTCGGCGACCCAGAGCCCGAGCACCGTATGGTCAGCACCCTCTAGGATCCTTCGCAGGTGACCTAGCGCTTCACTCATAGGCCGCTTCCTTGGTCCCTCATCCACCGTACCGGAAGCTCACCATTTAAATCGAGCCGAGGCTGGTCAAGACCTCGATCGACCTTGCTACGCGAGACGTCCTCCATTGACTCTCCGTCAGCAGTTGCAACTTTATCAGTTCAGTCTTCATGACCTTAATCCTCAAGACGGTCAAAATGCTTCTCCAGCATTCTTGACATAAAACAGTCATTTACAAACAGTCACAAATACAGTTTCTATAACGAACTCTTGTCTTTCCATATTATCCACTCTCGGACCACATTACTTATTCCACATTCCATTCAGTGTGTACTCGTTCTCATCCATTCACTCATATAGACTACATTATCTCACATACATCTTCATATTCATTATTCTACATACATATCCATGTTCGTACGTCCACATCATACATCCAATTTCACATTCATACATACGCATCTACATGCATACATCCACATCTACATTCATACATCCATACCTCCATTTCCACATCCACACATCCACATTCATATTCATACATCCACATTCACATGCATACATCCATTTTCACATCCTCATTCATACATCCAAATTCACATACATACATCCACATCCGTATCTACATCCATGCATTCACATCCACCTCTTCATTCACAATCACATCCATACATCCACATCTACATACATACATCCACATCTGTATCTACATCCATACATTCACATCCACCTCTTCATTCACAATTACATCCATACATCCACATCTACATACATACATCCACATCTACATACATACATCCATACATCCACATCTATATACATACGTCCATTTTTACATCCTCATTCATACATACACATCCACATACATACATACACATCCGTATCTACATCCATACATCCACATCCACATCAACATTCACATTCATACATATACATCTACATGTATACATCCACATCACATTCATGCAACCATATTACATCCATTCTCGTCCTAACACATCCCATATACATCTTAACACATCCTAACTCATCTTAACACATTCTATCACATCTCATACACATCTTATCACATCTTTTTACATCTCATACACCTCTTATCACATCCTATCACTTTCCATACGCATCTTATCAAATCTTATCACATCTCATACACATCTTATCACATCTTTTTACATCTCATACACCTCTTATCACATCCTATCACTTTCCATACGCATCTTATCAATTCTTATCACATCTCATACACCTCTTATCACCTCCTATCACTTTCCATACGCATCTTATCAATTCTTATCACATCTCATACACCTCTTATCACATCCTATCACTTTCCATACGCATCTTATCAATTCTTATCACATCTCATACACCTCTTATCACATCTTATCACATTTCATATCTTTTTTTTTTAAAAGAGAATTCTTCTATTTGATATAAGATTTCTCTACACATTTATTTATACATAAATTCCATTTAAGGAGACTAACACTTTCGAAATTAAAATCAATCTTTTATGCATCTTCTTATGCATAATTTCAATTTGGTAGGGAATTACACTTTTAGAATAAAAGAATTTCTCTTATGCATCTAAGTTAAGCATAAAATCCATTTATGAGGAAAATCACACTCTTAGTATAAAAAGAATATCTTTTATGCATACCTATATGCATGAAATCCAATATGATAAAAGTAACACTTTTGATATAAAAATTTTTCCTTTATGCATACTTCTATGCATGAAAATTAAAAATGATAAAAGTAACACTTTTGATATAAAAAATTTTCCTTTATGCATACTTCTATGCATGAAAATTAAAAATGATAAAAGTAACACCTTTGATATAAAAATTTTCTTTTATGCATACTTTTATGCATGAAAATTAAAAATGATAAAAGTAACACTTTTGATATAAAAAATTTTCTTTTATGCATACTTCTATGCATGAAAATTAAAAATGATAAAAGTAACACTTTTGATATAATAATTTTCTTTTATGCATACTTCTATGCATGAAAATTAAAAATGATAAAAGTAACACTTTTGATATAAAAATTTATCCATTATGCATACTTCTATGCATGAAATAAAAATGGTAAAAATAACACTTTTGATATAAAAATTTATCCATTATGCATACTTCTATGCATGAAATAAAAATGGTAAAAATAACACTTTTGATATAAAAACTTATCCTTTATGCATGATATTAAAATTCAATTTCTGCATGATTGTAATGAAATTCTTTCAATTAATCTAGGATGATAATTCCTAGAATATGGTAGGAAGTCCTCTTTTTATGCTTTGAATGAAATTATTTTATGCATAATTTTTATAAAAATTTTGCCATAGCTCCGCTGCTATGACTGATAAATCTCAATTTTTCTAAGGGATAATGCTTATCATTAAGGAAATAATTAAAATGATCTCTAATTGGATTATTAATCCATAATGGATTGAATCATCAATATACATAAACTAAAAGCATAGAAAAAAGCCATTAATTTGACCTCAAGCATAGCTTAATCTTGGGTTAAGGAAAAGCTTTATGAAAAGCTTGATTTGGATTGAGAACGGGTCATGAGTATGACCATTTCTTGAGTGAGAGAGAGAATTTACATAAAAATCATTAGAATTTAAACATAAATGAAAATTAACTTCAATAGCATTTATTAAATTATGTAACTCTTCACTACTATTCAAACTTCAATAGCATTTAAAAAACCATACCAATTAAACTTCTCAAGCTTGAGAGGGGTTGAGAAGAGAGAAACATTGAGAAATTATAGAAAGATCAATATTCACTAATTACCTTACAACTTGCTTGATTCTTTGTTCACGGTAGAGGCCCCCAACCAATCAATTGGTTAAGTATGTTGATGGAGCCACTAATGGGGATTGAAGAAAGAGGGAAGCTCCAAAAACTAGTGAATTATTAAATGAATTCACAGTTCTTGGCTTAGGTGGAGTAGAGTAACGATGCATAAACACTATCTATTTTTCAACAAGGGGGAGGCTTCTATTTATAGGAAAAATTGAGCTCCTAACCAAACAAACTGATTCTAGAATTTTCTAAATCAGTTTGGTCAATATTTGACCATTTTTAGGTCAGTTAAGCTAACTTTTTGGAACTAGACTTGAATGAGGAGAGAGGAGAGATGAAATATCTCAATTTTTATGAGTTTAAAACTCATTCAAGCATGTGAAATATGCACCTCCTTTAAAGAACTCCCCTTCCTTACATATGTGTCATAATGGAATCATTTTAATATTGCTCATAGTTTTTTTACTAATAAACCTTGTACATTTTCAACTCTTCATCTTATGTGAAATATGCACCTCCTTTAAAGAATTCCCCTTCCTTACATATGTGTCATAATGGAATCATTTTAATATTGCTCATAGTTTTTTACTAATAAACCTTGTACATTTTCAACTCTTCATCTTATGTGAGCATTTACTCATTTTTGGATACCCAAAATATCTCATATTTTTAATATTGCTCATAGTTTTTTACTAATAAACCTTGTACATTTTCAACTCTTCACCTTATGTGAGCATTTACTCATTTTTGGGTATCTTCTTTTTACAAATTTGGATTTATCTCTTCCCTACACATGGATTGATGCTATTGGCCCATAGGAACCTTAATTGGACCATAGTCTAAAGATTTCTGAAAATCTAGACCCTTAGACTAAGGTTCTTTATACCTATTTCCAATTAATTCCAATTGCACATTGGAAAATTCTTTTTGAATTTCTGTTTCAGGGGAACTCATCTGAATTATAAGAGATATTTTTCTATCCAAAAATATTCAAAATCTGAATATTCTCTCTCTAGAATAATTTTCCTCTCTCTAGGTTAAAATAGTTAGCAACAGGGTCTTTATATTTCTGAAGAGGGTTGATTACAGGGGAAGATACTAGACATCAAAAAGGGGTTGGGGAAGGAATCTTACATTCTACCGCACTTAAAAAACGCGAGATGTCCTCATCTCGCAACTTGTGATAATTTCGCAAGATTCACGAATATGAGACTTAGAGAAAAATTTTAATCAAGATTAACCACCAAGATAAGTCTTAAAGAGAGCAAGATTCAAAATACGAACAAGATTTAAACTTTATTCATTCTCGAAACTTATACAGTAAAGATAGAGGAACTCTTTACACTTCCATAAGCCCGTCCATCATATGGTCACAAAAGCAGTCCTCACAAGCTGCACAAGTATAAGGTAACTCATCTATGGGAATGATTCTGTGGGTTATTGCTGCGCCTATCTCAGTGGTATGAGGTGTTCTAACAAAAGGACCTCTGAGAGGCAAGCCAAAAACGGGGTAAAGGCATATCTTCTCATGAGGAAGAAAACACGCCAGTAAGAAGACCCGCTCAGAAAACCCAAGATGTCTTGATCTCATGACGCAGTAGTATCGAGGACCCAAACCCAAGGCTTCAATAACCATGGCCAAGCGGACATTGTTACGAAAGTGCTGCTGACCCCAGGGTGTTACGCTAGTTATGTCTTGATAGGTCCGCCATTTGGTCTGCGCTACAGAAGTTCCTAGGTGAGGAAAAAGTGAGCGCTCATACTGTTCTATAAAATCCTTCTTCACAGACTCACTTGCGTCTTGAAGGTGAGGAATCATTATGGATAAAACTAATTCTTGTTGCCAAGCCATGAAGGAGATTAAGAAAGAAAGGAGATCGATGGGAGTAAGATTACTGTGAACGACAAGTAAAAGTTACGACTTATATAAAGGAAGGAGCTAGCGTAACTTAGAAGCCAACGGTAACTTGCCACTGAAGTTTTACCGTCTTTCCATGATTTGGGTTTGGCATATTTTTCTATAGAAGGCATTTAGAACTTTGAGATGAGGAGATAAAAGAAGTTCGTAAGCTAAATCACCTACTTTCTTTGGTCCACAATATCTGGGAGATAACTTCTTATACTTCCCAAGAGATAAAGAACTTCTTTTGGGCCGTACTCGAATGAAGACCAAAACCTTGATATCCAAAACATCGATTCTCACTTCTGAACTCATTGTTCTGAATCTTAAAACAGGTGGGACTCTTGAGAAGTATTCAGGGAAAAGGTTCTTCCTTTTTTAAACAGAATCTTTCTTTTATTTTAGAGAGAGAATAATTATAAGATCAGAAAGGGAGATTCTTACTCTTGTATACCTCAAAGGCTGGGGGAGAATCTTACATTCTACCCCACTTGAAAAGTGCGAGATGTCCTCATCTCGCAAGGTAGAGGACAACTCTTTTTCTTAAGATCCAATTTATTCTGGGGTTCCTTATATTCTGGTCAACCCAACAGAATACGGGGATAATTATCCCTTATATAGAACTCATCACTAAATAACAATTCATTCAGATCATATCATTCATATCTTTAACACGATAATGGTCCATTAGACTGAAAATTTTCCTTCTGAACATTCCTCCACAGGAATTTTAGTTAAGCAAGTTCTCAATTTGTCATCCCTTAACTTAATCTACCGTCTCAAGTGTTAACAGTAGCAATCTGACAACACAATCCACTAATCTCATAGTGATTTGCTGAAATCATTATCATCATTCCAGTTATGAATATCATCACTGGGACTCGTCCCATTCATCCTCATTGTGGTTTCGCTCAGCTTATTACATTTCAACTAAATTTCGAAAATCATCATTTTTCAATCAGAATCCAATTCAATTCATCAATTCTCAAACAGAATTAAAAATCATATCAACCACATTCGAAATCATCATCTGGATAGCATTAACGCTTATAATTTCAAGTCTTAGATTTACTCGTATATACTGTCAGTAAAGAGCTGCAGTTATACTCTCGGTATATATGGGTAGTCATGATACTTGGAACTATAAGATAGATACCATCATGTCTAGGCCTCAAGCAAGTCAGGGTTCCATACAATTGCGGCATCTGAAAACCCAATTACTAAATTACAAATTTTTCAGTTTGAATATCAAATTGTATGAATTATATCACACAATTACAACCTTTTTGTGTTTCTTGATAAATTTTTGACATATTTGGCTTCTCAGTTGATCTTTATTAGCCAATTGCTCTGATGATTGTATCCTGTGACATCAAAATACTCTTCCAAGGCTTCCACCCATTTCTCCACAGCCTCACCCAAGTTCTCCCCTTCTCCTTTGAAGGGTCCTGGCTGAGACCTATGAAGAGCCTTGCGAACATTAAGGTCAAGCTCGTCATCTTCAGAGACAGGGTCTGGCTGACGACCACGGTTTCCTCGTCTCATGATTTTGCCAAAATTTATATATTATTAAATTTTTATTTTGATATTATTCACAAGATCCTAAGACTTAAGAGTTCGGAAAACAATTTCTTATACAAGACAAGATCTTAATGGAGATCTACGGCATATGTCCGATTTAACAGATTTTTTTTTCTTTATCAGCAGTAGATCGTTCGCCATAAACAATCATTTATTCAACAGGAATTTTTTAACCGAAAAACGTTTCTTTATTTATATAAAAGTTGCAATATATACATAGAGCAACTCGGCTCTGAGTTCAAAATCTCCTCGAAAGACATATAAGAGGACCGTACTGGGCCATAGTCATGCCCTGTTACATAAGTTCTCTAACTGCGAAGGGAGTTACTATTTTCTCCTTAGGGATAAATCGACTAAGGAGTCTATAAACTCGGCAAGCACGTCTGAAATTTTGAGGCGTTGAAAGATATAGAATGACACCACGTGTCATTTTCAGCTTTATCAAAATCATGGCCAATGAGAGGTTCTGCCTCAGCATTGCATGCCGGTTATAAGAGGCGTGGATATATAGCCCTGCAACCCACTTATGCTGTTGTCTCTCCACTGGGTTAGGAAAATATAATTCCTTGAAATGGCGTGCGAGTCTTGCTCGGCTTGTTCGTGTTGAAGCGAAAGAGATGAGATGCTCGAAGGCAAATGCAATCATATCTTGAGACTGGGTGAGGTCGGGAATACCAGATAAATGGGAAACTTCCATCTATAAAAACAATTTCTTTGATTAAAATTTCTTCATTAAAGAAGCTTACGGAATGAAAATACATTATGAAAATGCTGTTTCTGAATTCTTATTACCAATTTCAGATAAGAATTTAATTATCTTTATTAGCTTTCAAAACCTGCTCTGATACCAACTGTGAGATCCCTGTTCCCACCGAGCAACGGATTCGGGGTACTAGCAGCGGAAGTAGCACTTCTCGCGCGGGACAGGGGTCCCACACTCGGGGCCTCGCCCACGGATATCCGGACAAGAGACTAATCCGTCGGTTTGTCCAAAACCGAAACCGGAAAAACTTCCTTTACCCGAAAAGCACGGGCGATTCCACCAGGATAACTCTTTACTCTAACGTAGTCAAGATCATTACTGATCAAACTGATCTGACTGCACCTTTAACGGTACTTGGTCAAATCAAGGAAGAACTTGCACTTGGATCATTCGGATCAATGCTTTTTTCCCCATCAAGAGGCACAGCCGTTGATTCCTATCCATAGAACAATTTCTATCCGGGATTTACTTCATCTATCGTAATAATAGAAATTAAATCTCGATTTACGGATCCATCAGTCCAGCCTAACCCCATCCGATCCCATGGGTTAGGCAACCGCCCAACCACTGTAGTGATGGGATCCAATTTGGAATTTGGTTAGGTTTTGTCCCGGGTACCAAGGAAAAGAGTTCCAAGGCCCCCTAGCCGGAAGTTCATGCAAACATAAAACTAGTCATACCACTTACACACCCAATATGAAATTGCCTTTTTCTTAGCATCAACTAGCTTTAAAACAATCCTTTAATAAAACCATTATGTCACTGATGACAATCCTCAAAGTCTCTGGTTGAATCCTTATTTCCAGTCATTCTTTCATCAGTATACTTATGGCATCATTGGCAACCAAAACGCTCACCACCTGTTCTCTCAGGGGCCTTTTCCATGGTTCCTAGCTCATAGTAACCGGCAATATATTCATATAATAGAATGGAGTCTCCGTGGAAGATCAGCAAGATCAACCCACAGATCCATATAAAAGAGCCATGGACTCATCTGTTGAGGACCAGCAAGGTCAATCAACCAGATCCATGCCCGGTTTCAGAAAACAACTCTTACTCCTTATTCCAATATCTTCCACGACGCATGTGTGGGTATCTTCGGCGACCCAGAGCCCGAGCACCGTATGGTCAGCACCCTCTAGGATCCTTCGCAGGTGACCTAGCGCTTCACTCATAGGCCGCTTCCTTGGTCCCTCATCCACCGTACCGGAAGCTCACCATTTAAATCGAGCCGAGGCTGGTCAAGACCTCGATCGACCTTGCTACGCGAGACGTCCTCCATTGACTCTCCGTCAGCAGTTGCAACTTTATCAGTTCAGTCTTCATGACCTTAACCCTCAAGACGGTCAAAATGCTTCTCCAGCATTCTTGACATAAAACAGTCATTTACAAACAGTCACAAATACAGTTTCTATAACGAACTCTTGTCTTTCCATATTATCCACTCTCGGACCACATTACTTATTCCACATTCCATTCAGTGTGTACTCGTTCTCATCCATTCACTCATATAGACTACATTATCTCACATACATCTTCATATTCATTATTCTACATACATATCCATGTTCGTACGTCCACATCATACATCCAATTTCACATTCATACATACGCATCTACATGCATACATCCACATCTACATTCATACATCCATACCTCCATTTCCACATCCACACATCCACATTCATATTCATACATCCACATTCACATGCATACATCCATTTTCACATCCTTATTCATACATCCAAATTCACATACATACATCCACATCCGTATCTACATCCATACATTCACATCCACCTCTTCATTCACAATCACATCCATACATCCACATCTACATACATACATCCACATCTGTATCTACCTCCATACATTCACATCCACCTCTTCATTCACAATCACATCCATACATCCACATCTACATACATACATCCACATCTACATACATACATCCATACATCCACATCTATATACATACGTCCATTTTTACATCCTCATTCATACATACACATCCACATACATACATACACATCCGTATCTACATCCATACATCCACATCCACATCAACATTCACATTCATACATATACATCTACATGTATACATCCACATCACATTCATGCAACCATATTACATCCATTCTCGTCCTAACACATCCCATATACATCTTAACACATCCTAACTCATCTTAACACATTCTATCACATCTCATACACATCTTATCACATCTTTTTACATCTCATACACCTCTTATCACATCCTATCACTTTTCATACGCATCTTATCAAATCTTATCACATCTCATACACATCTTATCACATCTTTTTACATCTCATACACCTCTTATCACATCCTATCACTTTCCATACGCATCTTATCAATTCTTATCACATCTCATACACCTCTTATCACCTCCTATCACTTTCCATACGCATCTTATCAATTCTTATCACATCTCATACACCTCTTATCACATCCTATCACTTTCCATACGCATCTTATCAATTCTTATCACATCTCATACACCTCTTATCACATCTTATCACATTTCATATCTTTAAAAAAAAAAAAGAGAATTCTTATATTTGATATAAGATTTCTCTACACATTTATTTATACATAAATTCCATTTAAGGAGACTAACACTTTCGAAATTAAAATCAATCTTTTATGCATCTTCTTATGCATAATTTCAATTTGGTAGGGAATTACACTTTTAGAATAAAAGAATTTCTCTTATGCATCTAAGTTAAGTATAAAATCCATTTATGAGGAAAATCACACTCTTAGTATAAAAAGAATATCTTTTATGCATACCTATATGCATGAAATCCAATATGATAAAAGTAACACTTTTGATATAAAATTTTTTCCTTTATGCATACTTCTATGCATGAAAATTAAAAATGATAAAAGTAACACTTTTGATATAAAAAATTTTCCTTTATGCATACTTCTATGCATGAAAATTAAAAATGATAAAAGTAACACTTTTGATATAAAAATTTTCTTTTATGCATACTTTTATGCATGAAAATTAAAAATGATGAAAGTAACACTTTTGATATAAAAAATTTTCTTTTATGCATACTTCTATGCATGAAAATTAAAAATGATAAAAGTAACACTTTTGATATAAAAAATTTTCTTTTATGCATACTTCTATGCATGAAAATAAAAATGATAAAAGTAACACTTTTGATATAAAAATTTTCTTTTATGCATACTTCTATGCATGAAAATTAAAAATGATAAAAGTAACACTTTTGATATAAAAATTTATCCATTATGCATACTTCTATGCATGAAATAAAAATGGTAAAAATAACACTTTTGATATAAAAATTTATCCATTATGCATACTTCTATGCATGAAATAAAAATGGTAAAAATAACACTTTTGATATAAAAACTTATCCTTTATGCATGATATTAAAATTCAATTTCTCCATGATTGTAATGAAATTCTTTCAATTAATCTAGGATGATAATTCCTAGAATATGGTAGGAAGTCCTCTTTTTATGCTTTGAATGAAATTATTTTATGCATAATTTTTATAAAAATTTTGCCATAGCTCCGCTGCTATGACTGATAAATCTCAATTTTTCTAAGGGATAATGCTTATCATTAAGAAAATAATTAAAATGATCTCTAATTGGATTATTAATCCATAATGGATTGAATCATCAATATACATAAACTAAAAGCATAGAAAAAAGCCATTAATTTGACCTCAAGCATAGCTTAATCTTGGGTTAAGGAAAAGCTTGATTTGGATTGAGAACGGGTCATGAGTATGACCATTTCTTGAGTGAGAGAGAGAATTTACATAAAAATCATTAGAATTTAAACATAAATGAAAATTAACTTCAATAGCATTTATTAAATTATGTAACTCTTCACTACTATTCAAACTTCAATAGCATTTAAAAAACCATACCAATTAAACTTCTCAAGCTTGAGAGGGGTTGAGAAGAGAGAAACATTGAGAAATTATAGAAAGATCAATATTCACTAATTACCTTACAACTTGCTTGATTCTTTGTTCACGGTAGAGGCCCCCAACCAATCAATTGGTTAAGTATGTTGATGGAGCCACTAATGGGGATTGAAGAAAGAGGGAAGCTCCAAAAACTAGTGAATTATTAAATGAATTCACAGTTCTTGGCTTAGGTGGAGTAGAGTAACGATGCATAAACACTATCTATTTTTCAACAAGGGGGAGGCTTCTATTTATAGGAAAAATTGAGCTCCTAACCAAACAAACTGATTCTAGAATTTTCTAAATCAGTTTGGTCAATATTTGACCATTTTTAGGTCAGTTAAGCTAACTTTTTGGAACTAGACTTGAATGAGGAGAGAGGAGAGATGAAATATCTCAATTTTTATGAGTTTAAAACTCATTCAAGCATGTGAAATATGCACCTCCTTTAAAGAACTCCCCTTCCTTACATATGTGTCATAATGGAATCATTTTAATATTGCTCATAGTTTTTTTACTAATAAACCTTGTACATTTTCAACTCTTCATCTTATGTGAAATATGCACCTCCTTTAAAGAATTCCCCTTCCTTACATATGTGTCATAATGGAATCATTTTAATATTGCTCATAGTTTTTTACTAATAAACCTTGTACATTTTCAACTCTTCATCTTATGTGAGCATTTACTCATTTTTGGATACCCAAAATATCTCATATTTTTAATATTGCTCATAGTTTTTTACTAATAAACCTTGTACATTTTCAACTCTTCACCTTATGTGAGCATTTACTCATTTTTGGGTATCTTCTTTTTACAAATTTGGATTTATCTCTTCCCTACACATGGATTGATGCTATTGGCCCATAGGAACCTTAATTGGACCATAGTCTAAAGATTTCTGAAAATCTAGACCCTTAGACTAAGGTTCTTTATACCTATTTCCAATTAATTCCAATTGCACATTGGAAAATTCTTTTTGAATTTCTGTTTCAGGGGAACTCATCTAAATTATAAGAGATATTTTTCTATCCAAAAATATTCAAAATCTGAATATTCTCTCTCTAGAATAATTTTCCTCTCTCTAGGTTAAAATAGTTAGCAACAGGGTCTTTATATTTCTGAAGAGGGTTGATTACAGGGGAAGATACTAGACATCAAAAAGGGGTTGGGGGAGGAATCTTACATCGTTCGTACCTTGCAGATACTGCAAGATCTGCAATCCTGTGTCCCAATGAGACTTCAACGGCATCTACATAAATAAGCTCAACAGCCCCACAGAACCAGATCAATGAACCAACCAGCTTCCGGTACAGAGAGGCATCAACTCACTCACAAGGATCATTGATTTTGTAAGCTTTATGTTCGAGTCCATCAGTGACGTGATAGGCTTGCAGTTCTCCATCCCAAAGGCCTCAAGCAACTCATGGACATAGCACTGCTAAGAGACAAAGAACCCCCTCTAGGTCTGCCAGATCTCCAATCCCAAGAAGTGAAGTAAGCCTAAATCGGTCATCTCAAACTCCTTTGACAAGGCAACCTTCGTCACTGCAATGTGCTCCATATAGCCACCAGTGAGAATGAGGTCATCCACATAAAGGATAATCAACGTGACCATGCCGCGTTCCCAAAAGAGATATAGGTTAGGATCTGCATTGTGCAACCAATCTCTGAAATCCAGTCCGTAGAAAGAAGGAATCAATCTTTTGATTCCAAGCCCTGGGAGCCTAGTTAAGACCATACAAGGCCTTCCACAACCTGTAAGCCATCCCCTTTGATCCTGGAACCTCAAAGCCTAGAGGCTACTCAATATACACCTCCTCCAGCAGGTCACCATTAAAGAACGCAGATTTCACATCCATCTAAAATACAGGCCACCGCTGAGAAGAAGCAAGGGCAAGAACGGTCCAAATCGTAGTCATCCTCGCTGTCGAAGCAAAGGTATCCTCATAGTCGATGCCAGGCCGCTGAGCATAACCCTTAGCCACCAGTCTGGCTTTGTGTTTATCCACTGACCCATCTAACGTATACTTGGTCTTAAAGACCCACTTGACACCAATGACAGACCGTTTTGACGGCCTTAGAACCAACTCCCAAGTGTTATTCTTCTCTATGGCATCCAGTTCCACCTGCATGGCTTTCCTCCAAGTATCCTGTGCAAGGGCTTCCTTGTCGGAAGTCGGCTCTTTGTCCCGCATGATACGAGACATCAAAGCATAGTTTACCTATAAAAGCTCTGCTGAATGACTTTTGTCACGAACTCTATGCGATCTTCGAGGGCCTTCCTCTGTGGTCCATTTGGAGACAAGCTCCGTAACACCTAACTCTCCTGAAGAGTGTCTACCAACTCCCAAGTGTTATTCTTCTCTATGGCCTCCAGTTCCACCTGCATGGCTTTCCTCCAAGTATCCTGAGCAAGGGCTTCCTTGACGAAAGTGGGCTCTTTGTCCCGCATGATACGAGACATCAAAGCATAGTTTACCTGTAAAAGCTCCGTTGAATGTTTTTTGTCACGAACTCTTCGAGAGCCGTCCTCTGTGGTCCATTTGGAGAGAAGCTCTGTAACACCTAACTCCCGAAGGGTGTTTACCAACCACCTGGGTACTCGAACAGAACGCTGAGTCTCCTGCTCTACTGTGGGGACTCATCTCCAACTGTGGACTCAACCTCCTCAACTGACTGAGGCTGTCCAGCTGGAACAATCGACTGGGAATCATCATCAGAATCATCTGGGTCTCCAAGAAGTGGCAGCTCATCATTAGTGGAAACTAGAACATGCTCATCGAAAACCAGATCTCTGCTAACAACAACATTGTTCCTCTCTGGAGGATCATACAACATGTATCCCTTGGAAAAAGAATTATATCCCACAAAGACAAGCTTGTGGGACTTTGAGTCGAGCTTCCCCCTCTACTTCTTTGGAATGTGTACATATGCATCACTCCCAAACACACGAAAATGGGAGACATCTGGTTTCCTGCCAAAATACACCTCAAAGGGAGTCATGTTCGGTACTGAAGTCGTCGGAGAACAATTGAGGATATGGACAACTGTAGCCACAGCCTCTCCACAAAGTGGACGAGGAAGATCACAATGTTCCATAATTGTCCTCGCCATCTCCACCACAATCTTGTTATTACGCTCAACTACTCCATTCTTTGACTGCGAACCTGTATTGGCCAGCTCCCGCTTGATGCCATGTTCCGCACAAGAAAATCTGCTACAATCATCAAGCAACATAAAGTACAAAGAACCTCCCAAGGATGGCGTCTGCATAGGTCCACACAAGTCAGTGTGTACCAACTCCAAAGGTTTCGAAGCCCGCCTAGAAGCTTGCTTCGGAAAAGATTCCCTATGCTACTTACCACGAATGCAAGAACTACAACGTCCCTACTTGCTGCCAACATCTGGCAAGCCAACTACCATCTGGTCCCGGAAAGCTCACCACCACAGCGCATCCACATTCAAGTGGCTAAACCAAAAGTGCCACAAATCACCAATCTAAGAACTTGTCAAAGAGGAGAATGCTGAGAGTTTGTATATACCATTCTCCACTCCGCCTTCCCAAACAACCTGGCCAGTCTCGCGGTCCCGTAGAGCAACAGAATGCTCCTCAAACTCCACCTGGAAGCCAGTCTTGCACACCTCATGCACTGACAACACATGAAAACCAAGTGCGGGGACGTAAAGATCGGGAATTATCTCCATCTAACCCTCACTGTGAATCGGTATGGTGGAATTGTCACCAACGAAAATGTGACCTAATTGCCGTTTCAAATCCTGAAAGAAGTCACGAAAAGGAGTCATGTGCCTAGAAGCACCACTATCAAGAATCCATTCCCGAGTATCCTTGGCGGTGAAGCCAACTACCTCCTTGCTCGAAGAAGATGAAGCATCTGTGTCCAACATCTCCAAGTGCACAAAGGCTAGAGTCTTTGCAGCTAAAGCTAAAGAATCAACACTCTTCCCAGTCCACTTGGGACACTTCCTCCAATAGTGACCTTTCTCGCCATAATCATTACAGGTCTAATAGCCTTCAGTTTCTCACGGCAGTCTGCATTGAGCTTCTTCTCATAAGACTTCTCCGATGAAGACTTCCCTTTGCCCTTGTTGTTGTTGTTACAGCTTTTTGCCGTTGGCCAATCAAGGTCTCAAAACCTCCGCCCTATGGAGGGTTCATAAATCGCTCTTCTTGGTCCAAGACCATGGGCACAAGCTCCTCCCATGTGATGGTGCTGAGCCTGCCAACTGGTAATCAAAGAGGAGTAAAATGCTGAGTACTGAGAGGGCAAGTGTGACAACAACGTTATGGCCATATCCTCTGATGATCTCTTACTCGACCTAGAGAACCTCCTATTGAAGAGCCTGCAACTTCTTGATGTGCTCCCGCATCGTCGCGACGACTTTGCAGGGTTCACCACCCGCATCTGAACTTCCAAGGAGATCCTCTTCATGGGTGATACCCTGTTGTAGAGAGAAGCCAAATGCTGCCAAATCCCTCTGGCCAGCATCATATGCTTTATGTGATTGATCACCTGTGGTGTGTGATTGAGGAAGATGAAAGAACGGACTCGGGCATTAACACAATCCCATAACTGTGCATGTGTCTCTCGTTCCTTCCGTATGGAGGGTAACTCCCCATCTTCCAACTCCAGCCAAATCAGCCAAGTCATAAGACTCCAAAACATATTCCATCATTGCCTTCCATATGCCGTAGTTGTTCTCGTCCAATTGTCAGTCCACCGGGAATGTGAGGAGTGTCAGGATCTTCACATGCTTCTCAGCCATCTCAAGCAAACCTACATCTCAAGGGTTCACAAGGTCTTGTGAAGGGAGGGTGGGTGGGAAAAAAGAAGAAGAAGAGGTTGCAAATAGAATGCAAGGTGGTTGTCCAATAGTGATGGCCACCTTCTACCTGATCTCCAAGTCCCCATACAGCCCAAACAATCTCCAATCAGCAGCTCAATCAGTAAACCCTCGACGTGCGACTGTCTCCAAGCTTCAAGCCACCTGGGGCACTAATACCATGTCAGAATGCACAATGAAAATGAAGACAACTGCTGTAGAGAGCAATACACAGATGAAAGAGAGAGAGAGAGAGAGAAAGCTGTGTAACTCTGCTATATACACCAATAAAATCCCAAAAATATACATGATGGAGTGTGGTTCTCACTCAGGGATTCTATTTTCTTCTCTTCGATCCCAAGCCCCAAATTCACATGGATCTTCTTCCCAGCTTCCTGTTTCTCTACCTTATTCCCAGATTCCTGCTTCTTTTCCTTCCATATTCCCCACCACCACCACTTCTCTTGTTTCTCCCCTCCCACAAACCCTCATCCCAACCCCTTCCCATGTGCCATCCTATTCACCCCCTCAAGTGAGTGATTCCATGAAGCTGACTGCTACCAACTACCATACTTGGTCGTTTTATACGCAATTGCTTCTTGAAGGAGCAGGTGTGTGGTCCTCTGTCACCACTCCTCACTTGGTGGATCCCGCGTTTTGTGGAGTTTTGGATGTACGGGCCCATCTCATCATCATCCATTGTATGACACCATCTATCTAGGCACAATTCATATCTTCTCGGAGTGATGCCAGTCAGATGTGGAATGAGATTTAGAGGAGGTTCGGTAGAGTATCTTCCGTGAAGATTGCTAAGTTGGAGGCGGATCTTGAAATTACCATCAGTGACTCAGATAATATCATTGATAAGATTGGGGAATTCACAAGGATCAAGAGGCGGCTTGAGGAGTATGGGAGCTCAATCAACAACCCGATCCATAAACTCCTTGGTAAGCTACCATCATCCTTTGACTCTTTCAAAGATCACATTTATTTCCGTGATCCCTCCCCCCTTTTGAGGAAGTCGTGAGTTATCTCCACGACAAGTGCATGCTTCGCGGAAAAGGCAAGTCAGAGTCTGCTTTTGTTGCCTCTAACAAGGGCAAGGGCAAAGGCAAAGGCAGAAAAGGGAACTCCAACAACAACAAGCAGAAAGTCACCACAAAGTCATCTTCTGACGACGACGACGATTCTGACAGCAACAAGGGTTCGAGGATGAAGGAATCTTGTGAGTTTTGTGGCCGACTTGGTCATTCTGGGGCCAAATGTTTTGCCAAACAGGCTGCTTCCCACAAAGTTAAAGCCAAATGTTTTGCCAACAGGCTGCTTCCCGCAAAGTTAAAGCCAAAGCTAAAGCAAAACAAGCTGCTTCCCGCAAAGTTAAAGCCAAAGCTAAAGCAAAATAGGAGTCCTCCTCCGATGGCTCAAACACTTCACCCACGACAGATGGTTTAGATCCTTCGCCAACGACAGAGGAGGGTACAAAGTCTCATGCGCTAAGATGGCTTTTCTTGCTGTCTATGATCCCCCTGTTCTTTCATCTTCACAGGAGCAGGATGAGTCCATTTTGGTGGTCACAAAAGAGACTTCTGATTCAGAAGTCAGTGCCCTATCCACAACAGAGGATTATTTACAGGAGTTTTTGATAGAGACCTTATCAGTTCCTCTAATTTCTTTGTGGATGTGTATCTCCCTTCCCTTGTGTTGTTGCATGCTGATGCTATTATTGCAGATTCTCTTGTCTCTTTCAGAGGAGGATAGTGGTTCTTCTACTGGGCAGGTGGATGATTTTGCCGAGATATCCTCACATATTCTCAAGCTTCCTACTCTGGCAGTTGCTTCTCCTTCCTATGTTTCAAAGGAGGCATCTTCCATTATCTTGGAGCTTGTCCCTACTTTAAACCTGACAACTTCTACTATCACTGATGATCACTTTGTTCCACTGGTTGTTTCATTTCCTTCTTCTTCAGAGGAGTCTACTTCGGTCCCAATACTTGTTGCAGATGCAGAGGAGGTACCATCTATGGTTCCATCTCCTGAGGGCTTCTCTCTTCAGATTGATCCTATTATTTCGTCTTTGATATCTTCTCGATCTTCTCGTGGCTTCTTCCGAAGACCTTCTCGGTATTCAGATGTACCATATCTTCGCAAGCTTTGTGCCTTTTATCAACCTTCAGACTCTTTGGAGGTCTTTCTTCAGCATGTTGGAGTTGGTCCGCCCATCTGGCGCTCGAGGAGGTGTTGGCATTATCATCTCCAGATTGGGCATATATGTGCATATTTCATGCTGTATCTGGCCAGATTTATGAGGCCATGCATTCATCTTATTTCAGATATTTTTTTGCTATTTTTGTCTATTTTTTAGACATTATTTTAGTATTTTTGCATAGTCGGCCAGCCCACTGTTTTTATACTGGCTGACCAGCTCTTGTCCAACCTATAAATAGGTGGCTTGGGTTACCATCATTAGCACATCATTATTCAGCTATTGTTGTTGGTTGTATGCACCTACGGGCAGCCCTCGTGCTCTACTTCAACAGATAACAAGTTTTCTACTTCAGTTCTTTTGCACATGTGCTTCTTTGCAAGATCTATTTGCTATTTTTTTTTGTTTTACAGCCATTCTTTCACGGCCAGTTGGAGGAGAAGCATCTCTTTCCCTTTGATCATTTGTTTCCCGCCCTTACATGAAGTGAGGCTGTATTTAGCTCGTCGTGGTTGTACTTAGCCCTTTGCGGCTGTTTTTCTTTAACTAATTGAAGGATCTTTTTCCTAGGGGGGGAAAAAAAAGGCTAACTGACAACAACATCAATGGACCAACCAACATCTCCAAGCATATATAAAAGCATAAAGTAATTATTCATTCAGTCATCAAGCAATCATCATTTGTAGAAGTCTAGAAATCACTATACGCATGTAGAAGGGGGCCAGAGGTCACACCTTTGGGGGTAGACCAAGGACCTAGATCGTGTATAGACTTTTATGTCACCTTTTTGTACCATATCAATAAAGAAAACCTTGACACCAACTATCTCTCTTCTTCTTCTCTCTCCTCTGTCTTAATCATGTTTAGTCAACATCTTGTTCTTAATCAAGCTCAGGGCTATGGAATAGTGCAACAAGGCTTCCACAAGGAGTTTAATAGGTCATGCCACCCTAGAGATCGAATTATTTACTTGGACAATTATAACATTGAAAGAAAACACATCAAAACACGATTGCCAATAAATCATGCTATGCATCCATAGTCTAATATCAGACTTTACAAGACCATTCTAAAGACCAACTTCATGTTCATTGTTTAGTCATGCAAAATCTCAAACAATACACTTAAGTACCCCTGGAACTGAGATGTGTTGTCTTCATGGTACTGTATTTTACAAGCCCAAAATAGAGGGGTCATAAGGCTTAGCTTGATGAGCACTCTTTTTTTTTTCTTGATTGGCCTTAGGCCCAAGATCCACCCGCAGTTATCGTATTTCACTGCTCGTTGGCGCTTTTTTATCCGCCCTTAGGCGATTCTGCCAAAGGAAGCACCTTGTACCTCGTCCTAGACAAACACCTTTACCACTTGGTGCTTTTTTATCCGCCCTTAGGCGATTCTGCCAAGGAAGTGCCTTGTGGACCTCCTCGTCCTACACAAACACCTTTACCACTTGAGCTATCACCTCATTGGCTGATAAGCATTCTTTTAAGAAGGTACAACCCAAGTTCTGTCATATAATGCATGCATCTCACTACATCCTACATGATGTGAATCAATGTGCCCTAAGAAATTCTACCACTCAAAACATCTATACAAACAAGAATTCTTCGCTCAAATTAATCTCTCTCTCTCTCTCTCTCTCTCTCTCACACACACACACACACACACACACACACACACACACACACACACACACACACACACACACACACACAGCACAGAACACAGCACGAAAA